>NC_050524.1:18748125-18758036 GCF_002922805.2 Oryzias melastigma | reverse complement strand
TAGCAATAAAAATAATGCATACATCTTCCCAAATCAACACATTTTCATTCCCAAGTCATATATTGATGCATGGTTAAGACCTCTGCGTCAAAAATTGATGTTTTGAGTGTCGTTTTTTGATGTGCTGATTGTTCCTATTAAATCAGAGTTCCACTACCTCTGAGCCGCAAACGATGGCCCCCTCCTCTCTTTTGCACACACCGCCTGTGCGCCACTCTTTGACGTACACCAGTTTGTTGAACATTGTGGCCTTCGAGCATGCTCACTCCAGATTAGAGAGAGTGGTTGCCAAATAAATGTAGACTTAGACCGACACGGACCAATCATTGCTTAGTGAGAATGTCTGGTTCCAAAATGGCGACTGAATTGTCTTCATTTGTCATTTATTTTCTGAGGGGCAACATCACACTCACTCAGTCCAGTTCTCTTATACAGTCAATGGGACGAACAAGATGTTTATTTGTATACGCTTTATTTATATTAATTATATTGCATACATTTCTTGTTTAACCAGACAAAAGTGAAGACATTAATCAAACTGCAATGTCATTGGATTAAAAAAGGAACAAAACTTCACCCTTAAACTCCTCAGCAAAGTTGATATTCTTGTTGATATTTGACACTGAAAATCTGTCCCAACATCGGCTGACAAAAACTTTTATTTTCTTAATGAATAATTAATTCATTGAAAGAAAACCACATTCTAAATTAGCAAAAAAAAAGACTCAAATCCACATAATTGTTTATTTATCACATAATATTTCACATCCATGACTCAAGTGGAGTGTGAATCCACAACCAAAGAAAATTCAGATAACCTTTCTTTCTTCTTTCACAGATAAAAAAAACCCTTATAAAATATAAACTAAAGTTAGGCAGAACCTCTGTAGTCATGACTTGCAAAAAGGAAGAAAAGCGACTGCTGTAATGTTCTATCATTCTTCATAAATGATGGATGAGGCTTCCTGTACCTCTTGAGGGATTCATCTTTCGTGTATATTTGACACCACTTGTATTTCAAACAAGCGAACAGATGGAAAGCAAAACAGTTTAACTGGAAAAAAGTCAAGAAAAGCTCACATCTTAGCAAACGCGGGAGAGGATGAACTCCTGTGTGTTTGACTTTGTTCTATAAATTATTATCCACTTATTCCATAAATTACTTGGGAGCAAATGAAACGGCGTGCATATATTTTTTTTTCTGTGGAGAATCATTCGTCATGTCTAGGTTGACTGTTCTGCAGGTTTACGCTTCATTGGATTTTTAATGTTTGGAAAATTATGAGCAAATTGAGAGTTTGGTCAAACGACTTTTGGGTTAAAAGTTGTTTGATGAAAGCACAACATTTGAGCATGACTGGGAGAATTATCACTGATGTTTGGTCACCTTGCATTCACAAAGTCAGGAAAACTAAATATTGAACAAAGTTTGATTGTCCGGTGATTCCAGCAACACAAGCTGCAGAGGGTAAAGACAAATGAAGAGCAACATGGCAACGTAAATTGACATTAACATTTGGTTTTTAGCATGTCTTTTGCTGTGGCTGCAACACTATTGATTCTTTGATGCTGTTTGTTTTGTGCAGGCTTTGGAGGAGGCTCAGATAGCCATTCAGCAGCTCTTCGGCAAAATCAAAGACATAAAGGACAAAGCAGAGAAATCTGAGCAAATGGTACGCACAAACTCACTGACACACCAAGATGGCGTAGTATGATGATATTGTCTGTTATTGATAATCGTGTCTCTTCTAATGAGTCCCCACACTTTAAAGACCCACTCCAATGAAAATGGTGTTTTTAACATGTTCTTGTTGCATTTTTCACATGATGGAGGGCATGTAAAAGAATTTAAGATTAAAACTGTGTTTCTAAGTATTTCTTTAGTCAAATCATAATGAATTGGGAGCAGATGAAAACCCACTGTTTGAAAAAGCTCAGTTGTGACACAGCAACTAAAATGGGCGGGCCCAAGTCTCCCTGTTCCACTCCATTCTGATGCATCCACTCGCTGACAAGTAGATCCATCAAGGCAGTGGTCCCCAACCCCTGGGCCACAGACCTGGACCCTGGCTTGGTCCTGATTCTGAACCTGAAGGAAGCTTTATTTTGGAAAACTGCTGGATTTTTTTTCCACAACATTCGTCTCGGTGATATGACTTATACCTGCATGGCTACCTGGATTGCTAAGCTAGTAGCCAAAAGCTAAAAAGAACCAAACAGTAAAATGTATTTGGAAAGTTTCTTTTGGGAGAAAAGAGTCAGTGAGGAAACCGAATAAACACCTTCGACTTCAAAGAACAATAAAGCTGCTGTTTACAGACAGCCTTCCTCGATATACGGAATTATTGAGAGAATCTTCATGTAGCAGAAGCTAATATGTGACTACAGACTCTCAACTGTTTCACACGTGCAGATTTATTTATCCATGAACCCTTAAAAATCAGACGTAGCTGAAGCTAGCGTCCGGTTGTTAGCCTCCACTTTGACATTAATGGAAAATTTTCATTACAAAGTTTAAACCAGCCGCAAACAGTTTACGTACAACTTATCAGTCAAAGTGGTTAATTTGTGGAAACTTGTAAAAGGGACGTTTGAGAATTTTCCTTCAGCAAGGCTGAATTAGGTAGGCATTCGTTCAGAAACTTTAGCACAGAAAATTTTCCTTTGTGTTGAAAAAAAATACCAAATGAATGAAGATTTATATAAAAACAAAATATGATAAATCTTTTTGCCCTGAAAGAGAATCAGAGCATATATTGAGTGTTAAAAAGACATTCAATTGGGAAAAAAAATCATGTAATGTTTCCTTTATGGAATTATTTCAAATCAGAAACGACTTCAACAAATCAACAAGTTTCTTTCATTGAACCTTCATCATCTGTATAAAAAATATCTACTGATGTTTTTAGACTTTTAAGCAACAGTTCTTTTAGTAGCATTTATTTTGAAAATAGATTTTCAGAAACTGGAATCTTTAAAGAAGTGCCAACTTTGCGCCCGTTTGGACCGGTCTGTGAAAAAATTGACTAATTTAAACCGGTTCATGGCTTGAAAAGGGTTGGGGACCACTGTATTCAGGTCTTCATTTTCCTCTTCTGAGCTTGCATCTGCCTCCAAACTGTATAGCTGGACAGCTCCAATTTCACTCGCCATTTTTATACCTCCATTAATGTTAGTTTGGGGTTGTGAGGGGCTGTAAGCTAGCAGAAGAGAGTGCAAGGAAAGGGGTGATGGGATATTAGTTGAGACTTACTTCCGCACCAGATGTCCCGCCCACAACTTAAAGGTGAATTTCTAATGAACTCCTGGCACTCTGCAGAAACTATGTCCTAGAAAACGACCCATGATTTTAAAAAATGTTTTGCCCAACAACATCATAATCATAACGCTTTTACGATAGATCAAAATATGATTGGAGTGGGACTTTAACTCCCTCCTTTTCTGACGCATCTGGTTTTATTTTTACACACACAGTCTGACTTGTTTGTGCACAGGTGAAGGAGATTACGAGGGACATAAAACAGCTGGACCATGCCAAGCGCCACCTCACCACTTCCATCACCACCCTGAACCATCTGCATATGCTGGCGGGGGGTGTTGACTCGTTAGAGTGGGTACAACGAATCTTTAACTTAACAAGCATTTCCGAAATGCCCCCAAAAGCATGTGTCTTTGAGCCTACTGAAATGATTAGAAATGCATGATTTTCGCTTCGCCCACGAGATCGCTGGTATATACAAAAAAACCATCAGATCTTACCTGTAAACGGGGAGACGTTTTTCTAAATATTTTTGTCCTGAAGCTTGAGTGTTATTGATTTATACTACAATGAAATTTATTAGCAAGGATGTAAAAACATCCTCTGTGTACAGAAAAATGTAATCTGAAGCCTACAGCAACAGAGCTGTAACTACTCATCATGCAGTTTACTTAGTTTTTAATGAATTCACAAACTCTGCTTTGGAGATGCAGGTAAATGAGAATATAACGGTCTATGAAGAACTTTACAATCTAATCTGTGAGCTGTGATTTTGGTGTTCTAGAGCGATGACCAGAAAGAGGCAGTACGGGGAAGTGGCCAACTTGTTGCAAGGAGTTGTCAACGTGCTTGAACATTTCCACAAGTATATGGGTATACCTCAGATCAGGCAGCTGTCAGAGAGGTATGTAACACACACACAGTTGTACATGTTTAACTGTTTTGTGATCAGCATAACTCTGGAGTTCATTTCCAGTAGCCAGAGGGGAATCTCTTTGCTGAAATGTTCCATAACATTTTTTTTCCCTGAACGGCTGAAAAAGTGGTTTCAGGATTTGGTGGGGTATTTGTGTATTACATCCTGTTTATACACACATACAAGAAGTGTCCCACACATGTGGAAAGCACGGGAAGGAAACTCATTGAATAGGCTTTTATTGTACCAGCATTTCTTCTATTGTGAGCTAGCACAGACACTTTTTTATTTCTCTGTGTGTGCAAGCCTCTTTTGTTTGTTGAGACTCAAGTTTTGTAAATGCTTTAAGGTTGTTGTTGTGCATTCTTCCAAAATCTCTGCGTTTGGAATAAATGTATTTGAATACTTTTTTTTTTAATTTAATTTTGCAATGTTTTGAACCCCGGACACTTTGGTGTGTCCTTTTTTTTTTACATTTATAGTAGCATTTCCCAATAAAAAGAATCGGTTTACAGTAATCTATATTTAGTGCTTGCCCTTTAGAAAAAAAAATTTAAAAAGTGACTTTTTTTTTTCTTCCTGAAATGGCCATTAACAAGGGGTCAAAGAAAAGGGCAGAGTGCAGAGAACGTGTCTCTCCTTTATTGGTTGGTTATTATGCCTGTGTGGTAGCTCATGTCACATACAGGGGTGGGGAGGAGGAAGAATGTCTGAACTCGTCTGATAATGGAAAAAATTAAAACAGTCAGAAATTTACAGAACCCAACAAAGCCTCCCCTACTTTTTTTTAATTGTTTTCTCGTGATAACAAGATGCACTATCTCGTTACATGAGAAAGCAAATTGTGTTTTCTCGTGATAACGAGATAATGAAAAATATACAGTAATGTCCCTCTCTTCCTTTCCCGCACCAAGACACTGAGATTTGATCTGTTTTAAATCTCTTTATTTTGCGGTTTAGCAACAAAAATGGCAGAAAACACTCCCCCAAAATTGTTTTTTAGTCTATTTTTAATTTTTTAGGGAATCTACACTCCCTAAATGCCTAAGTTCCATCCTATGCACAAAACCCCTCTCGTGTGATAACGAGATCCACTATCTCATTATCACGAAAAATTCATTTTCTCTTAATAGTGGATCTCGTTATCACAATTTTTTTTTTCTTAAAGTATGACTGGCTGTTTTTGGCTTACGTAGAAATTTGACAAAAGGGGAAAAAAAACAAAAAGCTAAAATGTAAAATAAATTACTCATGTGCCCAAATAATAATTATAAATAAACTAATAATTGCCTTTTTTATTACAAATGATTTTCTTTTTAAGAAATATTTATCTTGTTTTAATTCCTTATGATTTATAAAATGTCTTACTATTAACTTATTAAGACAATTGAGTTTTTGATTCACTTTGCAATTACCACTAAACCGAAATCCAGATATAATAGTGAATTATTTCTGATCTTAATAAGCAGCAGCCCAGGTGATGTGTTAGTGAAATAGAGGCATAATAAATAAATGGAGCTGAGGTAAAAGCACATTTTAGACAAATGTTAGAATTTTCTTTTTCTTTTTTTTTTTTAACAGCGTTACCGGCTCATTAGCATTCACATTAAAGCTTTATGAGTGCCTACATTTCTCATCATCCCATTTAATTCACTTTCAGGATAATCTTTTGTCCAGACACTCTTTGAACCGTGACTAAATGGAATCAGAGCTGCTGTCACCTTTGAACAAGTTCAAGTCTGATTATTTTTTTTAATTAACCCTCTGGGTCTTTATCATATTATTGAAACAGTCTGTCCCAGTTAAGCTATTATCAACTTAGAGGGAATCAGTGACTGCTTATGTATTCTAGCAGCAGGATACACTGTCTACACTGCAGACTGGAGATCTGAGTTTAATCCATTTGTATCAAAGGACTAAAAGTTGATTTTCTTTATTTTTGTGTTTGATCCCAATTAGAATATATATATTAGTTCATTTAGTATGTATCTAATTTTCCTAGAAAGCTTGGTTTCAGTGCAAAGACAGAGAAATAGGGTGTTTTAGGTGGGAATTGTTGTTATTTTACCCTATCATGGGTATCATGAAACCTTGTGCAGCCATTAATTATTATTTTTTTTATCTTAACAGTTTTAATTTTTAAAAGACACAAAACTGTCCCTTCTACATTTTGGACTGTTTTCATTATTGCTGATGATTTGTCACTTTTTGCTTGTAGAGTAAAAGCAGCTCAGAGTGAGCTGGGAACTCAGATCCTGGCAGATTTTGAAGAGGCCTTTCCTGCACAAGGCTCTAAGGTAAACCTGACACAGAAAAGTCAACTTGTTGTCTTCTTTTGTTGAAATACAAAGGAAAATGTCCCAATTCTCTCCTGCAGAGAGCAGGTGGACCCAGTAACGTGCTGAGAGACGCCTGTCTGGTAGCAAACGTGCTTGATCCTCGAATCAAACAGGAGATCATTAAAAAGTTCATAAGGCAGCACCTCTCAGAGTATTTAGTTCTTTTCCAAGAAAATCAAGACGTGAGTCAAAATAAGTCATTTACTATATATTTTGGTCAACTTTTTGACTAACCTCATATTTCATGATGGTTGATATAGGTAGCTTGGTTGGACAAAATTGATCGGCGGTATGCCTGGATCAAGCGTCAACTGCTGGACTATGAAGAAAAATACGGCCGCATGTTTCCTGAAGAGTGGTGCATGACGGAGCGCATCGCTGTGGAGTTCTGCCACATCACCAAGTAAGAGGCACACTTTAAAACACATTGAAGAGACAAATGGGATATAGTCCCACTCCAATCATATTTTGATCAATTGTAAAAGCGTCTTTTAATTATAATTATATTGTTTTTAGCCAAAATCAAGAAACCTGTGTCGTTTTCTAGGACATAGTTTGAGAAGACTGCCAGGAGTTCATTAGAAACTCACTACTGGGTTGTGGATGGGACTGTTAGACTGAAGTAAAACCTCAGCTGATATCCCATCATCCCTTCGTTTACAATCTCTTCCACTAGCTCTGGTCCGGTACGGTCCGGTCTGGTATTTTGAGCGTTTCCATTCTAAAATGGGCCCATTAAACAGTACAGAACCGTACCTCTTGGGGGTCCTTATTGGTTGTAGGCCTGTTGAAAATTGCAATGGTTGAGGCAGTACCACTGTAGCCACCCATTAGGGCTGAGTATCACCAATAATTTCCTGAAGTGATTCGATTCCCAGGACTCTGGATCAATTCGATTCTGATTTTTTTATTTTATTCTTTCGATCCACTCAATTCCATTTGATTCAATTCAATTTTTAATTTACACTGTTTACCTATTTGGACGCTTTTGTTTAGAAATACATGAATAATCTATATATGTTTTGTAGATATTCATATTAATCTGATTCAGTTCACATACTGTAAAATGTATTAGGGAAGTTATAATGAGATTGTTAATACCATACAGTGTTGGATGGCTTCTCAAACGGAGAAGCTCCAACATTTGTTCTGCCTCTCCTGGAGAGTGTCTCAGTTTGACCACTAGGTGGTGATCACGCTACAGCATTACACCGTATTCCAGAAGAAGAAGAAAATATGAGCAAAAAAACGTTTTTTTGACTACAAATGGTTACTTTAAAAATATTTCCTTAAAATAGTTTGTAAAAAAATGCCTGTGTATGTTCATTTATAGTAACTAATGTACAGTATGTTTAGGTCGACTGAGCGTTAGCATTAGCTGTCCTATGGGAAATCTCATTATAGCATGTAGCTAGCTGACTTTGACTTTATTTGTTAGATCAATGTCTACTTTTATGGATAGATTGTTGATCTATCAAGTTTAGATCAACTCATTTTGATTAATCGACCTATCATCCATTTTTTGACAGAAAGTGACGACGACATTAGAAAGCACCAATATAGCACTCGTTTAAGCTAACGTTTCCAACGTTTGTAAGCATTCAGGGTTTTTACAGTTTCCTGTGTATTCTTTTGGTCACGAGTTTATATTGAAAATGCCTCCAAACTGTAAAGCAAGAACAACATGAGCTGCTGGATGACCTCCATTGTTGTTCCTTTTCTAGTCGTCGCACTACAATGACTCACTAGCGGTTTACGCCACTTATGTACCTTACCACTCCTTACCAGACTGTATCGCTGAGTGGAAACTAAGCTTATTTGTCTGCAAGTGGATGATTCCGAATGGAAAAAGAGATGACAACTAAATTCAAAATTTTGAAAAGTCAGCCATCAGGATTTTTTAGCTTTTTAGAAAGAGCTCCCCTCTTTTTCCAGGCTTTTAGTGACTCTGAGTGTACAGCTTTGTGTTTAGTTGAACTAAGTGGCCCACAAAGGCACTGACCTGTTGTCAGTCTTTTACCCCATGACAAATTCCATTGGCACTGTGTGCTGCTCCTTCCTTAGAATAAAGCTCCTTCCAGCCTGACATGACAGCATTACTGTGCTCAGGAGACCCCGTCATTGTTCCACCATTGTTGACTCTCACTAGAAACAACACAAGCTGTCATTCTATTCTCAAGTTCTGCCTTTAGACAGAGCAACACAAATGACACCCAGACTCTGTGGTCAAAGTGTCGTCCTGAATGTCCAGCAAGAAGGGAGCTGCTGGTTCACACATAAAAGAAAAGCTGGTTCTAAGGAGGAGAAGAAAAGTGGATGTTTTCCACCATTAAAAGCAGCTTCACAAGTGTACCAGTACATGTGCTGTGAATTATTGTTAAGTATTTTAGTATCAGGATCTAAAAATAGAAGCATATCTTGTCAAAGTTTGGGTTCCAATGTTAATTTCCTCTTATACATGACTGCATTTGCAAAATACCAAATATTTGCAGCACACAAGAAAGCAACTTTACGAAAAACAACTTTGTCCCCTATTTGATATTCATGGAACATATTTCTTCTGTTATTTTTTTACTATTTTTACAACTGGGTTTATTATGTTTAGCAAGAAGAGAAAATCATATTTCTTTTCAGAAGTTAAGATATCGCACTTGAGTTTGGTGACCTCCTTTTTTGATGCTTGAAGGCCAAACAGCAGCTTTCTGCAGTTCTCACGGAAAAACAATATAAAATCACAGTTTATGCTCTATATCACTTCTATAGTTTTTCTCTTAATGTAATTGAAATTTTTGAAATTATTTTTCTGGGAGAGTGGGGTACAAAGAAAAGAAAACTTGAATAGTCTTTCTAAGACCCTTCTTTGTGCAAGTGACAAAAAATGGTGCTCGCACATTGACTCCATCTGTGTTGTGTGTTCTTCAGGGCAGAGCTCGCCAAAGTCATGCGGACACGGGCGAAGGAAATCGAAGTGAAGCTGCTTCTGTTTGCAATACAGAGAACCACAAATTTTGAGGGCTTGCTGGCCAAACGCTTCACAGGATGCACTTTGACGGACACGCCAGGGGTGAGAAAACCCCACACGGATGAACACTGCTGATATTTTAGATGGGGAGTTTACATGCATTTCTGATCACTTGAGCTTCCTCCCACAGTCCTAAAAACATATTTCATGGATTGATTGATCGATTGATTGCTCTAAATGGAGTGGGACTAAATCTGATATGTAAAGCTCTAATCACCATCAGATATTTGTTTTCATTCTTTAAACATTGACTATTTTCTAGGAAGTTTTGAACTCTGAGAGTATAAACAGGAGAGAAAATTGTGAAAATGTTCATGTTTGCCTGAGAAAAGTGTATAAAGTGTGTAGTGATAAGTTTTACATCTGTAACCATCA
>NC_050524.1:18742594-18747566 GCF_002922805.2 Oryzias melastigma | reverse complement strand
CTATTTTCTAGGAAGTTTTGAATTCTGAGAGTTTAAACAGGAGAGAAAATTGTGAAAATGTTCATGTTTGTCTGAGAAAAGTGTATAAAGTGTGTAGTGATAAGTGGTAGTGATAAATGAGGGAACACTATTCTGGTGAAAACACACATACACATATATATGTCTAGCTCAGGGGTCGGCGAACAGTATTATCTGAGTCAGTTGTGGGCAGCTAGTAACCAATGTTGTGTAGCATAAGACAATATGTGCTTTTAAGTCATAGAAGATCAAACTTTTTTTTTTACCAAAGTTTTGCTTTGCACATAAAATCTGTGCATTCTGGAAGTAGCGTTTAGCAAACAAGACTTCTTCAGGTCAACAGGGATGTAACAACCTACATAGTTTATCATCTGTGTGCACCTCAGCCATCAATTTATACTTTTAACTAATCTAAATTAAATAAATGCTAACTAAGTAATCCTTACTTTAAAGAATTGCTATTTTATTTTTCTTTTATTTATTTTTTTGTTCTTTTTCTCCTCTTTGTCCTCAGCAGTCTTACACTGCTGGGTTTTTGTTATTTTAGTTTGGGGTTGGTAGTCTTAGTTAACGGGCTTTGTTTATTTAGGCAGTTTTGGTTAGGCAGCCATTAGCAGGGAGCTGCTGACTCATACGGTCGACATGGCTGGGTCAGCACTCTCCCTGACTTATTTTATGTTTGGCCAAACATGGAGAGATAATAGAGCCACATGTGGCTCTGGAGCCACAGGTTGCAGACTCCTAGTCTAGCTGTGGTAGAAGACAAAAGAATTAGACTTTTTTATTAGACTATTTCATTCAAAAGATTTTATTCTAACTTTTTTCTGTGAAGATCTCAGAAAAGGTTATTAATTATTGGTTGCATGTGACTTTCTGGAAAACCAGAAATGCTTACATTTTAGACGCACCTTGCCATTTTTACACCTCTTTGTTCAGCCTAGAAACCGACCCCGTCCTCACATCAGAGAAGAAAGAAGAGAAGTTGTGTGATAAGTTGTGGCGACCTCTATTTTAAATTGTTTCTTGGGTTCATTGATACTATTTATATTACATGTTTTGATTGAATACTCTCACTGTTTTAGTTGCTTTTTAACTAGATGTGTTCCAATTTCATTGGTTAGTGTTATGCGTGGACCAGGCAGAAGTAGGGAGAAATTCAGGCAAAGCAAAGAAGCAGTCAACCTCCAACTGTTGTTGCTGAGCAAATCAAATTTATTTTCGTTCCCCAAAAATCAGGAAGGCCTCTCTTATATACACAGACACACTTCCTGCAAACATTTCTGCAGCCAATCAGAACACAGGAGGAGAAAAGAACACCTGCAAATGATGAGAAATCATATATTCTGGAACAAGACAGGAAAAAACAAAAAAAATGTTAAGAAAAGAATATGCCTTCCAATAAGATAATTTAATTATTTACACTTAACAGTCATGAAAAACACAAAATGAGGAAAACATTCAGCAACATCCTCACAGTTGGTCAAACTTTTTTTTTTTAGCAGTTCAGTCAGGCTTTTAAATTGGTATTTTTATTGTGCTTTCCACTCACATACGTCCTTGATATGCCACGACTTTTAAAACCAGGTCATGTTTTTGTGCGGCGCTGAAAGTGATTAATGCTGGACAGATAATAAAGGACATACCGTCGGTAGAACCAAGTAGGCCAGCATTACTGTGGCCTCATAACATATAGGTTTGATAAAAGTATGCCTTTTGCACCTCTGAGTTCACGTTACAAACTTTACATTCTCTTCGTAAAAGTTAAGAAACCCTGACCTTAATTTTAAAATCGATGTATTTATGCAGCAAAAAAGGCCTGAGAGCCCATTAGATCCAACAAACCCCTTTCTGGAGGACGATGCAGGAGAGGACGTGGGAACAGACAAGGATGAAGATCTCGCTAAGGTGAGATGACATTTTCTGTGGACCGTCAGATGTTGCTTTCTCTGATGGCGCTCTCTTTTGAGGATTAAGAAGACGCCGCCTCACGAATGGTTATCTGACTAGCAAACTGTTTTGCTTCTCCAGCCCAGGAAGCCTAAAGCTCCAGACAACCCTTTCCACGGCATTATCTCAAAGTGTTTTGAACCTCATCTATATGTCTACATCGAGTCCCAAGACAAGTAAGCAAACAGATGCTCACTCAAGCAGTGAATATCGAATTAAGATGGTACATAGACCCAGATTTAGGACCGGCTTGCATGTAAAGTTGGCAGATAGCTCCATTTTCCACCGTCTGTTCATCAGTCTCCCCTCCTCCTCCTCCTTCTATATGGCCTGTACAGCACTCATTCCTGCTTTTGCTAAAGTCTCCACTGTGGCAAAAATGTTTCCCATTAGCTGCACAACCACAGGCACAAAAAGAAAGGGAGAGAGGTTGAATAAGTGCTGCAACAGCATATCTGCCTATTCTCTTCCCCATTGCTCCCATTTTCTTTCCCCTGCACCCTATATTTTGCTCATTTTTTTTTTCAATCTTGTCGCCTCTCCCTTTTATTTTTGCTAAATTTCTTTTAAATTTACATACAGACTTTAGTTAATCCTTCCCTCCAGCTATTTGTCATGTTTTCTGAAGCTGAACAATGTTTTTTTTGCATTGTTGTGGTTTTGTAAAAACCCATTTAGGCTGTCCAGTTCTGATAAATCTGTCCACGACAAGAACACTCACCTCTGTTCCAGAAACAACCTCATTTTAGTTTAGTACAAAGACCTTAAAGAGGTCAAGGCTAAATCAGCTTGTCTCCAGTGGGACACGGCTGAACAGAACAGTGGCGTACTTGTTTTGTCTTTGGCTTCAGTTCTGCGATTGAGTAGAAGTGGGTCAAAACAACTGGCTGTGGACCTGCAGACTGTGGCACTGAGGATTTGGTGTTTTGTAATATTTTTTTCTGTTTACCCAATGAGCTCTGTGCCTGTTTACTGGCTAGTTTGTCCTTTTATTTATTCATTGGGTATTAAGACCTGTTAAATAATTCGATCTGCTTCATATCTGCAGGAACCTGGGGGAACTGATTGAGCGTTTTGTGGCTGATTTTCGGGCTCAAGGCCCACCCAAGGCCGGGACGGAGGAAGGTGGAGCCGTGCTGCCCAGCTGTGCTGACCTCTTCGTCTATTACAAAAAGTGTATGGTGCAGTGTTCACAACTGAGCACTGGAGAGCCGATGATTGCTCTGACAACCATCTTCCAGAAATTCCTTAGAGAATATGCTTGGAAGATTCTCTCTGGGAACTTACCCAAGTAAGACTGATTTTATTTTGATCATTTAAACGTTTTTTTTTTTTTTAATTATTTTTCTGTCATCTAAGACAAAATCCAAATTCTTCCCTTCTTCTTACCTCTACATTTAGCCTTCTAAACAGAGAGTTGTGGCAAAATATTGTCTCCAAATTCAGATCCCCCTGCCTAGAGAGTGGGATCTTTGGTGTCTGAAATATATATTTCAATACAAATGCTCCTTCAAATGGAGGGGTAGGGAGAAGGGACAAATTTGAATTTGGCCTTACAAAAATTGCATGAGATCTGAGCTCATTTTGAGTTCTATTGACCATGAAATAAATGTATTTTCAGTCATTAACAGATTTTATTTTCATTCTCAAATTTGGGATTTATTTAAGAGTTAATGACACATTTCTCTAGTCCAGCATTCATTTTGTTTGCTAATAAAAAAAAAAAACTTTTTAAATAATTAGTGGCTTAAAGTCCTTCTCTAATAATTTTTGATCTATTATAAAATTGTTCCCAGCAGTATTTTGATTTTTAGAAACAATTAAAAAAAAATAAACCTATTTTCTTGGGCGTAGTCTGTCCAGCATGGTTAATCAGAAACATGGCTTTGTTTTGTGGGCATGGAAGTAAGCCTCCACTGATATCCCATCATCCCTCTGTTTACACTCTCCCCAGCTGTCTTACATCCCCTAATGTTTCCAGCCATACAGTTTTAACCAAATTCCAGCTCAGATGAGCAAAAACAAAGACGTTAATGAATTTATTTTTATCTCCCATTGGATGAATCAGAATAAAGTGGATTTTGGTCTGGCTATCTCAACTGCTGCATCACAAATGAGAGCTTTTTCAAATGGCATTTAAACATCACGATTTGAATAAAATACTCAGAAACGCAGTTTTAATCCTAAATCGTTTTATATATGTCCTCTATGATGAGAAAAATGCTGCAAACACACATTTTCTTGGAGTTGGTTTTTAAATTGAAAAAGAGTGGAACTTAATCAAAGTATAAAACCAAACATAAAAAGTTATTTTTTTGCTTTTTTCCACCTCTGTTTCTAACAAATTTAGGGCTCTTTTAAAACTCAGCTCTAGTTGTGATGCTTTGGCGAATCACAAAAAGGAAAATAATAAAGAAAAATGAATTACCTGAAGCGTCTCTAAAACACCACAGTTTTAATAAAAATGACTGTCTTTGTGTTTATCTGCTTTACTACCAGATAAACAGTGGTGCATTTTTCTGCATTGTAAAAAAGACAGACTTGTTTAGAGTCTCTTACGCCCATGTTTGCTAATTATTTGGTGTGAGAGTTGAGTTTGAGACGCGTGCTCTTTGTGTTTGATGGATTAGCATGCTACACTACGTTATGAGAGATCTGGGGTTGGTTTCATTGTGGCAAACCCTAATAAGCTAACAGTAAAATGTGTACCAGCACAAAAATGTGCTCTTTTTTTTTCAATACTGCTCTCAACGATTGTCTAAAAGTTTGCGCACATGCAGACATTTGTTCTTGCGGTGTGGTGCGCCGTAGATTAATTTTTTAGGTTTTGAAAGTGTCCTCAAAGGAACTTAAGTATGTTGTGGCTTTGGCCACATGTCTCTGCTATGATATTTATTAATGAAATGGCTCCTTTCTTTTACATCTGTTTGCACTTATGCCCATTGTGTTTCACTTGCTAAAAAATGTTTTATCAGAAAAAGAGAGTTCACATCTATTATTCTTTCAT
>NC_050524.1:18727156-18742293 GCF_002922805.2 Oryzias melastigma | reverse complement strand
AAAAGGCTGCTCTGATTGGCTCCTTTCTTTTACATCTGTTTGCACTTATGCCCATTGTGTTTCACTTGCTAAAAAAATTTTTTTTTTTAGAAAAAGAGAGTTCACATCAATTGTTCTTTCATGTTCTTTCTCTGGGTGTTTACTGGTATTCTGTTGTTTAATTTAAACTATTTTCTGAGCGCTACCTCAATGTCTCTAACACTGTTCTGTCCAGGTCCAGCAGCAACACTGGAGTTCTGACCATCACCAGTCTGTTGAAGGAAAAGGAGGGCTATGAAGCATCAAAGTTTACCGTGGATGAACTCTGTCTGATCTGCAGCATTCTTAGTACTGCAGAATATTGTCTGGCGACCACTCAACAGGTATTCATTTTTACAAAAAACATGATCCGATTTATGAAAATGTTAATTTGTTTAGTTAAAAGGCAACATTTGTGCTTCTTTCTAGTTGGAAGAGAAGCTGAAAGAAAAAGTAGATAAAGTCCTGACTGAGAGGATCAATCTGACTGGGGAGATGGATACTTTCAGCACGTAAGCGACAGCAGCAAAGTAGTATTTAATAGGATAATGAACCTTCTTTAAATTGTCTTTTAATGGTGTCCATTTTCCATTTTCACAGTGTGATCTCAAACAGTATCCAGCTGCTCGTGCAAGATCTGGATGCTGCCTGTGATCCTGCTTTAACGGCTATGAGCAAGGTTAAACACGCACCGATGATACAATGGAAACCACACTAAATCAGACAGTCATCGTGTATCTACAGCGAAAAAAACATTATTTATTTTTTTTAGTTCACAGTTTGCACTGTAACTGTAACAGTTTTGCAAAGTAACTTTTGCTTCCTGTATTAAATTAATTAAATGTACAGTGCAAACACTTTAAAGATAGATGTGTGTTTTTCAACCATTTTTGATCCAAAGTACACTTTTTCCTTCATGAACATCACAATGCACACTGTCTACTAAAAACGTAAAAGAAAATAAAACTTTAATGCATAATAAAGCATTAATTAGCATTAATATAAGAAACTGATCTGTATTTACAATATACAGTCATTCTTATCAACGTTTCTTGAAAAAGAATCGACTTAAAACATAGAAAAAGATATTTCGGGATAATTCTTGTTCCTTGCTACTCAGTGTGAAACCTGAGCCTGTTTGAAGGAACACAGAACTGATATCCTGCCAATGGTAAATGTTTTTAAGACCATTTATGCCTCGTTTCCACTGAGCGGTCCAGACCGGACTGGACCGGGCTGTACTGGACTTTTGAGCGTTTCTATTACAAAATGGACCCGTTAAGCAGGACCGACTGGTACCATTTCTGGTCCCCTGTTAGTCGTAGGTCCATAGAAAAATGGAAACAGACCAGTTAGGGCGGAGCTTCTGTCGTCACACAGTGTAATCCAGTGATTGGCGGAAAAGTTTTACGACAACAGCAAGTGTTTTGTCCTCCCTTATTCTTCTTTGTTCCCTGCAATCTTCTATCAAAGAATAATACATTCTTTACATACAGTGTTGCCCCTTTTTCACGGGGTTTGGGGACCAGATTCACGGCGAATCCACGAATACGTAGACACCCCCCGTTGAATTCCCCAGACCATTCCAAACAGGCCAAGAGGAGACTGGTCTGGTCCGTACCGGTCATTGGAAACGAGGAATTAGGAGAAATTGAATAATCATCCACCTGACAATCTGTCACGGCACATTAGCGTACCCCGGCACACTCGTTGAAAAACACCAATCTAGGCCAGCTCTGATGTCCCAGCTCTGTCTGTGGTCCTCCTCTTCTCTTCAGATGCCATGGCAGAGCGTGGAGCACGTGGGTGACCAAAGTCCTTACGTCACTTCGATCATCATGCACATCAAGCAGAACGTCCCAATCATCAGAGACAACCTTGCCTCTACACGCAAATACTTCACTCAGTTCTGCATCAAGTTCACAAAGTAAAGTGCACAATTATCACACGTTTTAAAGTTAAGGACACAACAGTTCTCAAGTTCTTCTGTATCCGTCTTCTCTTTTCCAGTTCTTTCATTCCTAAATTCATCAACCACCTCTTTAGATGTAAGCCTATCAGCATGGTGGGAGCCGAACAGGTGGGTTTAACTTGATCCGTTTTTCCTCAGTTTGAACAGAAATATCAAATATTAACATTGGGTCTATGTGAACTCCTCCACCAGCTGCTCCTCGACACTCACTCTCTGAAAACCGTCCTGTTGGATCTGCCCTCCATCGGCTCCCAGGTCCTCCGGAAGGCTCCTGCCAGTTACACAAAGATAGTGGTGAAAGGCATGACTCGAGCAGAAATGATCCTGAAGGTGAGGAGTTTGTGAACAAGAGGGTCTTCAATGCCAGCTATCCCACGCCGACACGTTTTAATTGCAAATAAAGTGAAGTTATGAATAAAAGCCCGTCTTGGCTCCCTTTGAAGACTTTCAGAAAAACACTCAACCTTGCGTCTAAGGCCACTAGAGATTAATCTAAACAGTTTACCTTTCATGTTTAAACTCAGACTGAACTTGGATCATTTTAGCTGATGGGCTCTCCTGAGAGTTTCAGCTTAACTATAAACGCAAGATTTTCAACTCTGAGTTCAGTAAAAATCAGCTCTTAGGAGACCCTAAATATTTGATAGCGTTAACCTCAGTTACAAAATCCACACTGACCATTTTTATGAAGTCTGAACAGGTTTATTTCTTTTTGTAAGAATGTGAGGCTAAGCTTCTAACCTGTTCATTTAGACATTCTTTGTAGAACCGTCAGGAATATCTGACTGGATTTATCAATGGATGTTGAATGTCTTGTTAAAGTTACTTAATGAGGTCAACTTTAAATGTTTTCTTGAATGAGTCACTCGAGCGGCACTCAAGAGTTTATTTTGGGCAGAACAGCTCTTTAATTGCTTCTTTAAACCTCTGCACAACAGCTTTTATGAGCACGTTTCACCAAAATAACTCATCTCACCTGAGGCAAGGGGAGAGCATGATGAACAGTCCTGGTTTAATGAACGAGGAACGGGCCAGCGCAGAAAACACATATCCCCAAAGCATGCCTGTTACTGAGTCAGCGGAGAAGCCAGTGAAAAAGTCTGCCTGTCTACTCGCAAATATAGTGTTCCATGCTGGAAGTTGTTTACAGTTAAGAGGGCAATCACAGGATTCAGCCATTTTGCCTCCCCTCAAAATTACCTTATGAGACTCTTGGGGACACTGGTATGTGGCTGGCAAAGCTTAACCCCACCCTAATTAGCAGCCTCTCGTGAGTGTAGAAAAATGCACCCAGAGATCGTGATGGATCTTCTTTCTTTCTTTCATTCTTTCCTCCAGTCTCAGCGTTTACAGCCCTGCTCTAACCATGCCGTCCCTGTCGTATTTTTACAGTCAAACTGTGGATCACTGGCAAACTTTTATGACCACTTCTGAACTTCATCTTTGATTCAGATATTCAGAAAGCCTCTGTCTGTGACGCTTAGTCTAACAACTTCTTGTCATTACTTTGATATTTGTGTCGTTTGGTCTGTTTTTTGCAAGGTTGTACTTGGGCTGCCAAGATTAGTCGACTAATCAATGGCTAATCGACTATTACTTTATATTATATAGAGTCAGAGTGTAGTGAAACTGAACACAGTTGTGAGCAATAAGCACCAAAAAAATGTTCTTTTGTTATATTTGAGTCAGTGAGACCAAAACTTTATTTTTTCAGGAAAAATAGTTCCTTGTTTCAGATGCCAATCTCATTTGAGTTGTTTTAATACCAGAAACTAATGAAGGATAGAGGCTGCATGATTCATTAAAAGTTTAATAAACTATCTTCTTAATTGTCTTTATTTTTGGTTAGTTTAAAGCTAATGATGGTTAAGATGTGTGTTTTACATCCACTTTGCGCATGACCCGATTAGTCGACTAATCGGAAATATAATCGGTGATTAGTCGACTATTAAAATAATTGTTTGCGGCAGCCCTACTTTGGTCTATGAATATGCAGATGTTTCCTTGCGTTAATTAAATTTAGAAGGATTTCATTGTATTCATACCAGCTTACAAGTATGGAGAGAAAATAGTCTGATTTCTCATTTGTGTGATTTGTGTGTGAAAAATACTTGATTTGTAGCTTGTGTGCAACTTTGGATTTGTTTGTGTGCAATACTTGTGTTGTAACGCATTCAATACATTTGTATGCGTGTATACTTGCAATTGTGTATTCACATGAAAAATAATATCAATACGTCAATATAATTTACGCACTCACAACTTGAAAATTCCAACTACAAATTGAAAATGGCTCCTACTCATGTAAATCTTTAAACAGTATTCACAAATTACCTGATATACACAGACAAAACCACATTTACACACAGATCAGTTACAAGTGCACGAGGGGTTGTGAGACTCTTCTCATACCTTCAAATTTTTGTGAAAAATGTTCATATTGGATCTATTAAGTTCTGTAATTTATTACGTTTAAAATAATTACTTTTTCATCAAATTTTAATTTAAGTTGATGGTTTACTCAATGTAAAAAAATAATTTGATAAAAACTAACGTTTGTAAGTGTAACAAATTGCAGAGCTTTTGATCCAATGTTTCACTTTTTACAGTGTAGATTATGCGTTTAAATGTTGCTTGAATGCTGGGTCATCAGAGATCTCTTATCTGCCACTTTGAATAATGTTTAGTAGAAAACTAGCATATTTTTCACTTTCTTAAACAGATTTGCCCCAATAATTAAGATAAATAAGTCTAAATAAATGTTTTTTATAAGTTTTTCTTTAAGTTTTATGGTTTTGTCTGTGTTTTGTTGTATTTGTAAGATTTTGATGTTCAGGTGTTTATGTGAACACACAATTACAACATACAGTTACACACGAAATATATTGTATGAGTTACTAATAAAGTATTATGCACTTACAAATCCAAAGTTATACAATGAATCTTTCAGGCTGTGATTAACTCTCACTCATATAGATAACACTTAACAAAGCCTCTGGTTAATTTATTACTGTAACATGAGGGCTGATGCACAGAAAACAAATGGTAATAGAAATGCAAACAGCAAGTGTTTCCACTGGAGGATGGTTGATGGTTTGTAAGGTCTCATATGATGTTGATGGTTGTTATAATGTGAACGACTATAGTTTTTGCTGTTTAAAATAAAGAAGAATATGTCTCTTCAATCTAAGTTTAACCATCTTTCAAAAATAAAGACAAAAGCACATCACTTTGTGACAAGTAGAGCAGATGTTTGGACTAAAAATGTTTCTGATGTCATTTTGCTGTTGACGCTTCGTGTTACTGCTGTTTGCTGAACAGAAATGATCTAAAAGAGGACTTTTGCTTATTCAGTCAAATGCACTTCACTGTCCCCAAGGGGAGAATTTGCTCTTTAAAATGGCTTTGGTGCACTCCAGTGTGTTATGAAATAAAAAAAACATTTTGGCATAAAAAAAACAATATTCTTGACATGAATTTTAAGTGTAAAATAGCCTAATGCTTGCCACAAGTTAACATTGTAACTGCCCTAAAACAATAAGTAACAAATACATATGTAAAAAAAGTGCACTAAGCTTGAATCATAAAAATCTTTAAAACACCATGAAGTATGCATTCTGTTCCTAAAGAAAACACATTTTTAAGCCTTACCAAATAAGTTAAAACATGCTTAATAGTAGAAATGTAAGAATACTATTAAAGCGAGCTCAGGATGTGATGGTATTTAAGGGGCAAACATGAATAAAGTATTGAGGTTCATGGAAATTTGCAACAAGTACTTTTGTAATAGTTATACAACTTAACCAAAGAAAAGAAAAAAAATAAATAAACCAGACTTTTAAAGTGAATATTTCTGTTTAATTTGCACCAATTTATGCTGAAAGATCCTTGTTTGTTAAGCAAACACCTCGTGTTTACTTGATGAACTTTCTCTAGAATAAGTTGTATTTAAAATAAACTGGAGGTCTAAAGATATGAACACACCGGAGATGTGATGCGCATTAACGAATGTGCTAAGCGCAGGTTCTTAAACATGCATTTAGGGAGTGGTGTTCACACTAGACAAGCAGGAAAGGGCTGCTTCTTCTTCTTTTGCTACTGTTTGCTTGCGCATGTCTGCCACCTACAGTTGGAAGAAGCTTGGTGCAAAATGTCAAAAGCAGTTCAAATATTGTAAATCTTGTTACTTTCTAAAGAAATATATGGGATTTATGCTTCTTGTAGCCACCAGGTACTTCCTATATTTGGAACACAAGAGAGGAGAGAACGCTCAGTCCAGGTCTTTTAAAGTCAATGATCTCAATACTGTTAGCAGCAGATGGGGAGTTTGGCCCCTTGTGGGGTGTGTCTAGTCAGAGCAGTGACATTTAACCTCATCCCCTGGGGTAACATGGGTCAAGAAAAGTTCTTTTTAATTGCGTCTACCTGAGAAAAAAGATGTGCAAAGAGCCCCTGAAAGGTTTGTTTTGGAAAAGTGGTTCTCCACAGGCAGTTGTTTTCACCGTGGGATAAAGACTACATAAGATTCCAAAACACAAACCAGTGAAAAGAAAGTCTGTAGTGAAATGTCTCCTTGCTGGCCTCAAAGATAGTTTCAAATGACGCTCCATGCAGCTGTGACTTGTAGTTAAATCAAGCTTAACATCCCAGTGAAACTTGACTTCTTTTGGAAATGAAGAGTCACATTGTGTGCGTTTGTAGATGGCTTTAAAGCAGCTTATATCTCAGTTTTGTTAGTGATATGTCATATACAGGAGCATGTCATCCGCTCTCTTCATTTATAAAGGCAACGGTTGAGAAATAAACAGAAGTGTAACTTCTTGTTGTTTTCAGCAAACATTTCATCTCTGAGAAGTCGATGTCAGAATATTTGCCAGCAGTCTGTTGGAGCCTACTGTTCTGTAAGCCAGTTCTTGCGTTCAAAGCGCACTGGACTCTTTTTGTCTGTGCAGAAAGGCCTCTCCTAGCCCGTGCAAATCTTGTGAGACGTGGCTGTTTTCCACACTTGCCCAGCCCTCAACAGCTCCAGCCTCCTCTCCCTCCTCTGAAGTTTTCTTCTGGGGAGCATTTCAAAGACGATCCCCATCCCCACCCTTGCTCAGCTTGAATGTTTCTCTCTTAATCCCTCCGTTTCTCGCTCTCTCTGTCTTTAAAGCCATTTTCGTTCAACACTTACCCTCCCCATTCTTTTGCTTTTTAAAAAGTCCCTTCAGGCTTTCCCTTGGACTGTTTCCAGCGCAGTTGCTAAGTAAATCACTCAGTCAGCAGGGCCAGTAAGACGGCACAGAATTCCACAGAATGCTGCACATCCCATTGCAGCTCTTCCTGTGCTGTCTGTCCTAAATGCAGCTCCTTTGATACATTTTAGCATAAATTAAATAGATTTACAGATAGAACATTTTTTTGCAGTGGCTAGGTTATTAGCTGCAAAAAAAGACATTAAATTTAATCTTTTTTGTTTAAAAAAGTAATAAATAATCACATTTAATCTACAAATGTTTGTCTTGTTTTGACTTATTTAATTTTTTAAAATTATTTAAGATATGCATAATTTGACTAATTAAAGACAGTTCTTGCCCACTCATGGGCTATTGCTGTGTAAAATCCTAAAAATCTCAAAAGATTCACCAGTTTGAGTCATACTGCAGCTACAACAGGTGTTTTTATTTATTTATTTGTTTCTAACCGTGTGTCTCATCTGGCCCATAACCCAGCCCATATGGGATCATTTAAAGACCCCTTTGGGTCATCCCATGATGGCTCACAGGACTGTGCTGAAACTCACTGAGCTCTAAGGTTTTTTTTTTATTGCAGGTGGTGATGGCGCCACATGAACCTCCAGTAGTGTTTGTTGATAACTACATCAAACTCCTGGCTGATGGCAATCCTGAGACTTTCCAGAAGATTCTGGATATGAAAGTAGGTTTCTGTTAAGTTCTCCAGAACTGTGGGAAAGGTGTTTATTTACTTTCCTATGCAGAGAAACTCATCCTCATGTGTATATTTTTGCTATATTCTTGTTAAAAGTAAAGGCCACACACTGTCGATTTTTTTGTCAAAAAACCTACTTTATAAAAGATTAGTTTTCAGCTTTTAAAAGAAGCCTTTTTCATTGCTTAATTTTTAAAGGGAAAGGAAATAATAAAAAAAAAATGCCAATGGTGTACTTTATTTGTTCTTTCATTTTATGTATTGAGCTAATATTTGTTTATTTTCAGAAGAATTCTTATTATTGAAATTCAGAAATTAGTCTTTAAATGCCTTTTTGCCGTGGATAAATGAAGTTATACAGTGATGCCGCTTATTTGCAGTTTCACGTATTTGCAGTTTTTTTTTCTTTCAGTCACATAACTCTTTACTTTGTTAAACTAAACTTGGACAACTTGAGACGCTTGTCTGAAATTTTTGCGTCCGAAGTAGGCGCTACGCTGCTGAAGTCTATCTCCACACAGCAGAGCGCCGCGGAGCTCCCTTCAGAGCGCAGAAGGAGGAAGGGGCGTGTGGACAGGCGCTCCGCGAGAGGAGCATCCATCCACACCCATCCTCCTCCTCTCTCCATGCCCCTGCATGGAGAAATGGCATCAGCTTACTCAGAAGCGGACGAAAAAAATCTTGATATGCTGAAGAAGAATTCCGCAGATACGCGGAATTCTTCTTCAGCATATCAAGATTTATATCCGCAGAACTGCAATATGCAGAATTTTTCCGCAGATATACTGTGGAAGAATTATCCTCCGCAACAGATCTTTATTATTTGATTTAGGTAGAAGCGCGCTCCAGACACTCGTCACCTACGTCACAAAGTATGCTATCGCTGCAGGTGCGGTACAGTCTTTTGTTCTGAATTTTAAAAAAAGCACTTTATGTTGATAAATACTTCAAGCGTTTTTGATAAGTATGGACCGATAACAAATACCCTTCGGCCACGGGGGATGGGGGTTCTCCGTATTCGCGGATGCTTCCAGTCCATAACACCCGCGAATAAGGGGAGAGAAGTCTATCTTCAAATGTATTTGTTATCTGTGTTGCACCAATTTGCATCAAGGCAGCATTAATCATGTTCATATTTAGTCTTCGCTGTGTTTTCTTTTGCTTGTTTTCTGAACTGCCATCCCCTTTGAGATACATAGAGGAAGTAGTTGCTGAAAAGCTTCAAATACAAGTCGTTGCATATGAGATCAGTCACTGCTCTTGACTGATGTGATGCACAAATATTAACTGTATAAAAATCCAAACTTTTCATGTAAGGGTATTTCCTTTCCTCTTCTTTATTTCCAAGTTTAATAAAGTTTAATCGGTATCATACCCAGCTCTAACGCATGTGTTCTTATATTTCTGTTCCAGTTTTGTACACTAAACACATGTGTGTCTGCAGGGACTGAAGCGCAGCGAGCAGAGCAGCATGCTGGAACTATTCAGACAAAGACTGCCCACTCCCCCCTCTGGGAACGATGGCGGCCCCTCTTTATCTTTTAGCGCCCCCACTCCTGAGCAAGAGTCCTCTCGTATCCGCAAACTAGAGAAACTCATCAAGAAGAGGCTGTGAACAGAGCAGACAGCTGCTCTGGATGAAGGACTGAAATAAAAAAACATTGACTACTAAATGAACGTCCCTATGAGTGCTATCAAATAAACTGTAGATAAAGGTACAAAAATATTAAATTCATATGTGTAGTTAGGCTTTCAGCTGAATTCTGTTAGCCTCTATAGTTCATATATATTTTAGGTTCATTGTATGGCTCTTATTCTGTTTCCTTATTTATTCATTGTTCTTCATATATTAATCACTAGATCGAAAATTGGAAAATGAAAAGTTTGGAAAATTATTTATGTCTTTGTGCAATGAAATTGCATAAAAATCTGGGTGCTATACAACTATGACTAATGAATGAAGGCAGGAATTATGAAAGAAATGAATACCGCTAATAATAAATACACAACAATCATTCAGAGTAAAAACAAAGGGATAAAAGGTTCTTAATAAAAGCCTCGTGTACCTAAACGACAATTTTGTCAAAGCAACAGTTTATAAAGAACTAATATTACATCACGAGTTATTTATTTGCATTTTTGTTTCTTTTATCTGTGCTTTGTCAGTTTCAGTTCTTCCTACTGATGTGGCCTTCAGCTGCTTTGCAGTTTTCCATCTAAAAAGATCTTTTTTGCTGCATTGTCGGTGAACATAGAGGATTAAAGACAAAGAGCAGGTTCACTGACTTCTGTCACTGAAAATAATTTGAGCAGGCTGTTGACGGGCGATGAAGAAACTTCCTTGGCACATGGTTGCTGTTTCATGTGCAAAATACTTGTGTAACATTTCCACCTCATCTTAAGACACTATAAAGTCGGAGTTTTGTTGAGAAAGCTTCTGCCTTTTTCTTATTGTGCTGCATGTAATTCACAATCAATGAGTCTGACCTTAATTAAAGTTTTTCTCAAGACTTTGGTTTCTAGTCTTTGAAATAAATTCTGATTATGTTAAAACGGTTGACTTGTGTCATTTCTGTTCTTTTTACATGACATACATCCTAGATGATTGTACTATTTATGTCTTGTTTATTTGTTTGCTCCTATTGACAAATAATCTGAATATATATAAAACATTTTTGACCAAAAAGTTACTTCACGACCATGAAGTACTAATGGTGAAATTAGCCAAGGCCACAACTCAGAGGTGAATTTATAATGAACTACTGATCTGCAGAAAATATGTCTTAAACGGTTGAATGAGGCTTTTTGGTGTCAGCTAAAAACCCCATAATCATAATTAATAGACCACTTGGAACGCTTTACAACAGATAAAAATGTAGTTGGAGTGAGACTTTCATCAGTTTGCTTTATTTCTCTGGTTTTATCAAAAGTGCCATATAAATAAAGATCTAGTCTACTAACAGATTTTTGTCTTGTTGCTGCATTCATCTATAGCTGTGTTTCTATTGCACATATGCGCAAAACTTTATCGTAATTCTAGAATTGTCAAAAAAAACAATTTAGACTGCTTCCAATAAATCCTAATTCTGTGAAAAAAAACAAACAAGCTCATGCATTAAGTTATTTAAAGCCATTGTGACTGATGAAAACATGTATTGTTTTAAGTTGATTTTCTTAAAGAACAAAAAGAGAGCATATGGATGACATCCATGCAGCTAATTCATTGATGAGTCAGACATGTGAGAAGCCTGTTTACTTGTATTAAAAGATAAACTTTCTAACAAGTATGTGTTTGGAACCTTTTTCTGTTTAATAGCACAAGATACATTCAAATTTCTGCCATGGGACTAGCACTCATCATCTATCAAAGGAGACGTCGGAGTCTTATTCAGGCTGTGGAGCAGCAAAATACGTGGGAGCGGCTACGAATGAAGAGATTTTGGGAAGTAATAATAGTAATAGTAACAATCGAGTGCCCTTGAAATTTCCCAGAAATTTTGTGAAAAACCAGTGTGCATCAATGCTCACTCCATTGGCAAATATAACCCACATTAAACTGCATTTGAACAATTTTTGAAAAAAAAAAGTGTTAAATGTAATTTTTTAATAAACCATCAACGTTTTCATCTTCAGGACACAGTGGAGTCATGAATAGACATGAGATACTCGTATTGATTAGATTTTCAGTTTGTGAAATCGTTGACATCATACTTGCCGATTAAAAAAAAATTGTGAGTATGGTGTTTGAATTGCTTTTAAAATTCAGGGCACAGCATTGCACCGCACTGAATGTTTTTTTTGTAGTTTGGGATTGGGTGGAAACTCGGATATATTGGTGATTTTGCAGAGGAACTGAGGATCCAACAATTCTGGGAGATGAGCTGTGTGACCTCTTATGGCGCCTGCTGTGCAGGGCCCAGGGCAGCCAGTTCCAACCAAGAACCATGTAATTAAAAAAAAGTGTCTTCATTGCAGTTTTGTGAAATATATCAATTTTGATACACCCTTAAAAACCAACTCTTCAAAGTGCAAAAGCTTATTTTTTTTGAAAAATGCAAGTTTTTTTTTTTTTTAATTGTGGTGTTTCCATTAAGCAAATTTATTATGGTAAATCCAATTTGTGCAATTTCATAGGTAATGGAAATGCAGCTTATGTCTTTCTTTTTTGTCTTTTTGTGTGTCTGCCAATCCCTACATTTTATTTTGTCGTTTTTATTTTGTTTTTGTGATATTTTATTTTACTTTACTCTACTTTACTTTACTATTTATTTTATTTTAATTTATTTTATTTTATTTTACTTTACTTTACTTTACTTTACTTTGCTATTTATTTTACTTTAATTTATTTTATTTTACTTTACTTTACTTTACTATTTATTTTATTTTTTTATTTCATGTCATTTTATTTTATTTTATTATTTTTGCGGGTCATCATATTCATGGGGGAGGAGTCACAGCATTGCAAACGGGGGAGGGGGTGTCAGAAAAAGTCCCCGTCGAGGGGGGGGGGGCACGGCCTCGTTTCTAACAGTTTTCTTCGCAGCCAATCAGAGGCCGTCAAACTCCACAGGAAGGCGTGTCCTTTCCTGTGTTTGTGGCTCCAGAAACCCCCGTGGAGCGGAGGGGCTGGGAGATTCCAGGCGAACCAGAACCGAGTTGGACTCCTTCACGCCTCCTGGAGCAGTTTAGGGTTTGTGTGAGGAGTACCGGGACCCGAACCGGGTCCGGCTATCATTGGTGGGGGGTCTAACGCAGCTGCATGTGGACCTGCAATCTGGGTTGAACTTTTTTTTTTTTTGCACAACTTCTTGGGTCTCGCCCGCCAGACTTTGGTAACTTGTGACGAGAAATGGTCGGCAGGTTGAACTTCCTGAATGCATGTGAAGGAGACCCGCTGGTAATGAGCTGCAGCCGGGCGGAAAGGGGGCTGGATAGCCCGGACTCCGGGCTGCCGCCGAGCCCCAGCCCGAGCGCCTGGTTGCCGCCTGCGTCTACGGAGAAAGCCCGCGGTTCGAGCCCGGTGTCCGAGGATGAAGGAAAGGGCTCTCTGGTACAGAATGCTGCTGTAAATTTTAGCGTTGTTTCACTTTTTACTATCAATTCAAGTCTCTACAGCTTTCACTGATTGTGGTTTTGACAGAGTTTCACACCGGATGCCCATCTCAACATAAAACCCTGTATTTTATCCAGGCTGGGGACAGGCACAGGGACCATACTCATAGTTTTATTTACTCTTTTTCCAGACTTCCATCTCTACACCAGCACTTTTCCCTCAGCTGCTGCCTCTGTCCTTTGGTGAAGGCATTGCTCTTGATCCACTGCCCTCAAAGGAACTCAGGTGGGTTGACGAGAATCCTGCATTGTGGATAAAATAAGAATAATAACCTGCAACTTATTGCTTTTCCTCCTCCCCAGATACACGTCATCCCTGCTCTACGACTCGGACCGCCACTTCATTCAGAACGTGACCTTCCAGCCGCTGGGTCAGGGTCTGGACTGCTGCCGGCAGACCATCGTGGCCGTGTCGCACAGCACCTGGCGCCACTACAAGACGCACCTGGAGTTCCAGCCACGCCAGCGGCCCCAGCACTTCAAGACCACCACCATCATCTACCCCAAGAAGACCAGCGCCGTCTACACGACCGAGCTGAGCTACGACTCCCACCGAACGTCCAAACGCTTCCTGTCCAGTGTGGAGCTGGAGGCGGTCAGCAGCAGAGAACCGCCGCAGTAAAAGTGGAGTTTTTTGGGGGGGATTGGAACAGAAGTAGGAGGGCCCCCCACCCACTGTCCCCCTGAGGTTGCACTGAAGCAAGGCTTGTGGCTTGACTTCCTTCCTGTTTTGACTGAATTCCGAGAGCAGCCGTCCTCTCTACCTTCTGATGCTCACATTGAAACACCATCTTCATCTGCAGTCGCAACTGATTTTTATTCCTTTTTTTGGTAATGATGAGATGAAGAACAGTTGCATTTTATTTTTGCTAAATGCTGGTGTATTTTAAGATGGTCCTGCTGTTTTATCTTATTAATGATTTTGTTACATCTTATGATTAATTTTTTATCAGTCTCATGCTGTGGGCTGTGAACCAGGATATTTTTTGGATATATATATATATTAGATTTATATTTATGAAATAAATAACAAAGTTATACATATTTTGGTCTAAAGTTTTTAAATCTACTTTTTTCTTTTTAGTCAGGAATATGAGTCTCGTTTAAGCTTGCTTATGTGCCATGCTTGTTTTTGAGGAGTTTGCTGAATTATGGAATATTTTAACAAAGGTTTTAAGCTATTATTGATTTTATATAATTCAACAGAGTTGATGAAAATGATAATAAAGGAAAACGTTTAAAAAGAGGTCCCCAACAGCGTTTTATTACAGTCCCTTTGCTCACAAAGTTGTTTTTTTTTCTTATTAGCAGATGATATATAGAGATGAGCAGCATCTTTTAAAAAATATTTTTATTTTCCTAAATATTGCCAATTTTCCAAATTGTTTGCTTAAAGCTTAAAATAAAGTTGTATTTTTTTCAATTTGCTTAAAAATACCCTGTCTCACTCAAACTATATTTGTATCGATTTTAAAATCGTTCTCAGTAGTCTTTTAATTATATTTATGCAATTTTTTAGCAAAAATAGTTTTTTTTTTTTTTGAGGACACATTCTCTGCAGAGTGGGAAGAGTTTATCAGAAACTTGCCACTGAGTTGTGGGGCAGGACTGTTGGGCCCAATCCGAATTCTTCCCTTCTCCCTACCCCTCCGTTTGAAGGGGCAGTTTTAGTGCAAGTGGCGTCCAGAATTTTTAATTTTTTTTTTTATTCGACCCTCCAAGCGCAAGGATACAAAAGTCCTTCGTCGTGAGGGTAAATCTCGTCATGCTGAGAAACGCTTTTCTTCCTGTGTGTGTGTTCTGCAGCAGAAAAAAATATTTTTAAATATTAGTTACGACTTTTTGTTGTAGGACGACCTTTTCAAAGTTATAAAACCGCTGTTGTTATGTATATACAAGCCCTGGAAGCTCCGCGCTAACGCTAGTGGACGGGCAATTATTGGTGACGTCATCAAATGAAAGTGACATTCGAAATATGAGACTCTTTTTTTTTCATAACTCTCCATTTGGAGGGCTAAATGAAGGGTTAGGCCTGGTATCCCAGCATTCCTTTGTTTACACTCCATTATTAGTTTTAAGCTCAGAAGAAAAAACGGAAAATGTC
>NC_050524.1:18711553-18727035 GCF_002922805.2 Oryzias melastigma | reverse complement strand
ACAGGCATGAAGCCCAATGAGGCAAATTGAATTTGTGATATTGGGCTATATAAATAAAATTGAATTGAATTGAAATTGAATTGAATTAGAAAGCACCAATATAGAGATAAGCTAGCTTTTCTATTTTCCTTTTTATGGGGGTGTTCTTCTGAGACACCCACAATCTTCTTTCAAACAACATCAAATTCCTGTTATACTCAATGTACAAAAAGTAAACCAAGAAAAAGACAATTGAGCTGCTACTCGTCACACTGCAATGACAGTCTACACCACACATGCGCCAGGAAAACAAAACACTCAGTGGAAACGAGGCTCAACCGAGTGGAAACACTCACCAGAATTAACTGGACCATACTGTACCAATCCTTACCAGATCGTACCGTACCGAACCACTCAGTAGAAACAAAGCTTTTGGCCCGGCCATGGCAGTTACTGCATCACAAACCTGAGTTTTTTTCAATCTTCAGGTTTTTGTCTGCTCCTGATCCATCACCATTTGAATAAAGAAACATTCAGAAATGCAGTTTAATCTTACTTTTTTTTTACATGTCCTCCATCATGAGAAAAATGCTACAAAAATATGTATAAAACACCAAAAAAACGATTTTCTCTGGAGTGGGTCTTAACAACGACAAATCTCTTCATGGTCTCCAGTCCACATATTAAAAGAAGAGCTTTATTAGCTGCCTATTCAATCTTTGTTCTGAGCTAAATTTCTTGTCCAAAAGTGGCAGAGTATTTCTGGAGATGACAGGGCCTGAGTCGATGAAAGTCTGCGGTAAAAAAGAAAGGGAGGGTACAGTTCCCTTGAGAGTATCCTGACAACCTTTTCAGACGCACAGTCCTTGAACCTGACAACCTGTTGTCTGTTCATTTATTCACATTCAATACTCGTTTTGTCCTGTGCAGGGTCGCAGGGGATGCTGGAGCCTATCTCGGTTTAGATGACGGCAAAGTGTAACCCCTCGAGATGTCGCCAGTCCAATACAGGGTCACAGACACACAGACAGACGGTCACGTTTATTCCTAGAAGACCATTATGAGTCATCAATCAATCAACCTATGAAGCATGTCTTGCTGTACTGGGAGAGGAAGAAGGAGTGCCTAAAAAAACTGAACAGAAAGAAAAAAAAAGTCAGGGTTAAAACCAGGTTTTTCTGTCTGTCAGGCAATCAATAATATAATAATGTGAAAGTAATAGAAGTAATTGTAACTTTAAACTCACACTTCAATCATCTTTTAATCTATTGTAAAAGTGTCTGACTATGGTCTTTTAATTATGATGATGCAGTTTTTAGTCAAAATCTAAAAAAAAAACGTGTCATTTTCTTGGACATATTTTATGCAGAGCGGCATTAGTTTATCAGAAATTCACCACTAAATTGAGGCTGTTGGCGCGGAGTAAGCCTGCACTCATTTCCCATCAACTTTTTGTATAAACTCTCTAGTTTAAACCCACAAGCTAACATTTGTGGTGCAACAAAATGGCAAGCTGTATAGCCGTACAGTTTGGAGCCAGATGCCAGATAGGTTGGATGAGAAAAAAATGTTAATGGATCCATTTTCATCAATTTAATGGATTAATTTTTAAAACTGAACTTCTTTCTTGGCCGCATGAACCCAGAGGAAGGGTTAAGGTTAGGATTGAGGGTTACGGTTAGGGTTAAACTACCTAAATGTCCCTGAGAGTGTCTGTTTCTGCAGCTCACCGCTCCTACAGGGGATGGATCAAATGGTGAGAACACATTTAGGACGGCTAATGGGACTTTAACTTTCATTTTAAACATGTGTGGCCAGCAACAAAATCCGGTGTCCATTGGACGCATTTAGTATCTGTGTGGGCAATGCTCATCTTGACTGCATGTATTACATGTGGCCAACACAAATTTACACTACTTTTATTTCTGGTCGCAGGTAAATATGTGCGAATAACATCAGCTTTTTTTTTTTAATTTTTAGCCACCAATGACCCCACTCTTAACCCAATTCCCAAGCTAAGTAAGGAGCGCTTCAAAAGTTGAGCTGCTGTCTTGTCTGTCTACGTCCGGGTTGATATAACAGATTTCCCTCAGGATCAGTAAAGTACTATTGTATTGTATTGTGTTGTACTATACTGCACTGTACTTAACTGTACTGTATTGCATTGTATTGTATGGTATTGTATTATATTGTATTTGTCTGCACGTAGGTACATCGGACTGGAGCAGAGCTTGTGCCAATTGTGGTTTGTATGATACAGCTACACGTTTTCTCAATTTACATCTTTTTGTCTTCTCCTGATCATGTCAATTTATATAAATAAACACTCAGAAATGCAGTTTTATTCTTAATTTTCTTTATATAAGTCCTCCATCATGGGAAAAATGCTACAAGAATATGTTAAAAACACCAAAAAAACAGATTTTCATTGGAGTGGCTCTTAAACTGTCACACAGCTGCTGCCTGTTCATAGTCCTTCAGAAATATTGTCCTCACAGATATGCTTGCTTTGGTTTTTACAAAAGGGTTAAGTGATGTATTCAACAACAGATACAAATAGTGCTTCGATAAATGTGCTAATGAAAAACTTCTTTCAAGGACTAAGAATTTCACTATGTGGGATCAGAAGGTGAACTTTTGAAAATGTTTGGTTGAAAAGTGAGGCGTTTTTACTGAGGCGAGCCAAGAGGTCTGCCACAGCACTGGCACCTTCTCTTGACTTGAGGTTGATAAAGAGCTGCAGGATCCACTTAGCTGTTCTTTGGGACTCTGAGGCTGACACCATCTGCTCCTGCAGCCTTGTTACTGTAAATCTCCTCATTTACCACTCTACCTGATGTTTGGAGACAGACAGGAGGAAGTGGGAGGCAACTGTGAGTGGAGATGATGCAACTGTTTTAGAGGAAAAAGAGTTGAGATGCAGAATGAAGCTGAGGGGGTGTGACAGGTAAGTGCTGGGCTCAGGAGACACTGAAGAAGTATGTCCAGCTGGAGACAGAGGAGGATGCTGAGCTGGCACACAGCTCAGCTTATTGGCTTGTACTTTCTCAAGCTCCCATCAGTGTGCTGTCTTTGTTTAAAAACTTTTTTGTTCTTTTTATTTTTCCCTTAAATTTGTCCAAAATAGCCTTTTAATATTCATTATTATAATTTAAAGAGTTTTGAAACTGTAATAAATCCGCTTTTAGATTTAGAAAAAACGTCCTTTGAGTTTCCAGCTCTACAGTTGTACTGCAGTCCCATCTTGTGGCTGTAATAGGTGAGTGCAAGATGTATGCTGGATGTCAATGTTAACATTATCAATGTAAGACATGGGAAAGAAAGAGGACTCAAACTTAGATGTCCAGTTTGTATTCATGCCTTTTATGGTGTGTTTAGGTGGGACACATTTTCCGCTCTCATTTTTGTGTTTAAGTAAACGTTGACTTGTTTCACTCTAGAAATTAATGTGTTTCTAAGTTGATGAATGTTTGATAATTGTATCAGCTTTATTTCTTAGCAAACAAAAACACCAATCAATCAATGTTTACAACAGCTATTGGTGGACCAAAAGGCTAAAATCATGTAAAATATTGAAAAAGTCAACATTTAGGGATTTAAAAGAAAATAGAAACAAAACAAGTAAACACAATGAAATGATAGCAGAGAATGGTACAAAACAAGAATTTTTCCAATTTTAGTTAAGATACACTCTAACATTATCTGTTAAGTAATATTATTATTATTAATAATAATAATCATAATGATAGCCTTTACTTTAGACTCAACTAGATTCATATTTTAAGAATATATTAATGTAACAGAAAAGAAACAAAATAAATTTCTAAAATGTTGACTTTTTTTTTCTTAGTTAACCCGCACATGTTATATTTTTTGGGCATCTTGGGGAATTGTAGCATCATTAGTAGCATCTGCACATGTTCAGCTGGAAAACATGAAAATTCCCCATGATGTGTCATTAAAGTCGGACACCCTAATCAACCAGCACTTTACAATAGCTAAAGATGGACAAAAATCCCAAAAGGAATGTAAAATATTGATAAAGTCAAAATAATTGTAAAAATACTAAATAAAAAAGAAACAATAATAGGAATTGACAAGGAATGGCACGGTAAAATTATTAATAATAATAGTAATAATAATGTGTCTTATTTTAGATTCAACAAGATTATTTGTTATAGAGTAAATACTAATAAATAAATAGCATAATTTTGAGAACAAATTTAATTATTTTTCCTTTCTTTTACAAAACTACTCATATAAGTATGTTCGATTAGCTGTTAGAATTTCCCACAGAACTTGAAGGCAGCATGACGTTGCATAAATTTTTTTTTTTTTTTTTTGCTAAAAAGGTAAAAAGCGAATACTTTCACTTTTTAGCATCGCACAATGTTATGTAGATGTGAATTTAAATTACATTAAAATTACCATTAAAATTTAAACTATACTTTAATTTTTAAACCACGTGTTGTGTGACGTAAAAGTTCAGAGGTGAAAGCACGCCCACATGTCCGTCGGCGGCATGGTGGTATTTTAGGTAAGAATTACGACCGATTTTAAGTAAAGACAGTAACATAATTTGTTCTCGTGCAAAAATATTCCTTTGAGATCGTGAAATTAGCTTGTGGCTAACGCGTTTCCGGTGAGTGATGAAGACTGCCACAGGAAACACGAGCATCATGGACATGTTTGAAGAGGGGAAAGTGGTGAAAATTTGTGCCCCAATGGTTCGGTATTCAAAGTAAGTGTTTGTTGTTTGTTTTAATTGTAACTTTTGAGTTTTTGGACATCAAGTTTTCCTCCTTTGATTTCACCCTACAGGCTGGCTTTCAGGTCTTTGGTCAGGAAGTACAGCTGTGATGTGTGTTTCACCCCAATGATAATTGCTGCAGATTTCTTGAGATCCGTCAAAGCCAGAGACAGCGAGTTCACCACCAACACAAGTCAGTTCTTACACTGGAGCTGCAGCAGTGACATCAAACTGTTGCTCTTAATGCCTTATTTGATGATCACACTCATGTCAGGTATGCTGTGCTCTCAGCATGTGGGACATGATGGATAGATGGTGTCTCTTTTGATTTCAGGTGACCGGCCCTTGATTGTCCAGTTTGCTGCTCAGGATACGCAGACTCTGGCTGATGCAGCCTGTGTGGTGGCTCCCTTTTCAGATGGAGTTGATCTCAACTGTGGATGTCCTCAGAGGTGGCGACAATAGCTGAACTACTTCATTTTTTTGTTTCAATTTGTCATTGTAGCATTGTGGTCTTCTTTTAGGTGGTAATAACAAATTATTATAAGTAGCTAGTTTTTTACATGCTGGCCTTACAATGAGTTACTATTTTTCAAATTCGAATTGGGATAAATCAGAAGCAGAGGGCCAATAAGCTAGCAGGAGAGGATGTAAACAAAGGGATAATGGGATGTCAGTGGAGGTTTGCTTCCGTGCCAGCAGTCCTGCCCACAACTCAAGGGCAAATTTCGAATAAACTACTGTTACTTTGCAGAAACCGTGTCCTAGAAAACAACTTTTTTTAAATTTTTGGCTAAAAACAGCACAATCATAGTTAAAACATCATTGGGAATAATTTTACAACAGATAAAAATACAGTTGGAGCTGGACTTTATTCAGGGCAACATGGAAAATATTCAAGACCTTGTTCACTGAGAACCAGGGTTGAGAAACATCGACTCAGTCAAAACCCATAAACGTGCAATTGTTTTCCCAATTACCATGAGTTGGTGAAAATTGGGAATTTTCAGTGTCTTTTGACTCGTTACAGTATTACTGCATGCATAGTTTGCCATAAATGATTGTGTTTAGAGTTGAAGTAATATATCTAAGGGCGTACTTTATTCAAGATTTGCTTATTTGTCATATTTTTTTGTGATTTTTCAGATTCAAAGCATGTTTAAAGACTCACTTTGATTTGATCAATTGTAAAATTATTATCCATCTAACGTGCCATTGTAGCCTCTTATTGGCAAAACACACCTGATGCAGGTAATCAGCAGCAAAGCTGCAATAAAGGAAATAACAGGATACCAACCCTCAAGGACAGAGGTCTGAAACCCCTGATTCTGACTGATTGAGCACACTTTATTTAGCTGCTGGAAAACTAGAAGGGCTCTAAAAGACCAGTGTCATCCTGTTGCTTTTAACATCTTCTTAGTAAGTTCATTTTTCATTTATTGAATTAATTTTGTGGTGTTTTCAGATGGGCGATGTCTGCTGGCTATGGCGCTTGCCTCATCAACAAGCCTGAACTCGTTAAAGACATGGTTAGACATGTCAGGAATCAAGTGGACAATCCAAACTACACAGTATCAATCAAAATAAGGTAAATCATAAAACTTATGACTGACATATGTATGTAAGATAATCCCTGATGAGGTGTGCATTATCAGAAATTAGTGGATAAGGCATAACAAGTGATAATGGACAGTGATATTGCAGACCTATAAAAGAAGTTCTGGTCACATACCCCGAACGTTCTACGTCACTGCGCGAGCTTAAACACCAGGTGGTAAATGTAGTAACTGAACTGCTTTGTTTCTGATGCTTAGGATGTCACTTTCTTTCACTGCTACAGTGCTAGTTTTATCTGGGGTCTGTAGCTGTTACCATAACAACGCATCACAACACTGATTAAATAGTCTGCTGTTTGTGAAAAAGCAATTAAACCCTAAAATAACAAGAGTAAAGTATTTCAAATTAATGTAAGATTTATTTATTTCGTAAGTGACCACTGTATAAGACGGATAATGCCCTGCAAAGTGTGCATTATCAGAAATTAACAGACTTCTTGGAAGGCTCAGACTTCTGCATCATCCATTTATTTCTGATAATTCACACCTCATCCTTTACTTATACCATGGTCTGGATGAATACTCAATTCTGATTGGCTGCTGGGTGTGGATTAAAGAGGAATAATGCACACCTAAAAAAAAAGTTCCGGTTACAGCCGAAATGTTCTATATCACTGTACAGGATTCTTTAAAACAAACTTTAGCTTTACCATCTGGACATAAACAAGCAGTAAGAACTTTCTCTCTTAACTTCTGCTTTATTTAACCTATCGTGACAATCGGCATATATATTGCTTTCCTTTGCCACTGCAGTCATGGTTGGAGCTGGCTCAGCGCGTGTTTACTGTGACAACACGCCGCACCAGACACCACGTATCAAACTATCAGCTTTTTGTGAAAAAAGTTATCTAAACTGAAAAAATAATGAGAATAAAGTGCTAAAAATCAATTAAACATTTATAATTTTTTGTAAAGGACCATGTTATAAGTGGGATAATGCCCGACAAAGTGCGCATTATCAGAAATTAACACACTTCATGGAAGCAATCATTCTCCGCTTTGCGTTGGATTGTCCAGGCTTCCATGCCATGCATTAATTTCTGATAATGCACACTTCGTCGGGCATTATCCTTTACTTAAGCCACACCGTGGAGCCAATCAGAATTGAGCATTCACCCGAACCGTGGTATAGTGCATTAGGTTTTTGGTCAGATCATACAATAATCAAATATTTCATGTTCCATTAGCTGTAGTTTTACATGTTCAGTCATTTTTAATGATTAAAAAATCTATATGTTTCACTTGTCCCAATGTTGCAACAGTGCGACGGATATTTACTATTTTTTAGACTACATTAGTTGTTGAGATTACTACTTTTGTTCTCTTTAAAGGTTGCCACAGCTAACCCTATCCTCTGCTTCATCCTCGCTCACGCTAACAGCTCTCATGTCTTCCTGTTGTAGTTTTCCTCTTGGTCTCCTTCTAGTAGCTCCAACCTCTGTATCTTTTTAGTAACCTAATCATTGTTCCTTCATCTCAATCTGGTTCTCTGCATTAATCTCCATAGCACTGATCATGATCTGTTGATTCCTGATGCCATATATCCTCGCCATTCCCAAAGAGAACCTCAACATCAACTTTTCTTTCTCCAGCTCTCCCTCCTGTCTCTAAATCAGGGCAACTGTCTCAAAACTAAACAACAAGGCTTCTCTCATCAGTCGGTGATGTTACAAAGCAGTTTTTGCTTCCACAGGATTCACAAGGACTTGAGGCAGACGGTGGATCTGTGTCAGAAGGCAGAATCCGCTGGTGTGTCATGGGTAACGGTCCACGGCCGTACAACAGAGGAGCGCCATCAGCCGGTTCACTATGACGCAATAAAGACAATCAAAGAGAGTGTATCTGTCCCCGTCATTGCCAATGGAGACATAAAGTACCTCCGTGATGTGGAGTCCACTCACCAGCTTACTGGTGTCAATGGTATGTTTGCTGAAAATGAAGCAAAAGTACTTCCTGGTAGAATCCACAGATGCATTCATTTTGTATTATTTCGTCTTTAGGTGTGATGGCCGCACGGGGGTTGCTGGCCAACCCTGCCATGTTTGCTGGATACGAGGACACTCCTTTGCAGTGCATATGGGACTGGGTGGACATTGCTGTTGAGCAAGGCACTCCGTTTTCCTGCTTTCACCACCATCTCATTTACATGCTGGAGAGAGTTAGCTCCCAGCCTGAAAGAAAGGTGTTCAACTCTCTGTCCAGCACGTCTGCCGTCATAGACTACCTCCAGAACACGTATGGGTCAATTCATGACCTAGAACCATAAATGTGCCTGTTTTAATGTTTTTAAGTCAAGTATTTTTGTTGTTATGTCAAATAAAGATGCAATTTTATATATTTGTGTAATATTTTTTGTAACAATCAATTGAAGTAAAAAAAAGTGAGTTGAGTCATGTAGATACAATTGTTTAATGTTCAAATCTTATAAGATCAGACGATTTACACTTTATTAGGTTCACCTGTTCCACTGCTCGTTAGTGTAATTTTCTGATCAGCCAATCACATCGCAGCAAGTCAATGCATTTAGACATGTAGACATGGTTATGATGATTTGCTGCAGTTCAAATGAAGCATCAGAATAAGGAAGAAATGTGATTTTAGTGACTTTGAACGCGACATGGTTGTTAGTGCCAGATGAGTATTACGCACAACCATGTCTAGAGTTTACAGAGAATGGTCAGAATAAGAGAAAATATCCAGTGAGTTGCAGTTCTGTGGGCAGAAAGGCTTTGTTGATACCAGAAGTCGGAGGAGAATGGCCAGACTGGTTCCAGCTGATAGGTAACAGTAACTCAAATAACCACTGGTTACAACAGAAGTCTCCGGAAGAGCACATCTGAATATTCTAGTATTCTTACAAAAAATAATTCATGTTTTAGAAATATGTAAACTTTTTTTTTGCTAATTAACAAAAGCAAATGCCCACATTGTGTTCATTACAGTCATGTGAGAGATACTGTTTGCCAAAATGACAAACCATAAAAATTATAAGGTAATTACAAATATAAGAATGAATATAACTGTAGTTGTTTAACTTTTAATTGTTTTAAATTCAAGTGATTATCCATTGCTGCTACAGCTGCCTCCTGTCTTCTCTTCCCAGAGTTGACTACACACTACTCTGTTAAATATTTTATTTCCCAAAGCATATTGACACCAGCTGTTTGTTTTGCTACAATCATGATTAAACCCATATGCATTTATTTTGGTAAGGTGTTTTAGACTTGATTCTTTTTGTTTTAAACATGCTCTTTTTGGAGACAAGGAAGACAACAGAAAGAATCTACTTAATTTACTTTTCATTCAGGCCAAATATTATATTCATAGCTAATGACAAACTTTTCTTGCCCATTTTTACAAGTGAAATTCAAGAGTAGGCAATGCTGAATCTATTAAAAATCAGAGAATTTAAAAGCTTTAATTTGCTCTGGATTTTTTGTTTTGTTTTTTTCTTTGACCCTTCTGTATTTATGAAACTATGCATTGACAACTGATTGTCAATACAGTAATAAATTGTAAATAAATAATTGTCAAATTTGTTGTTTTTTTTTAATTAGGAAAAAAAACTTCAGCTTGTAGTAGCTTTTTGAAACCTCCAGGGGGCATTACACTTCACTTTGTGTGGCGTCACATCAACAAAATGAAAGAAAAGCACTACATTGGAGGAAAACTGTGTATATAAGAAAAAAAAAGTTTCATTTTGAAATAAAAAGATACAAAAATTTAGGCATAAATGTTTTAAATGTAAATAAAGACATGCATGGAGTTTGTAGATGCTTTTCATCTCACACATTAAACGAATTTTTTTTCAAAACTTTTTCAATATTCATATTATAATTTTATTTTAACAACATTTAACTAATATTGTTTAATAAGCGTGTTTATAAAAATGTAAGCACCAGAGGAAATCACAGAGAAGTCCAAATTATTGTCTCTCTTTTTCTCACTTTCAAAATAAATTCTCAAATTAACCGTTCGAAATTTCGTGGTCATGAAAACTGTTATGAAAGTATTTTAAATATATTATAAACACTTAATTTAAACTTTTAAAGCTAACTACCTACAACAATATTCCTGTGTGGTACCGACATTTTAAAAAGAGTAGCAAAGGTGGTTTTACTACGAAAAACCAAACCGGAAGTAGCCGATAAGGGCCAAAGAGGTGGGGACAGGAAGAGGGAAGCTTGAAGACAACTACAGCGAAGTTACTGCATTGGGTCATATTTAATCGAGTTCTGCGTGAGTTTTGCCTTTTAAACGAAGTAATTCCAGCTTTTAGAAGTTTTATGTTTCTCTGTTAAACTTTTTCTAATTTAGCGTTAGCAAATGTTTTGTACTTTCAAGAAGCATAGTCCAAATTTAGTGACAGAAATATTCATTGGTGCTCGTTTAACTCTCTAAAAGCCTTGATTGAAGTCAGTTCAAATTATCAGATTAATTTGCAGTTATGTGTAATCACAAAACCTCAACTCACTGCCTGGATTTTGACATATTTAGATAGACCGAGAGCGCATGCTCACTCTGTTTCTCCCCTCAGCTTCTTGGAGAGATGACTCTGCAATGGACCGCCGTGGCTCTTTTCCTCTATGCGGAAATTGGCGTCATTCTCATTCTCTGCTTACCTTTCATCTCAGCGAGGAGGTAAAGTTCCACCCAATCACTTCTACGTCTGCCTGAACCAGGGGTCTGCAACCTTCAACTATTTGGGTTGATTTCTCCCTGACTAAAACCCAGAAGGAGCCACAAAGTCTCACTTCACTCTGTAGGAAATTAAGTCACCACTCTGTTGCATTATGATCAATGTAAATCAATTATTGTGTTTAGTGTAAATAAAATATAGAGAGAAAATAGTCTTTTTTTAAAAAAAACACGATTTTTTTTTACATATGTTTGCATTACTTCCTTTCAAAACAAAAGGCACCCTGTGTCACAGAAGATCATCTCAATGCTGTTATTGAAGTAGTATATAGTGTAATGTCAGCAGTGATCTAAAAACAAAAAACTTTTTTTTCCACCGTTTGTGGTGCATCTCTGTCAGAAATTCATGAATCTGACAAACCAAAATGAAATCAGAGCTAACACAGTCACCCCTTACTGTATTTTAGGAACTTCAACTCAAAATCCTTGAATTTGATCAAAAATAGAATTTGAATTTGATCAAAGCCAAGTAGCCACAATGGAGGGAAAGAGGAGTCGAATGTGTCTGTGGAAGTTGCAGAGCCCTGATCTGAACAAACTAATAAGAACTGTGTTTGAGTGGGGGTCAGTATTTGATGTTGTGATGATGGTTTTGGTGCATTTGTTTGATGCAGGTGGCAGCGCATTTTCCAGTTCAGGATCTGGAGTTGGATGGCAAATTTCTGGAACAAAGTGTTTCTCACCATGATCATAATACTCATCATTCTCTTTCTTGGTAAGGACGAAACTATTTGTTTGTTTCTTTTCTATTAAACTCTATCACATTTGGATTTGTGGTTGTTGATTTAACACTTTAACTTTAGTTTATTGTGGCCACTTTTGTTTGATTTGCATCACCATGTCACATAATACTTTTTTAAAATTATGTTTTTTATTCATCTTGAAAAACTGCTATTTGGAGGAATAGTGTTAATGGAAAAGAAAATCTTAAGATTGTTTTTCATGAAGCCATTACAAACCTTTGGTCTCGTTGATTTTGCATCACCTGTGTTTTCTAGATGCGGTGCGGGAAGTGAGGAAGTACTCCAGTAGAGACCTCGGGGTGGACGCCAAGCTGCAGCCCAACATGTTTGACCACATGCACATGAAGCTCTTCAGGGCCCAAAGGAACCTCTACATTTCTGGCTTCTCCGTCTTCCTCTGGCTGTGAGTCTATTTCTTAAATTAATCTGGTTTGATCCTGGCTATCATTTAAACCTTTATATATATATTTTTTGCAGTGTGATGAAGCGACTGATCACTTTAATCAACCAGCTGGCCTCTGAGTCTGCAACAACAGCTGCTCTTCAAGAACAGGCAGCCAATGCTAACCAGACAGCTGAGAAATATCTGAAGGAAAATGAGCTGCTCAAACAGGTCAGTTCCACACGCTGCACTTTTATTTAGGCTGTGCTATGTTGTAGCCTACCCTCTGTTACAAAAAAAAAAAAAAAATACTGTATTAGGTTAATATTCTTAGACCCTTTGGAACCAACAAACTCCCTCAGGCGTCCTTCCATGCAGCGTAATAAAACTGTCTATAAAAAATAAATGAAAAAAACATATTGAATATCCTGTGATTTAGATCTTATCAAATTAAAGAAAGACCGTGGCATTTATTTGTAGTTTTTGGACAAACTTTTAGACTTTTATTTTAATAAATAAGGTGGAAGATGAACGTCGATCTGATGGCTGCAACGCGGAGTAAAGGACCCGCTGTGGAGGGCGGAGCTAAACTGAGCTGTTTGCTATTAGAAATCCAACAACGAGGAAACTGATTGTTATTTTATTTTGGTATAAGGACCGACATGAATTTTCTAGAACAATGAACCGAATACTTGAAATCCGGCTGGATCAAACTACTCCCCCCAAAAAACGTCTCATTTTATCATTTTCCATAAACACAATAATTAAAATTTATGTGGAAAAAAAAAGTTGTAAAAAAACAGAATTCCAGGAAAATGTCCAATAGACAGCAGTGCTCTTAGGAGAGAAAGTCTTGTGTTTTGGGGTGCCTGGTAGCTGAAGCCACTTAAGAAAGATCCCATCATGGAGCTGTGAGGTCTGTGATGTTCCTCTATTAACAGAAGTGGCCCAAAGCCTTCTGGGAATTTCGCCCGGATTTTTAAAAATGATTTCATTCAAAAACATGTTGATTAGTTTGTTGACACAATTTGTTCTTGTTGATTTCATAGCATTATACCTAAAACTTTCATTCTATGTTGTAAAAACAGTTTGTTAAACATTTTGGGGGTTTTTACAGCATTTTTCCAGATGGAATTTTCTATATTTTACATGATTTTCTGTCTAGTGTGTGAATACAACAGAAAAAAATGACAAAATAAAGGTAAAGTTGTGAGGTGAGATAGTTGGTGAGGTTGTTCTGATTAAAATCATACCAAATAAGCAAGCAGGTAGTCTTTCAAATTGAAAATACAGAGGTACATTCCAATGTATTTTAGGCTCTAGGTTCCAAAGGGATAAAGGTTATCCCCGCCCCCTTTTATTGTTATATTTTACATGATGTTCATCCTTATTACACTTTTTTAAAACTCCAACAAAAATGACTGTCTGAGCATTTTGCAACTAAAAACACGAGGTCAGCAAGAGCTCCCACAAACTTTACAGCTTATTCATCCTGGAGGGCAATCCTTTTCACAGTGCAGACAGTAGCTTTTGAAAAAAATGCACATTAAAAACAAAACTTTTCAATACTAATATGAATAGATGCACCAAACTACACAACACAAACAAAAATAACAAAGTGACAGTGTGTGCATGTTCAACTGGATGGATTGCTCTGATTACATAGAGTGTATGTCAGCATTTAGCAGCAGGAGTGCCCTGGGGTCAAAGGTCATCTTTCTCCTCTTCGTTCTGTGAGTCTGTGTTGTCAAGGGAACCACTTGAACTCGGGATGCAGGACATGGGAGGAGGCCTGGAGGATCTTGTGGGCTTTTTTTTTCTGCTGGTCACATAAAGGGTTAAATGTTCAGATCTGATGTGTTCCAGACTCTGATGGACGGAAAGAGCGATAAGGCAACAGAAGATGGCGTGAAGCTGCTGCGAGCAGAAATGGAGAAGCTGAAGAAAGAATTAAAGACTTCCGAGGACGGTCAGTGTCCATGCATTTAGTGTGCCTGCATTGATTTTTGAGCTGCTTGTAAGGCCAAGAATGTCAGTATGGATTTGGAAACAGACAAGATTCCAGGCGTTAATGCGTAACTGTGACCTTTACAGCCCTGGAGAAGTCCCACAAAGGGGCAGACGCAGTGAAAAGGCAGATGGACGGCCTCGCCAGAGAGTACGACCGGCTGTTGAAGGAACACCAGGAGCTCCAGGTAACACGACGCTCTGTGACTAAGGTTTATTGGGCACATAGGAGCTAGAATGACACCTAATAATGTAACATGAAGCAGGTTATAGCAGACACATTTAAACAGTTTCTTCTTAATTTGAAACGGTTACCTCAAAAACACACAACTCCAGGTTTTAGTGTGATATTATTTTTAACTTTAACTAATTTTCTGTCTAATAATCTTTTTCTTTCAGAACCTTCATGAAAGTGGAGACAAAAAAGAAGACTAATTTTTTAAAGTCTCTATCTCTGCCTCGCAGGGATCAGTGCAAAAACAGAACCTGAGCTACAGAAGAGATCGTTTATATGGAGAAAAAAAATGTTTCTTTTTTTTTCTTTCTTGGTTGCAAATGCTTTTAAAGTTTGCATTTTTAGAATTGCTGCTTTTACAGAAATCTTTTTCTCACATTTCTGTTGTTTCAGCAAATATTCTTCACATCTGAACCCAACCAGAGGATGGTTATAGTTTGGGATTTCACGATTTTAGGCAGTAATTATAGTATAAATGTTGGTAAACATCATTAGATTCAATAATATCTGTTCTAAAATCAAGAAAACACTTTGTTTTCATGTTGCAGTGGATTTATTAAAAAAAGATTCTGATGTTTATCTGCTGCACTGCATTGAAAGGGCTTATAATGCTCCCGTGTTTCATGTTTACGTTTGAAACAGAAGTTGTTTTATTTTAAATGTGTTTCTATTTGCCAGATTAAGCATTCTCAGCATTTGGTGGAAAGACTGGGAGACTGTAATCACACGTTTAAGAGACTTCCCAGTTCTGCATGTCAGTGATTCTTCTTTGGGTTTGCTGCACAAACTGTAAAAAAAAAAAAAAAATTCTGTTCATATTGCACATGCGTATTTCCGTTGTCCAAAGAAATCTGACTGATGTGCCTTTTAGCTTATAAAAATAGAATAAAAATAGTTTGGTTATTCTGTGTTCCATTCATTTATCTACACGTCTGACAAATCTCCACTAAAATGAGGCAAAATGTGACATTTTCATTTGCTTTACATTCAAAAAGTTAGTTTTTGATTTTACAAAGTAGCACAAGAGTTTTTTTTCCTTACAATATATTAAATATTTAAGGGGTGTGAATTT
>NC_050524.1:18703292-18711415 GCF_002922805.2 Oryzias melastigma | reverse complement strand
GAATTAGTTCAATTCAGATTTTTTTTGTTATTCTTTTGAACCTCTCAATTTGATTTAATTCAATTCAATTTTGAGTTTAAACGGTTTACACATTAAGACATATTTTTTTTTAGAAAACATTAATAATCTACTGTATGTTTTGAATATATTTATATTAATCTGATAGTTTAAATACTGTTGAATGTTTAATGAAATAATGACATTGTTAATAGCGTTGAATGTTACATGGATTCTCAAAAGGAGAAGTTCTAACAAAAATGTTCAGCTCATTAACATTGTGAACATTATTCTGCCTCTCCTGGAGGATGTTTAAATTTGACAACTAGGTGGAACTCATGTAGAGGCTTTGAAAATATTTCAAAGTAAAAAAAACTAATCAACAAAAAAAAAACAACATAAATTTTAATTTACTTTTTTTCATTATTATTTACATAGTTCCATTTCCAACTTGAGTTATTGTAATTCCTACACTGTCCATTAGGTGGCAGCGCAGCGTGCAAGTGTAGGTATGGAATAGAGTGAATGGAATATATGGAATATGTTAATATTTTGACTTTTGAAGAATAACTTCTTGGTAAAATGCTACCAGCATCTCAACTTTTGTGCCATCTTTCTGTTCCAGCTCACAGACCACACACCCTCTGAGCTGTGAATTAGAGGAGCAACACTCCCGCTTTAGCAGTACACTTTTTTCCAAGAAGAAGAAAGTTTGAGCAAAAATCAGTGCTTTAGACCACAAATAATTACTTTAAAATTGTTTTCCTTAAAAAAGTTTGGAAAATTCATGCCGGTAAGTATATAAAGATGTTAATTTAGTCAGCAATGTACATGAGCATTAGCCATCCAAAGGGAAATTCCATTATACGTTACCATCAAGCTAGCGGACTTTTTTTGCATATTGCGCAAAATCAATCTTTACTTTCATGAATCGATTATTGATCTATTAAACTAAAATCGATTCAGATCGATTTTATCAACCCAGCCTTAATCCTTATTTCATTTAAGACAAAACACTTGGGAAATGAACTTTTAATTATTGAAGAATATTTTTTGTTTCTCACAAAAGCTAATCACTTTTATGTCCACTTCCTTGTAACTGGCGAACAAGCGCTTAACGTCTTCTCTTTCATTTGATTTGGCGTGAGGGAGACCAGGTACACTTATAATTAGGGTAGAAACACCATTACTTTCTAAATGTCCACAATTTGAATCAGCTTAAGCATGCTTTCCATCTAACCTCATCTAGGGTTGTAAACATGAGAAAGTGTTCTGACTTTTGATCAAAGCACTTTCGTTTGGCACCTTCACTGCTGCAGGAATGATCATGTGACTTAATGACTGGATGCAAAGTTTCTGACAGCTAAAAAAGTACAAATGATTATGAAGTTGTTTTTTTGGGTAACATTAATTTTTACCAATGGGATGTATTAAAAAATGTCAGAAAACTGTTTTTAGTTAAGTCAAAAATGCAATTAATGCATTCAAGTAATTTGTTACACAAGCATCAATGCTTGCTATTATAATTAAGACGTTTACAATAAAAATATAGTTAGAGTGGGACTTTAAGGAGAAAAAAGTCAATTCCAACAGGTAATATTTGTAAATACTCTTTCAGATTTACACAAATCTCTTTTTTTCACAGATTTACACACAAACTTTTTTTTTAAGTATTTCTCTTAAATTTATTTGATATAAAGAACTTAAATACCCCACCAAAAAAATACAATTCCAGATCAATCACAGTCTTTGCAGTTACATATTAAGAACAAGTAACACTAAACTGCTGCCACTTTCTTTTCTTTCCAAAAGTTGGCAGTTTCCTGAGGTAATAATGAAAAGTGTGTGACATATTTCTGAAGACCCACATTAAAACAGTACGAAAGCACCTTTTACAACCACATCTTTACACCTCTGTTCATAGGAACTCTTCAGCAGGGTGCCCCGTGAGAGATTACATCAGATCTGAATAGGTGACAGAGTTGAAGGTGTAAACTGTAACCAGTGACAAAGTTAGAAGGTTTTTTCTTTGAATTCATTTGAACTGTCAAATACAAGCACAAATGTCCCCTTTAATGTGAAGATGTTTGCATAAAAAAAGTTGTACTAGCATAGCTGATCAACGTTTTACTGCTTCGTCTTCAAGTGTTTCTGAAAAAAAAAAAAAAAAATCTGATAATAATTAACTTAATTTACAAGTTTTAATTAAATATTTAGACTGTTAAGGGTTGATTGGATTAAGATTCAAAGAAAAGAGTAAAGCAACACAATCAGGATTTTTAAATTCTTCTCCTTGAATCATGTCTTAAAAGTTAAAAATTAAGCTTTTGTCCTTCTCCAAAGTCAATAACGGTTATTTTTTTGAACTCGTTTCAAATTGGTGATATCACAATGGGGTAATTCAATCTTTATATGAGAATCAAAACAAGCCGCAAGGAAATCAAAGTGATTGTGAATTTTGGCACCACTGACCTCTATCATTTAAGAAAAAAAAACACAAACAACTGAAGAGAATGTAACACTAGCTGAGTACGTGGGAGCAGGTTTTACAGACTGACTAACAAAGCAGCAACAGTGCTTCCTGTGCAACACTTTACAAACAGTGACATCTTTCCAGGGACTCGTAAGATCTTACAACAACTTCCATTGTGGCACAAACACAAACGGTGCGCCTTTAAAGGCACAACGATGGTCATCTACTATCGATGGATAACAAACACTTCTGAATATCAATTGAATGCAAAAGCTTCACAAGACGTTTCTTTTAATATTGTTTCATGATAAAAATTTGTTTGGTGGAGCAGTGGGTAGCACTCTCGCCTCTCCGCTGGGTCAAATCCCTGTGAGGAGTTTGGACATGTGGGTTTTCTCCAGCTTCCTCCCATAGTCCAAAAGTTTCCCTAGGTGTGAGTGTGTGATTGTGTGCCCTGCAACAGACTGGCAACCTGCCCAGGGTTTACCCCAAAAGTGGCCAGGATAGGCTCCAGCAACCCTGTGACCCCAAAAGGGATACAGCGGGTTAGGAAAACAGATGGATACAAGTTTGTGCAACCAGTGAGTGTTTTTTTTATGGCAACAACCCTTTGAGATCACAGCAGCCTATCAACACTGACGTGTAACACTGAATCACAGCTCTCTTTTTTTTTAGTTATACTAAAATTCACATCCAGAACCACATGACACAAACAGGAATACAATCAGGCCCAGAATTTGACCTTAAACCAAATGCTAAATCATAGATTGAAATCCTTTTTTTTACAAGGAATAACAGTGAGAGATCAGAAAAAAATATGGTTGAAAAAAAAAAAAACAATCACTGTCAGCAAAGACAGATTGTGCAGAGCACCGAAAGGTACATTGAAGTAAAGAAAAAAAATGCTGGTTTCTCCTGTGCAGCAGATAGTAACTGGTGCGTAGTAGATGGTAGTTAGCCCGCACAAGGTAGCAGCTTGCGCGCACCAGATAGTAGCTGGTCCACATGATAGTGGCTGGCGCGCACCAGAAATTAGCTGGTAGGCACCAGATAGTAGCTGGCGGGCACCAGATATTAGCTGGTAGGCACCAGATAGTAGCTTGCACGCACCAGATAGTAGCTGGCGGGCACCAGATATTAGCTGGTAGGCACCAGATAGTAGCTTGCACGCACCAGATAGTGGCTGGCGGGCACCAGATATTAGCTGGTAGGCACCAGATAGTAGCTTGCACGCACCAGATAGTAGCTGGTGGGCACCAGATAGTAGTAGCTGGCGGGCACCAGATAGTAGTAGCTGGCGGGCACCAGATAGTAGCTGGCGGGCACCAGATAGTGGCTGGCGGGCACCAGATAGTAGCTGGTAGGCACCAGATAGTAGTAGCTGGCGGGCACCAGATAGTAGCTGGTGGGCACCAGAAATTAGCTGGTAGGCACCAGATAGTATCTGCCGCCCACCAGAAAGTAGCTGGCGGGCACAGGTTAATAGCTGGCGCAAACCGGATAGTAGCTGGCTCGAACAAGGTAATAGCTTGTGGGCATTAGATAATAGCTGGCCCGCATAAGGCAGCAGCTGGTGTGCACCAGATATTAGCCAGCCCGCATAAGGCAGCAGCTAGCACACACCAGATAGAATCTAGCAGGCACCAGATGGTAGCTGGCGGGCACCGGTTAATAGCTGGTGTGAACCGGAAAGTAGCTGGCGCAAACTGGATAGTAGCTGCCCACACAAGGTAGTAGCTGGTGCACACAAGGTAGTAGCTGGTGCACACAAGATAGTAGCTGGTGCGTACCAGAAAGAAGCAGGCGGACACCAGATGGTAGTCGGAGGGCACCAGATGTTAGCTGGAGGGCACCAGATAGTAGCTGACAGGCAACTGATAGTAGATAATAGCTGGCAAGCAACATATAGTAGCTGGCGCGCACCAAATAGTGGCTGGCGTGGACCGGACAGTAACTGGCGCGCACTGGATAGTAGCTGTCTCAAACCGGATTTTAGCTAACATGTACCAGATAGTTGCTGGCACGCACCAGATAGTAGCTGGTGGGCACCAATTAATAGCTGGCAAGCACCAGATAGTAGCATGCTCAAACTGGATAGTTGCTGGAGCACAAGAGAAGCCAGGATTCCTTTTTTTAAATTTAAATGTCTCTTTTGGGGCTTTGTAGGATTCCACACAGAAGTGGTTGTGGATCCATTAAAACCTGTTCGAGCACATATCCGGGCGTGTATTTGCACAATGACCCATAAAAAGACCAAACAAACAAAACCAGTTCTATGAAGACCCAACTTTCTCATTTTTTTCCTTTAGCGCCTCTGCTTTATAAGGCCACTTTTCCTCAGTTATGCAGAGGCAGATTAATGAATGCTGGTGTTCGTAAATGTAACCTTTTGCAGAAATCTGAAAGTCACATTTCTGCCTAATCTCTTAGCCACAATTACAACTAAAAAGCATTAAAAAATAAAGGAAAATAAACTGAGCATATACATTCTTGAAATATATCAAATTTGTATACTGTCACAAAACCTCCACACACCCAGAAGTACAAATATAAATTTTATGCCTTACACAAGACAACGTTGATTCCCTGCCATTTTCATTAGTGTTTGAGCATCTGCACAGTGTCACTTTGTACATACTTTGGGTGTGGATCTGAAAGTGATGAGCACATGCTGGCTGGACCAACAGGGGGAGCCAGTTCTGCTGGACCTGTCACAGCCGGGTGTGCCTGTCTGTGCTGTTTTCTGGTGGATGCAGTGGTTGGTCAGAATTCAGAATCACACACTCTTCCTTCCTGAGTGCTTCTAGTTCAGTTCCTCCGTTAGACAAAGCACCGTGCATGGCGTCCCGCTCCTCTTTCTTTAGCTGTCGACCCAGCAGGATGAAGCCTGGGATGCAGATGATGAACGAAACTGTTCGCAGGCTCAGAGTCAGTCCCAGGTATGCTATTCTGAGAGGCAAGAAAATAGCAAAAAAAAGAGAAGGGGTTTATTTAAATCATTTAAGATCAAATTTTTATTTTTTTTACCTGATGAATCAATAGATAAATCTGGGCATGAACCAGCTTCAACATGGCTTTGTTTTAATTATCAACTAAAGCTACAAACTTTGTAAAAATATTATATCAAAATATTTTTATTCTACAAAATAATAAAAAAGAAAAACACGACTAGCAATGTTGGAACACAAGACAATAAGGAAACTATAGTTTATTTTGCTTTTTTTCCCAACATAAACTCTGTAAGCCTCACTGATGAAAAAGTCAAAGAGAAATGTTGCATTGTCGCCAGATTGGGGTGCAGTGATTACCTGTAGGCGGTGGTGTTGTAGATTCTGCAGGCTCCTATACCTCCACACTTTTTCTGACCCCATTTAAGACACGTAGTGTCAATGATTGCTCCAAAGTAGATGGGTGCTGGGATTCCTGCTGTTCAACCAAAAGCATAATTGCACAATTAAAATAAATCATTAGGGGGAAAAAAAGAAAAAAAAATGTAGATATTAAATATATAAAAAGAAGACAATGAAACTGAAGGTAAGATGATGGACAATATGATGGAAACTTACCAAGTGTGCGTGTTGCCAAAGCATGAAAACCCAACGCCAAAGACTTCAACTCTGGTTTAATACACCTGCATGGAGAACAGTTGAAAACCATTATCAAAAAGAAAAATAAATATAGACATATATGTCCTATGAATGATTTAATATAAAGTGAAATAAGAGAAGAGTGGTCTGAAAGTGAAACGATGGCCAATGATTAAAACAACACAAGGATGATTAAAAATGGAAAACAAGGATTGTTGAAATGGCCTTTTCATTTTTAATGTTTGGATCTCAAGTCAACTAAGATACAACTCAGTAGGGTTATTATTTTTGCACTTTTAAAGCTTAAACACAACCCTTGAAATTATATTATGAACAAATGTGCAATAAAGTTAGAACCACACAGCAAAGTCTATACTATTTATGCAAAGTTACTTTTGGAAAGCACATTGCAGAACCTCTTTTACTGAGTACACAGATTTAATTAAGACACTTAAACTGCAGCGTAAAAATGAACTCATACTTTCTCAATGAACAGTCAATTTTCAAATGATAAAATTTTCCAGCAGGGGGCAGTGGACTGTACAATAACTGATATTTGCATGTGAAGGAGGTTGTAAATTCTGTCTGCTTTTCAATGTACACATAAAATAAAAACAGTATTTTGCTCTGATAAACCCTTTAATTAATGTCAGTCTTCTACTAAAAACACATTTCAGCTTCAGCTGGTGAGTCTGATCTGAGTAAAATCTGAGTAGTCAAATTAGGACACTTCCAGGTGGATTTCCTGCTTTATTCTGTACGATTTCCTCATTTCAGTGCTTCAGTGGGTCATGCAGAATACTCAGCCTTGCGGCCAGTCATCTACTTGCTATGTCCATCACATACTGCAGCTCAAGCACCAACCATGAGGACTGATGTATGTGTCATAATAACCTATTTTTTTATTGTCTGCATCCGTTTTGGATTATACATCTGTGATGAATACTGTAAATTACCATCAAAAGGATTTTGTGAAAACATGATGTCCCACTCTGATAAAAAAAAGTGTTCCCAGTGGTCTTTTAATTATGATTACATTGGTTTTAAGGCAAAAATAAAAAAATAGTCATTTTCTAGGACAAAGTTCCTGCAGAGCGGCAGTAGTTCATCAGAAACTGGCCTCTGAGTTGAGGGCGGGAATGCTGGTGTGAAAGTAAGCCTCAGCTGATCTCCCATCATCCCTGTGTTGACACACTTTGTTTATTTGAAGATGCTTAATATATATATATATATATTAAAAATTTTTTAACCATGTGTGTTTTTTATCTTAAAGAGATAATAAATAATTCACAGCTGCACAGATTTCCATGTGCTTTCCAAAGTTAGTTATCTTTGCATTCATTAAACACGGAGTCCAAAGCATTTCTGTCTAGGATTTTGTTCTATCTCCCATTCATCTTCTTTCTATTTGTCATGTTTTCTATTGGATCATTTTTCTTCTCCTGATGCTCCGGCTCCTTGAACTGCAAAAGTAAGCCATGTGAGGTGAGACTCTGTGGTTGCAGCAGCTTGGAAGGTTTGCTGATACAGAAAATACCAAATAAGTTGTATTTATCAATGCTTTTAAATGAATTTCACTACCAATTCTTTGATAATCAAGCTGCTCAACAAGTGCCTTCTGTTCGTAAATGATGGCTAGTTTATTCTAAGTGACATTATTACCAATAAATACAGTTTATTTTTGTAAAAAAAAAAAAAGACATGGCAGTGACAGTTTGATCTGTTCTGCTTTATGAAGAGCTGCTTTGTTTACAGGTGACATTAATGAAAGTGCATTAGAGTGGAAGAGCTTTGTTTGAATACAGTTCAGGACGTTTTTAGTGAGGCCACAATCTCCCCCTTTCTCATTTTGGTTTTAGTTCTCTAAACAATGAGACTGCTCCACTGTGAACAGCTGTTTCTGCATGGTCTCTGATCACACTAATAATCCATTATTTTTATCTAAATGTGCACGGGAAATAAGAGATCAGTTTGTATGTTAAAACATCGATCCCCATGTATGTTGTGTTTTTGTGTTCTAAATTGATTCACAACCGCCCTAACGGGTGGATGCGGGCCGTCTGCGG
>NC_050524.1:18702601-18703271 GCF_002922805.2 Oryzias melastigma | reverse complement strand
AAAAAAAAAAAAAAAAAAAAAACCTCTGTATGGGTGCCCCACACAAATTAGACTTTTCAAGTTTTCATTGCTGAGCCAAATTTTGTAAGGGGGGCGGGGCTTTGAGCCCACTGGCTACTGGAACATGGTTCCCAAAGAGGTTATGGTGACGTCAGCTCAGGAATGGGTCTGTTTATGGTCTCAGTGTTTTGTGGATTTTTTTCCCCACTACTTTCCGTGTCTTTTTCTTAAATAACACACTGTGTTCTGCGTCCTGATTGGCTGTTGATCTTGTTAATTTGTCTCTTCCATGGCATGTTTTTTATGTACAGAAATGACGCACGTGCAGCTTGTGAGAGTTACAAAGATCAGATCTGTTTTCATCCTGTAATACTGGACTTATTTGTATCATATTTTTATGAAGGTTTGAACTTTGAGAGTTTAACAAAAGACAAAAGTTTAAAAATGTTTGTGTCTGTCTTAGATAGGTGTTTTTGAGCTGGAATGATATCACCATGACCTCTTGGGGGATCATGGGAATCATGTCCTGGTATCTAATGGGATCAAAGCTCCGCCCACATGTAAGATCAGGCTGTGCAGTGAAAACTTGAAAAGACTGAATTGAAACTGTAAACTGAAAATTGAAAGTGAAGAAGGAAAGAAATTATAAACAAAAGATGGAGAAACAAAA
>NC_050524.1:18699010-18702317 GCF_002922805.2 Oryzias melastigma | reverse complement strand
GAAGGTTTGAACTTTGAGAGTTTAAACAAAAGAGAAAAGTTTGAAAATGTTTGTGTCTGTCTTAGATAGGTGTTTTTGAGCTGTAATGATGTCACCATGACCTCTTGGGGGATCATGGGAATCATGTCCCGATATCTAATGGGATCAAAGCTCCGCCCACATGTACAATCAGGATGTACAGTGAAAACTTGAAAAGACTGAATTAAAACTGTAAACTGAAAATTGAAAGTGAAGAAGGAAAGAAATTATAAACAAAAGATGGAGATACAAAACAGCAGCCATTACAAATAAAGACTATTTTTAACTCGTAAAAGTTTTAGGCTCAGTTAAAGACCCACTCCAATGAAAATGTCAAAATTACTTTAAGAAATAAAAATCATTCAAGTTTATATATATATATATATATATATATATATATATATATTCAGATTTACTATTTAGAAAAATGAAGATATAAATAATGATAATAAGGTTTTTTGTTTAAGTTTCAAATTTAATTTTTTCGCATATTTCTTTCAAGTTTAAAAGACATATTTCTTTCAAATGTTTGATTTGTTATTTTTTTAATTTATACTTCAAGTTTTCAATGTGTACTATCAAGTTTAAAAATGTATTTTAAATAATACAATAAATTTAATTATCTATTTTCTTTTTAACTTTTATTTTTATTTACAATCTGTTTTTTCATTCATTTTAAGCCGATCCTGATTTGACTCCATACAGATGATGCAGCAGCACTAACTTATAGCTTCAGTTTATGCAGGCAAACTTAAGTCCAAAGCAAACAACCACAAGCAAACTTTTGCTTTAATTCCCCTCCATTTTTATCTTCTTCATCTCCTTTCCTTGCACTGTAAACGTGATGGGTGAAGCAACACTCGATGGACCACCAGACACTTGGCCTAAGGTAAAAATAATGAGTTTTATGCAAATTCTCTCTTAGTTAAACATCCTTTAAACTAACCGGATGAGAAGCATGTAGCCTGGAGTTCCTCCAAGAGAGATGATGAAAGAGGTGATGACGGAGAGAGCCAGGAAGTAAGGGAACATGGAGTCGCAGTCGTCTTTGTCGAGGCACTGGCCTGTGTTGGCTGTAAGGTTACCGCCCACCCCAACGCAGCTGCAGTTAGAGAAGACCTAAAGAGTGACAAAAACAGTTACTAAAGAGATGCTCAGGCATAAATATCTTACTGGTTCCTGTTTAGTTCCCAGTCAAGACATGGACTCCACCAGACCCCTGACATTTGTTTGTTCAGGACATTCCACGGATGTAAGTGGATTAAGATCTTGGGAATTTGAGGGCTAAAACTAGCAGTGTGCAAATCTTGAATCCATTTTGTTTTGTGGGAGGGGGTATTATGGTGCTAAAAGAGGCCACAACCATCAGAGAACATGTTCTGGAACAATGCTCCAGTGTGTGGTACGCGTCACGGTAACATCTAAAAAAGCATGGCTGGCCCCAAAGTTTCTGAGCAGAACATAACCACATCAACATCATGGTGCATTTATCTGGCAAATATAGGACACACACACATCCAGGAATCTGAGAAATGTGAGAGAACACATCCAGCAAGTTGATCACCTCCGTTTATTACTACTATCTCTGTCTCTGATGCACGTTTTCCGAGCTTTGTAGGTAATTGGAGAGCAGCCTGAATGCTCTCCAGTTATGTAGGTCCATATCTTTGAGAGCTACTTTTCCTTATAGAGTGGATTACATAGGCCTGCCCTCTCATCCAACAAGAACCCCTTACTTCATGACCATAGTACTGGTTCACCACTGTTACTTCTGACCAAAAACATCTCAAATGGGCCACAGGTTTGGAGATACTCTGACCCCTTTCACAGTTTGAGTCTTGTCAAACTCACTCAAATCTTTAAATATGACACTTTTTCTGGCTTTTAACATGACAAATATTTACAGTTAATGCTTTAATAGATTCCACCCATTAACAGGTGTCTTGATGAAGAGATAATCATTGCTTTTAGGCTTTCTTGTCAGCTGTCACTTTCATGCCTAATCAGAATCGTAAATGAAAATGATTCATTTCTGGGTAAAGATGAATTTAGTGCAGTGGTTTATAAATACAATTAAAACAGAAACTCTAATTCTGCAACAACGTTCTTTTTTTATATATCTTTTTGGCATAAAATAAATAGATTTCCTCCTCTCTCACACAAATTTAATGTAAAAACATTAATAATACTTAAATACTATTTTCTTCAAGATCTTCTATCACCAATGACAAAAATAATATATGAGTACTAACTTTGGGGACCAAAAGGAAACAAACCCAGTTAAAAGATCCACTCCAATGAAAATTATGTTTTTGTGCTTTTAACATGTTCTAGCAGAATTTTTCTCACGAGGACAGACACATAAAAAAAGTTAAATAAAAATTGTGTTTCTGAGTATTTCTTTATCAAAATTTTGGTGGAGCAGATTAAAAAATGCCATTTAAAGAAATTTTCAGTTGTGACGCAGAAACTAAAATGGGCGAGCCATAGTCTCCTTGCTCCACTCCATTCTGATGCATCCACTAGCAGACTAACAGATCCATTGACGTCGTTGTTTTCTTCGTCTGGCTCTAAACTGTACGGATGGATAGCTCTAATATTGCTCGCCAATTTTGTTGCACCTCTCATGTTAGCTTAGGGTTGTGAGGGGCTATAAGCTGGAGGGATAGAGTAGAAACACAGGGATGATGGGATATTAGTGGAGGCTTACTTCCGAACCAAATGTCCCGCCCACAACTCAGAAGCGGTTTCTGGTAAACCCCTGCAAAGAGGCCACTAGGAACACTTTTACAATAGATCAATAGATGATTGAGTGGGACTTTAAGTCTTTAAGTCATATATGGGTCCCTGAGAAGTCATAGCATATCCAGTTAAGACTTAAAATAAAAATCTCTGATAACAATTGAATGTGCTTTTTTTGATTGTTTCTTGCGAAGACTTACTGTGTTTTTTCCCGATCCTGCGTAGGTGCTGCAGCCCGCAAGACACGGGGAAAGATATGTGATGCCGTTCTCCCCACAAACTGGGTCCCACTCGTTTGATGAACAAACACAGTCTTTGTTGCAGGCCGCGAACACTGAGTGTTTATCATAAGAGATCTCATCTATGCTGAAAAAAAGAAGAAAAAAAAATGTTGTGACGACAACATAACTAAAAAAATAACTTAATATTTATTAGCTTAATTTTCAGTCATCAACCATATGAGCAGTTACTTACGATAAAAGTGTCATTTGCTTATATGAATGGAAAAAAACAAAACATATATATACATATATATATATATATACAT
>NC_050524.1:18691423-18699001 GCF_002922805.2 Oryzias melastigma | reverse complement strand
ACAGGGCAATTTTGTATTTGATTAGCAATTTTTTGCTTTTTTACATCAAGAAAAATCAAAAAAGATAATTTTTAATCTACAAATGTAAGTTTTGCCAACTGTTAAAAATTCTGGTCTCCTCTAGAATATAAAAAAAAGATATTGACATCACTAAGCACAACTATTGTTATTTCGTTTTTATTTTTTATTGCTTTTACTGGTTAACTGTTTTTATTGTTTCAGTGAAATAATTGTTTATTTTTTGTTTTTAACTTTCATATAATTTTATTCCTATTTTATTTTCTGTCCAGCACTTTGGTTGCTCCTCGTTTCAAAGGTATAAATAATAAATTGATTGGTTGAACTAATACCTTTTCTTTCATAGTGAAAAGGAGCGCAGACAAAGTAAAGAAAGTTTAATGGGCCTATATAATGAAAAAACAACTATTTGAGCTTGTAAGTGTTTCATACTGTTCATTCTTCACTATAAACAATCACAAAGCGGTATTTTGATCTATTCTTGGATTTCTGAGTATTCCTCTAAAAACTTACGCCTCTCCCAACCCACGAAAATGAGTAGATTTTCTCACAAATTAATTGCACAAAGTGAGAACAACCTCTTTCAGTAATAGTCTGCGCTGTCAGAACTCACAGAAATACCCAATTTCGCTGTTTTTCGCCACTCAGCTAGCTTAGCCGCTAGACCCAACCAGCGCAGCGATGGCCAGAGCTACTAAAGGCAGATATACATCCATCTTTGCAAAAGTTCAGATGTTGTTTGTTTTTGTAAAGCTCAGACACTTGACGAGGATTGCTCTCGGATGAAATTTGCGGCACCCACAAGCAGCGAAAAGGTGGAGCCTCAGAGATTAAAGTGTCTTTCTTCCGGGTAGGAAAAAAAACTCACAAAATAACCCATATTTTTCATAAATAATTGTTTTTTTTTAGTGTTCCAAAGGTAATATATGATTATATATGGATATTGCTTACTCTGAAAGACTTAAGAAAAGCATGATATGGCCCCTTTAATGGAATGTATCTGATGTGAGAGAAAATGAAGCTGTGGGTGTTTAAAATTATATTATCAGAAGTACAAAACAATGAGTCTATAGATACACCAAAATGCACTCAAAGACAACACAGAATCCTGCTTGGACATTTAACGTGTCTGTTTTGTCTTGTCTCCCAGCTATAGATGGATTAAAACCAAAAACAGAATGTTTTGGGGAATTTCTCATGAAGATCTGGGTCTGAAGATTGGTTTAGTTTTCTTTGTGCCGGTTCCTCGGGTTATTTAGGTCATGCCTTCAGGTTATGTTCAGTTTTTAGGATTTCTCCCTCAGATTCCACGTTAACACCCATTTTCTATTTTTGATCTGCTAAACTGCTTTATAGCTTAATAACCTCAGTGTAAGTAGGAGCTTGATTTTCAGTTTGTGGCAGAGCGAGAAATGTTATCAGGGATGGGGGTGGGGCAGAAGACTTTGAAAAGGTGGCAAATGGATGGAAGTTCAAGACAAAAAATCCTCACCATATTAAATCTTTATTTCTACCCTTTGATCAAGTTACTGAAAACGTCAAGTGCCCAAATCTGAGTCCCTGATTGGTTGACGTGGCGAAATCACGCCATTAGACCTCAGATCGCGTCTGTACATTGACTTAACATTGAAACTCTGCCACAAGACTCACGTTAGTGTGAGTATTTCAAATAGTTTTATTTTTGTCTTATATTTTATTATTTAAAATATTAGTTTTATTATTTTTTTGGAATACTTAAAGAAGCTTGTATTGATTTCTAAATCGTTGTCAATAATAATACTAATATAAATTGGGGAGAAAGTGGGGGTAGGGCTTTTTGCTGGGGGTTTGCCCCCCTTCACCCCTGGTTTGTCCTATTTTCTTTACTTTTTTGTTGATTTCTATTTCAGGTTAATGTAATAAATTAATTAATTTAATTTGACTGCATTTGGACTACTCCATCACCGTCATTCAAAGCGTACGGTCACAGCAGTTGATCACTCACCTATCGTATGACAGCGTCACCCCGGCCACCTTGGCATTCTCGCAGCTCATGGCGAAGAAGAACATTGACAGGACGTAACCGATCAGGGAAGTGCTGAAAGCAAACTTGGCTGCTCCCATGATGTTGAGCTTAAACCTCTTCATCAGCAACCCACCGGAAAACATACCCAGAGCCACAGCAGGAATATTGATCACTCCTAGAACATGAAGACCAATGATTCCCAATCAACTTTTCCATTAGGATGAACAGTTAAACGGACATTTCAACAACTTAACCAAATAAACTGCTTGATAATTGGAATAATTGTTTAAAATACGTTTTACCTTTATGTATTTTTTTTGTTTCTAGACTTCTAATTAGCATCAATGGCGGACACTGTCTTTGATCTTTAGTGCATCATCAGCTCTGGTCGCTAATATTGTATTCTCTTTCATATGGAGCAAGAGCGGGAATCTTGCTTAATGAGACCACATGAATCTGCACTGTGAACGTCATTACATATTTCATTTCATGTGCAAAGCAGCTCTAGAATTCACAAAGCCTCTTCAGCTTCGGTATGTAATAAAATCATTAGACAAACTTCAACAATTCATTGACAACATTCATTATCTTAATCTATTGTTTAAATTGAAGCTGCAAAAACTGTAGTTCTGACCTCAACACAAATACAACATGTAACTGTGTTTAAGTGGAGAAATGTTAACTTATAAAGCTGTCAGAGCAACTATTTAAATCATTTTATTGAAGTAAAAAAAATGAGAAAATTCTATTTATATATTTTACACCATTTTGCTCCAATCTGATCAAGTGCCAAGACAATCTTTTTAAATAATTCAGTTGATTTTAAATTAAGATTTTGAAAACTCCCTCCCTGTAATTAGTTTGAATATTGATGCTGGAATGTGAGCAAACCAAGGAGGCGCAGGAAATCCTTCTGCAGCTCAAATGGAGCTGGGGAAGAAAGCTTCCTGTGGTCTTTGCTTCCTGGCGATTTCCCTTAATGCACTGTACTAATAATTCATGGGATACAGAGAAATATTTGTGAAACATGCAGCATACCCATCAGAAAGTTGGCCTTGGAGGCAGACTGCCTGAAGTGCTGCTCTATGTACTTGGGTTTGTATGTGACCATGCCGATGAGAGAGTTCAGCTGGATGACGGTCACACACAGGTAGACCAGATACACGGGGTGTGCCAGCAGAGTTCGCAGAGTTGGAATAAAGTCTGTGGAGGGACAAGGACAGTTTAAAAGAGTTCTGGTTTCAGCAAAATGGGCCAGAGTTGACCCACAACACTGAGCACCAGCCCCTGCCAACTAGAGCTGGGAGATATGGCCATTTGGTAAAGGCCTATGACTTAAAAATTATCCAGGATTGATCATTTCTTAATTATGTCACTTGATCTTTAAATGAAAATGGTAAATGGCGAATACTTGTATTGTGCTTTACTACCTTCTTAAAAGGCCTGAAGTGTTTTTCTACCTTCCACATTCTACCGTGTTCACATTTTTTTTATGCGCGTTTTTTTTGCTTTGCGCTCCGAACTCTCCTCTGGGAAGCCAACATAAAATCCAGCGCAGTAATGACCCACACTCAGAATGTTAACATGCGCCAAGATCGGATCAACAATTGACTTAACCATCTATCTTGACTGGAAGGAAATTTTGATCTGAATGGGTCTGATCGGGTCAGAGTATTCCGAATGGCGTGTTTGCATTTTATTCTGATCCGCCGTTTATTCCGATTACTTGGTCCATGTAAACACAGCTTATGACGCCAAGTCTTTCATACCTTAATACTTGATAACAAATGACTGAACACTTCTTTATCAAAGCTTACCCTTTGCCATCTCCACAAAACTGGTATGTTCATTTGCTGTATATTTTTGCTTTAAATGAGGGGGGTCCTTCATGAAGCCTTTCTGCTCTTTATTGACCTTCCGCTGAACGTGGGGCCCAGGGACGGGAAGAGAGCGAGGCAGAAACCAGAAAGGGATGGCAGAAAGTAGAGTGATGACTCCAGCTATGAGATATCCCAGCCACCACGCGCCCACCCAGCGGGAATCAGCTGGGGTGATGGTAATGGACTCTGTATCGGGGATACAGGAAGGGAAGAGTGAGGAAATATGACATTTATTGTAAATAGCCATAAATTGTTGATAAAACAAATTGTATTACTCGTATGAAACCTATGAACATCACACATGATTGCTACTTCTTAGAACAGTGTACTCATTAAAAGTCAATTTGGGACAAACTTTTTGAATCATCCATTAAATATTTTCTTTTATTTTTTAATCTGCACACATATTTTTAAAGTGTCTACCTATGGTTGCATTTTTTATTTTCTCCCTCTTCCTCCTTTTCTGTCTCCCATTGCACCTTATTTGATTATAGCTGTCAGATAGCTTTGTCCTTCATCTGTCTCAGCTGGTCTTCCTCATTAGCTGATGGATGCTAATCCTCTGCAGCTGTCTGGAGGACTGAGGAGGCACCTGCTAACTGTCATCCACTTACAAATGAAAAAAAGACACTGTTTTCCCCCCATTTTGGTCTGCTGATGGTAGTAAAATTGATGCATGGTGTGTTTGAGGGTCTCAAGATACTCACCACCTTAACGTTCTTTGGGTAAAGAGTTTCTTTTAATTGCAGTAGTTCATAGTAAAGTTATTTCTAAAGTGCTGCTGATGCTACAACAGTATAAGAGGCAACCACTTGTTAAAGTCCCACTCCAAATATACTTGGATTTATTGTGAAATTGTTCCCCATGGTCTTTTAATTATGATCATGCAGTTTTTAGCAAAAAGGCCAACAGTTTTCAACCAAATAAAGAATTTTAACAAGGATCGTAATGATTATAAGACATGTTTTAATTTAAAAGTGCAGGTGACATGCAGGTAAACATACCCATTTTGACAAATCCAATGTCCACATAGATTTTGGCACAAAGGGAACCCAGTAGATATCCAAACACGGGACCAACAACAGAGATAGTCTGCACACAGCCTTGGGTTTGAACGACACAGAAAAAAATACATTAGCTAAACAGAAAAATTGCTATCATCTTTCGCAATAATAGTCAATATTAAACTCTCAGATTTTAGGCTATTGAAAGCAGAAGGAAATTCAAAGGACTCAATAAATGAGGTTGAATGTTCTTTTTACTATATTGATTCATGTTGTATTTGTCATTGTGTATCCTGAAGTTTATGTGAAAATAACTAGGATCATAATTGAGATGAACGTCCATTTCATTCAGAAACAGATACAACTGTTGGTTTAGGGTCACTCAAGGGCAGAGAACCCCAGCTATAGACGTAAAAGGCTTTTAGAACAGAACACACTCCATATACATCTCACTCACAAAATCTACTGACCTATAGCAGCATGGTGACAGGCCATGAACAGTACTCGCTACCATGACAACCTTTGTGATGCCTAATAGCTTCAACTTGCCTTACCTTTTGTAAGATTATTTTAATCATCCATGCCATGCAGACTGGATCTGCCCATACTGACATGCAGATAAAAAAAACGTGCAAAAAGCACTCGCTTTTCTTGGTAAAACTGGTGGAAAACAGACCTATTGGTTGCTTCTTACCAACATACAGTGCAGCATTTTCCTCAGTAGTAAAGTCATCGATGTAGGAGATCCCCAAAGGCTGGACGGGTGTCTCTCCAATCCCTCGCAAGACATTTCCCAGGAGTACATATATCCACATTGACAGATTAGACTCACTTTCACAGTCTGCAGGAGAGAGTGTGAAGAATCATCTTTCCATCCAAGTGTTGAGAGTTATATTTGTTGCTTGTGCGTTAACAGTTACCTGTGGATTGTTCTTGAAGGCGTTTGCCGTCTTGTGTCAGCTCTGCTGGCAAACCCGCCCGACAAGGCGCCGGGCTGAGTGTTGAATTCTCATCCCACCGCACTGACGTTTCATATTCATAGCTGAACACAGCAATACAACAAACTTAAAGCCAAAAACAAACTTCTTAACTTCTCTACATGAGCTCTGTGGAGCCTTTCATAAAGTTGAAAGTTCTGGATGAGGCGATGAAGCTACTTAAGCATCTATCACAGAGGTGTGAAAACTTTTTGACTTGTGGGCCACAAAGGGTTCTAAAATTTGACAGAAAGGTCAGCAGGAGCAGAGGCGTGGAGTGTTTTGGTTACCCACACTGAAAAAACAAACTTTTTGCATCAGTAATATATACTTAATTATTCCTCATAATATTTACATAATAATTCAAATATTGTGCAAATACATAGAATTTTCTAGTAAATAAGTTAAGTTTATATTCATAAATGCAGTGAAATTTAATCAATAATTGTTAGTGCAAATTGTTACGAGGATTTTCTTAAGTAAATCTTATTAGTTTTTTTTCAGTGCAGATCATGGGAGAAGGAAATAACATGGAATTTAATCAAAAATATGCTTTACTTCTGTTTGAAAACAGAACATTTTGGAACCCATCCATCCATTTCCTAAACCAGTTTTGTCCCTTTCAGGGTCATGGGGGTTCCGGAGCCCAACCCGGCCACTCGAGGGCGAAGCCAGGGTACACCCTGATTGCCAGTTTGTCACTTAACCACACACTCATTCTTACTCACATTCACAACCTATGAAGCATGTTTTTGGACAGTGAGAGGAAAAAGGAGTCCCTGAAGAAAACCCACTCATGTGGGTTCGCATGTGCACAGGGAGAATATTCAAACTCACAGAAAGGACTTCATCTTGGTGTGAGGCGAGAGCGCTAACCATTGCACCAAAGTACAACTTTGGAATCCATATTTCAAAACTGTGACTTTTATTCTTATTTTATTGCCAAATGTATTGATGAGTTAAGGTTCTTCAGGACAAAAAATACAAATACAACAGCCACCATGCGGCGGGGTTACGAATGTAGATGGCAGCCATCAGGCGTCAGTCAGGGTGATGCTGTTAAGAAGCTGGGCGGCCGCAGGGTGGTGGCAGCCGGAATCGCCGTCCAGCAGCAGCTCTGACTGGACAATCCGTAAATGTCTCCGGACAGTGGCTGCCCATTTCAAGTGCCATATGTAAAAAGCAGTGTATCTGGACTGCCAGATACAAGAATTCCAACACTACAAGAACTTTCTGCACCTAAACAAAGGTCAATGTATTTGTAGTGCGCCATCTAGGGGGAGACGCCTGAATTAAAAATCAATAAGGATTATCAATAGTTTCCAGTTTTGTGGGCCAGATTAAATAGTGTAACGGGCTGCATATAGTCCCAGGACTGCAGTTTGCCAACCCGGATCTATCATGATCCTACTGTGATAGTACCATATACTTATTAGGTGTATGAAGAATGACAAAATAGACAAATTTCTACTCACCGTCCAATGATAAAGTGGGGCAGAGCGATGATGAAGGTCCCAATAGACATCAGTACGCAACCCATAGCAATGATCTTTGGCCTGTGGAGTTTGGCGCCAAAATAACTCACAAAAGCTATCACCAGTAGATTGCCTGCAGGGATGAAACCACAAAAAGTTGTCATGAATTATGTCACTGCAAGTAAGCAAAAAAAAAAAAATGTTGACCTTGGTAAAGGA
>NC_050524.1:18687639-18691366 GCF_002922805.2 Oryzias melastigma | reverse complement strand
TTGAGGAATTTTTTTTCATCATGAAATTTCACTTAGTTCTATTGTATGTTCTCTTTCAATCGAATGCCATCTTCCTACAATCCTTCAACACAAATGCGTGTGCGTAATCAAGAGCAGGAAACCAGCAGACAACTCCATGCGGTCATATATGTACATGTGAGATTGAAGCTGGAAGGCTTAGCCCAGCTTCCAGCAGCTCTTTAAACATTTAAAATTGATAGCTTTGATTTTTTCTTTATAGTGGTATGTTTACCCCAGCAAACCCAGACAACATTCCGTATGTTTAAGCGAACCCCCTCAACAATCACGAGTACATCGAGGGCAAAGCTGAGCTAAGAGCCTCCTGGACATCATGTTAGGAACTGAGGATCCACTCGACCTTCTGATCCACAGCCGCCGCCGTTTCATCCGGCAGACGTAATCTCTTTAAAGTTCAGCATGCGTCTTTGTAACTCCTCCCACTTCATTATTCCTCATTTCTCTCATCTCCCATCCTTTTCTTCTCCAATTTCTTGCACTTTCCCTTTTCCTCTTGGTGCTGCCCTGTGCTGCCTCTATGTTACCCTGGCAACAGCCCTATGGAAAAAGCTTGTTGCCTAGGCCACATGAGAGAAACAGTCTTCACGAGAGATGGAGTGATGGAGCCACAGAGAATCACCACATTCAGCCGAGCCAAGGCGTCACCTCCATATTTTCCACGTAAACCGACATATAAAAACATCAAGGTTATTGCGACTGATAGTAGATGATTACTTCCATAAACCATGAGTCTAATCTCATCTTGTAACCTGAAAATGATTAGTGTGAGGAGAAAAGTCCCTGCTATACAAAGTCAACAGAGAACATTGGATTACAAACACTAGGTTAGTAACAGTACTGAGAGCAAGATCAACAGACAAACAAAGCATTTATTCAAATTAGTTTCTATGGAGCTTTTCTCTACCCTTTTCACCGCGACATCATGTTACAATACCTGAACACTGATTCGTTCAGCTGCTTGAGTGGTTTATAAAAAGAAATCCTTCATAAATCCTCTTTTACTTTCATGGTCAATGTTCAAGCTGCAACACTGCTACAAAATTCCATCAGTGGATCAACATTTATGTAAATGTCTGGCCTAAGTCTGGGATAAATTGAAATTACTTTGTCAAAATGGAGGGGAAAACAGATAGTCCTATCATATTTTCACCATGTTTTGTTCTTTTAAGTTATGGAATAAAAGATTACAAGTCCAGCAGATACCTTAAACCTGAAGGACAAACTGGGTCTTAGCTCCCCAAGGAATTTAAAAATGTAAGAGTTTTGCTGATTTTAAGGAAATTGCATGTCAAGACAAAAGCAAGTCAGATGATAGACACATATAGTAATATTGGGGAAAGTAGATTAAGGTAATATCATGAAGAATAAAGTCTGGGGTCAGGCTGCCCACAGATTTTAGGCTTCTGCATGTCCTTTCTCAACACTGTGACTCATCTCTACACAAACACACCCCTCTGTCCTCTTCTTGGAAGCCTGATGAATCCTTTATCCGTATCCTGAGCATCTCAATGACCCATTCATGCTTTCTCCCAAAGATAGAAAGAAAAAAGGAAGGCAGGCTCAGAGGCAAACAAATAGAACAAGAGAATGACACCAGCGATTGGTGGGTCTCCTCACCTATCTCGAAGCTACCGTCAATGACTCCTATTAGGTAACTGGGGATGTCAAAGCGTCTCTCCAGCTGAGTTATTGTGCTCTTCATGTAGCTTCCTGACAAAGCCTTTGCAAAATAAGCAAAGGACAATGCTACTAGAAATATCTGGAAAAAGAGAGACATAAAAAGAAAGAGATTAACAGATTCAACATAGAAATAAGCCACAAAAAGTATTTATAAAAATATTCTATAAAGCAGTTTTCATTTTAAGTTTCATTTAAAACAATAAACTCACACTGGTAACATTTTATAAGAACTATAAGTTATAGCTAGTGAACAAATCATTAATAAACTGTTAGTTATTGAGTTATAAATGATTTGTTAAACAGCATATGAAAGACTAGATAAAAAAAAGAAAAAAAATGTCCTTTTGCTTTTGATTGATTTTATTTTCCAACATACCAAAAACAACTTAGCAAGAAAAAACAATTGAAAATAAAGATAATATCTTGACAACATAACACAAAAAAACAAAAGAATGAGAACATTTTAAAATAAAATTTTGGGCATGTTAGTCATGAAGCAGGCGGAGGCTGAACTTATTAGACCCCGCCTCTTTTCGTTTTACAACACATTCTATTATGTCAACATATCAGTGTTAACATCAAAAGACAATTATAATGATAAATAAATTAGCATTTTTGCTATCACCACTATTTTAAACATTGTCACGAATCTTGCACTTCCACAAATTGATCACATTTAACAATTAACCTAAAATGTTGGACACAGATGTTATTCTTATATACAATTCTCTCAGATGTATCTTACAAAAAGACTCTTCTTTTCATATTTTACCCTTTCTGATAACTTGTCAATCAATTGCATCCAGCATTTTTAGAGTCTCCGATTATAAACGAACAAAAAAAAAACTTTTTGTTTTTGATGATTCAATGCCGAAGCATCCCCCTAAATGACCCCATAGCTGTGTGCATGCACTAATTAGAAAACTGCTGATCAACTAACATAAAATGTCATAAACGTCAAATGGTAAACTTAATACATTTATGTTTTTAATAACAAACCAACTATTATGCCAGCTTATTATACCAGCTCCTTAGAGTGTCCACCTTGAGACTGGAGAGTCGTGAGTTTAAATCGAGTCATGCCAAAGACTCTAAAAATGGTACTTGGTGTCTCCCTGCCTGACACTCAGCATTAAGGCCTTGGATTGGGGCTTAACCCACTAAATGGTTCCCTGTGTCTGTGTCGCTCCCCGGGGGATGGGTCAAATGCCGAGAATAAATTTTACACATTTAGGTGTGTGACAGCTAATGAGACTTTGACTATGTTTGCTGCATCAAGCCTGTCTAAAGCAGAAGGGTATATAGTGTTAATCTATATTCAGTGAACAACACTTTTGCTACAGTTTGGTTTTTTACATGCCTTACACAGGACATGGATGGGTAGTGTTCTTCCTTAGACCAGCAAAAGTTCATTTTGTTCCTTTGAAAACAAAGCCTGAAAGGTCATCATGTTTGATCAAAATCCTAAATAAATTTTTACACAACATATTGAGTTGAAATACTTATTTTGTGTTGACCTGCGGGGTATTAAGTGAAGTGACAGATTCAGTTTTTCCAAGAACACTTCACATGAGTCAATTTCTATAATTAAAACACACTACCTGGCTTGAAATAAAAAGCAATTACAACTGTGAGTTATGTTGTCGGTCTTCTCTCTAAAGAGTACAATAGAGAATTTTTCCAAGGATCATCCAGAGTATCTTGAACAAAACGGATTAGGTGATTGATGAATTTGGTAACTACCTCTGGGGCAAGTGCTGCAGTTATAATTAGGCATGAGTACTGCAGTGTTCCCTCGTCTATTTTTGTTGTATTTTTTGCGGTTTCACAAATTTGCATTTTTTTAAAAAAAAAATTTTGACACGTGATTCTCCTGGTTCGTCACAAAAACTCGAACAACTCAAGACGCTTGTATGAAATTTTTGCGTCCGAAGGAAGTGTTATGCTGCTGCGGTGTATCTCCACACAGCAGAGCAGTCTCCGGAGTGCGGAAAGAGGATGAGTGCCC
>NC_050524.1:18669179-18687354 GCF_002922805.2 Oryzias melastigma | reverse complement strand
CAGTTTTTCCAAGAACACTTCACATGAGTCAATTTCTATAATTAAAACACACTACCTGGCTTGAAATAAAAAGCAATTACAACTGTGAGTTATGTTGTCGGTCTTCTCTCTAAAGAGTACAATAGAGAATTTTTCCAAGGATCATACACAGTCTCTTGAACAAAACGGATTAGGTGATTGATGAATTTGGTAACTACCTCTGGGGTAAGTGCTGCAGTTATAATTAGGCATGAGTACTGCAGTGTTCCCTCGTCTATTTTGTTTTATTTTTTGCGGTTTGACAAATTTGCATTTTTTTAAATTTTTTTTTTGTCACGTGACTCTCCTGGTTCGTCACAAAAACTCGAACATCTCAAGACGCTTGTATGCAATTTTTGCGTCCGAAGGAAGTGTTATGCTGCTGCGGTGTATCTCCACACAGCAGAGCAGTCTCCGGAGCGCGTAAAGAGGATGAGTGCCCCGTCATTTCTCCATGGCCCTGCATGGAGAAATGGCATCAGCTGACTCAGAAGCGGCCATAAAAAAGAAAACTTACATGGTGAAGAAGATAATCCCGGAGAATAATTCTCATCTGCAACAAGTGTTTATTATTTGTTTAAGGAGGAAGCGCGCTCCTGATTTTAAGTCACAGAGAGACATCTTCATCATAAAGTATGTTGTTGCTGCAGCTGCTGTATAGTCTTTTGCTCTAAATTAAAAAAAAAAATCCTCTTTATGTTGAGCAATACTTCAATTTTCTTTAATAAATGTTTTACAAAGCATGATCAGGAGTGTTTTTGATGACAGACATCCTTCGGCCGCGGGGGATGGGGGTCCTCCAGGTTTGTGGATTCCTTCGCTCCCTAACACCCACAAATAAGGGCGGAACACTGTATATTGATAAGACAATGTGTTTTAACAACAATTTGATTCATATCATAATTTGTGGTTGTTGACCAATTCATAGTTGATATTAGTTCATTTTGAACGATCTGATTCACTGACCTATCGAGAACATCTTTAACTAAAAATTCATTAAAAAAATTTTAAAAAACAGATTTGTTCAAATTCGCTACAAGATGATAGCTTTTAAATCTAACTTTAGCACATAAAAGGGTTGGTATGTAAAAAAGAAATATGTTTGTTCATTAATTACTGGTAGAAGATGCTCCAGAGATTAAAGGCTCTTTCTAGAGATTTAGAAATACACATAAGTACAACATCATTACATTTGCCTGTCCCAGTTTCTAAAACATTTGCTCCTTTTTGATCACAAAAAAAATCTAAGAAAAATCCACCTCAATAAGCAAGATTTGACAAAAAAAAGAATATCATGGAAAAAGTGTATTATTTCCATAATTCCATACAAAAAGTGGTTTCAAGTATTTTAAGTATGTTTTTTATATATTTTTTTTTACATAAATTGGGGTTCCTGCTCATATAAACCACAAAAAATACTTTAAAAAAAGTAGAATATTGTGGAAAAATCACAATTTACTTCTCAGTTGTTGAAAAAAGATTAACAGAGATTATGATCACATCAAATTAATCAAAACAAAGCATTTTAAAATTATGTTTCTATCTTCAATCCTTTATAAGCAGTGGTCAGTCCAGTCCTTCTTCTCCGCCTTGACCAACTTGAGACATTCCCTCTGTTGATCCAGGTTCACAAGTGCATTGACCCGAGGAACCCGACAGTTGTAGTCCATGTCCTAAATGCATCTAAATGTGGTGGTTTTTAAGCTGTTGCTCCACCTCGTTCAACTCTTTCTGGATGTCTGCAGTTCTTGAATCTGCTGAATCTCATGGTCGTCTCTTTTGCTGGTGAATTTTCTTCTCCCACATTTCCTTCCAATAGACTTTGGTTGATCTACTTGGACACAGCGCTCTGAACATCCAGCCTCCTTCGCTATGAACTTTTGTGGCTTACCAATAACTATGGAGGGGATCCATGACGGTCTTCTGGCTAGTCAGAAGTCTTCCACATATTGAACTGAACTAAACCAATTTAATGCCATCTGGGGAACCTGCAGGTGCTTTGAGTTTAGCAAATGATTAATTGGAAAAACTCAGTTTAAAACACTCATATCCTGTAGAATTTGACCAGATTTCTCAACAGTATTCTACTTATCTGAAATCCTGCTTTTGTGGGTTTTATGAGCTGGAGCACTTTCTGTAAAAATAAATAAACAAATGCTTGAAATCAATTAAAGAGTGAGCCCTGAATCCGAATTCTATGAAAGTTAATCTTTTTTAATGGTATCATAGAAATGTGTACACTTTTCTATTATTTACTTCTGTACATTTTTAGGGGAAAGCTTAAAATAAAAATAAAAATAGTGCTAAAAAATATCTGCGTAAACTTTTTATGCCTGAAAACTTCAAAGAAATGTGACCTGTGTGTGTACAAATACACACACACACACCAGCATGCAAGAAGTTGAACACACACACAGCACTATCCTGCCTCTAACTCAGACCTTCTCCTCAGCAGACTGATTGCAGCATGAGACAAGTGAGTCACATGAGAGTCACGTAGCACACACATGATCAGAAATACATGTTTTCATCCAAGACAGACTGATGTCTTAGATAAACTTAAGTCCATATAACACAGCAATATCTTATGCTGCCAAATGATTAAAGAAAAACCCTTCCTTTTTCCAGTTCCGAGTATTCTTACTATTGTTTTCCCCTTTGGCCATTAACTTTTTTAAATAAAACTTTATTTAAGTTCACCTCTCAGGACAAACTATAAGTACATTCACTTTTTTTTTCAGCAATTACAGTAACAGCAAATCTTTGTCCTCTGGTTTGAACATATGGCTCTTCTCTTCTTCAATAACCTTCCAGTCATTCTATCCATTATTGGCATGCTGTTACAGTGAAAATAAATGAGGATTCCACAGAAGATCTGTGTTTGAGCTTTCATAGACTACGGAACGTGAAAACGGCCTACCCTCCTTTTTGTTTTTTGACTGTTTTCTTGTGTTAAATGCATCTATAAACTCGTTACGAGAAAACAAATTTTGTTTTGTTAGAATAATGAGATGAAGAAGGATATACTCTAGTGTCCCTCTTTTTTGACTTATTAGTGCAGCTACACTTCTCAAACGCCTTAATTCCGTATAATGCACCTGTCCCTCTCACTTTATTTCCCTAAAACCCCCAACAACAGAACTCAGGGTCAACAAACATCTCTGCATGGTGCGTTCACTGAGCTCTGGACATTAGCGAACCCAAACAGCCATTCAGCCCAAGTCAGTCTGCTACAATACTATTTTCATTTTTCTGTTATCTGCAGCAAGACAAAGCAGTTTGTCAGAGAAAATGTCAAACAAAAAAAAAGAACTGATCAATTTCTAATTGATTGATTTAATCGTGGTCTAACTCAGGCAGAGGTTGTGCTGATGTTGTCACTCACAATGTTCAAATCTGCCATTGTCGTTTGAGAAAAAGGTTGCCCAGCTACAGCTGCGCAGGCGCTGCAGTTCAGTGATCCTGCAGTTGTTTTCAATTTTGTCAGTGATCAGATGAAGGGACCTTATCACAAGAAAACTGGCAAAATAAATAAATAAATAGGATAGTCTGTTTTCATCTTCTGTAATAGATAATGAAATGTTCTGCCAAAAAATAATTAGGTCTTGTTCTTGTTCAGTCTTAGCTCATACACAAAATTTCTCCTTTTGTGTAAAGTACAAATCAGATCCAACTTTCCAGCTTAGATCAAACTAGAACTTCCTCAAATGTGAATGAAAAGGTTATAGAACCTGACTGTCATTTACAACTACCATTTCCCATCTTGCTTCTACTTGAAAGATGTGCTGGAAAAATTAGAACATTATACTATAAAATGCAATAAATCTCCAGAACCAAAGAAATATTGACAGCAATAAGATATACTGATAATGTCAAATAAAATCAGTTCTCAGTGCCATAAATGTTTACAAATTAGAAAATTACGTTTGCTTAGGTTTTTTAAAAAGTGGCAGCATTTTGGCCATACTAAACAAAATAGTAGCCTGTCCTTATAAGTCCTCTCCTGCAGACAAATACCTGATTTTCTTTTTGATCATAATAAAATTGTATTAATTTCATTTTTCAAGGCAGCAAATTGCAAAGCTTAATAATTTCTTAAGAGCAAATAATCAGCTCTGACAGCAACATTTGTCTTTTAGACCAAGTAGTGGTTGGAGAATTAAAAGCAGCTGACTGTTCTGTTGGTTTTGGTGAGACCGCATTTACCAGGACAAGTGATTTGTATCAGCATTTTTCTCAGTACATTAAACAAAATAACAAGGGTCTGGTGTTCTAAAACATGAACAACTTTTCAACTACATACAAATGACACAAATCATTTATTTGTGATCCAACAACACAGGCTCCGTGAGAGCAAAGGGGGCTTTGTTTACATCTATCTGACCATTAGTAATGGTTCTGGGGCTTTAACAATAGCAGCTCATCACATGTGCATATCCCAGGGTGATTAAATTGCAAAAAAACATGCATACGCAACAGTTTCCCTGCTTTTTCTAAGCAAGGCTCCTTATTTTTGAGTCAACAAAGTTGGTCTTTATTCGTGGCCTGTGGAAACTAATTATCAAATAGCCCTTCTAGTTCAGTTGCGAAACTATCATTTAATTACACCTCTAAGATGACAAGATCATTCAGAGAGAACGATTACAGTCAAAGATCTCTCTCTCTCTCTATAATGAGATAAAGAAGGATATACTCTATTATATATATATATATATATAATCCCAGACACCAACTACAACAGGTAAATGAAATACCACCTGAAAGTCTCCTGGAAACTGTGAATTAAGAATTGAGGGCAATTACTACCACTTCAATCACAGAAACCAATGAACTGGTTTACACTTCAGAAGCAGTGATCCTTGAAATGCTCGGCTATGAGAGCAACCATGGGAGAAAACAATGTCCACTGTGGAAGCAACGGTTGGAGGCTAAACTCAAGGCAGCTCGGAGGGAAGTGAGTCAGTTGACAGAAGCCCAGAGAGGTGCAATGAAAAAGCAAGTGCCTAAGAGATACAGCCAGATGCCCATACCTGAAGGACTAAAAACTGCAAAAGAAAGGCTCCTGGCCTTGAGCAGCCACCTAAAGAGGTACACAAGAGACAATGAAGCCAGATGGATAAACAGGCTGTTCACAAATCAACCTGCAAAAGTGTACGCTAAGTGGCAGGGTTTAAAGCAGCAGAGCAGACCCACCAAGGCTGGAAACTGAACAGTACAGGAAAATTATATGGGAGAAAGAGGCGGCACATAACAGCAATGCTCAATGGCTGGCCTCTCTGAGAAAAGAGCATAGCAACCTCCTAGAACAGAACCCAGTAACCATCAGAGTGGCAGACATCCAAGAAAGAGTTTCAGATATAAAGAACTGGACAGCACCGGGGCCTGACATGATACATGCTTACTGGCTTAAGAAACTCACGGAACTCCACGAGCGCCTAGCAGCACAAATGAACCAGATGACCAGGGACTCACCCTGAAAGGCTAATGGAAGGGTGAACGATCCTGATCCAGAAGGATCCCTCAAATTCAATTCAGTTCAGTTTTATTTATATAGCCCAAAATCACAAAGGAAATTTGCCTCATCGGGCTTCAAAGGGTGCAGTCCCATCCAACTACCGGCCAATAACCAGTCTCTCCACAACATGGAAGCTCATGTCCGGCATCATTGCAACCAAAATACATATTTACATGGATCAATACATTAGCAACACACTGAAGGGCACTGGTAGAGACTCCAGAGGAGTCAAACACCAACTCCTGGTTGACAGAACAGTCACACAAGACTGCCGGTCACGACACACCAATCTGTGCACAGCATGGAATGATTACAAAGCCTGTGACTGAATACCACACACCTGGATCGCTGAATGCTTGGATATGTACAACATCAACAGGACTCTAAGAGCCTTCATTGGAAACTCAGCAAAGCTGTGGGAAACCACCTTTGAAACCAATAGCAAGCCACTTGCACAAGTGTCCACCAAATGTGGCACATACCAAGGCGATGTCTCCTCTGCTGTTCTTCACAGGTCTGAACCCCCTCAGCCAAATAATCAATAAGACTGCCTATGGATACCAACCCAGCAATGGGGCCATCATCAGTCACCTACTCTACATGGATGACATCAAGCTATACGCTAAGAGCGAGCGGGACATTGACTCCCCGATCCACACCACCAGGATCTACAGTACTGATATTGGGATGTCATTCGGGCTTGAGAAATGCACTTGGATGGTGACAAAGAGAGGCAAGGTAGTCCACACAGAAGGAGTCTCACTCCCAGAAGGAACAATAGCAGACATTGAGGACAGTTACAAGTACCTTGGAATTCCACAGGCAAATGGCAACCTGGAGCAGGCAACAAGGAAAGCTGCAACAGCCAAATACCTCCAACGAGTAAGGCATGTCCTGAGAAGCCAGCTCAATGGTAAGAACAAGGCCCGGGCAATAGACAGTTACGCACTGCCAGTCAGATACCCTGCAGGAATAATAATATGGCCAAAGGAAAAGATACAGAATACAGATGTTAAGACACAAAAGCTCCTCACCATACATGGAGGATTCCATCCCAAATCCAGCACCCTGAGACTGTATGTTAGGAAGGAATCCGAAGACTAGTAACCATGGAAGCCACTATCCAGGATGAAACATCCAAGATGCTTGAATATGTCAAGCTCAAGACTCCAACTGATGCCGTGCTCAGCGAATGTCTCAGAAAATGGAAAGCAGAGATGCGATGCTGGAGGACAGAGCCTCCTGGGAGAACAAGCTCCTGCATGGGATGTACCACCGGCAATAACTGAAGTGGCTGATATCAAGAAGTCCTATCAATGGCTAGAGAGGGCTAGTCTGCAGGACAGCATAGAAGCTCTGATCCTTTCAGCACAGGTACAAGCCCTGAGCAACAGAGCAGTAGAGGATCAGATCTACCACACCAGAGAAGACCCAAGGTGTAGGCTGTGCAAAGAGACGCTGGAAATAATCCAGCACATAACTGTGTAAGATGGTGGCCGAGAGAGCATACATGGAGCGCAACAATCAAGTGGCTGGAATAATTTACAGAAACGTGTACAGAATATGGACTGGAAACCCCAGTCAAAATGGGAAACACCTTAGAAAGTGGTAGAGAATTTCTATATATAAATATATAATATTTATTATATAATTATTAAATATAATTATTTATATGTAATAATACACACACACACATATATATATGTATATATAAAATATAATTGTATATATATATATATATATATATATATACAATTATATTTTATATATACATATATTTGTGTGTGTGTGTGTGTGTATAACCTTATTAATTAATTTAGGCAAAAGAAAACACAACAAAATAGTCTTTTAAGAGTGAATTTGATGGTTAAAGACAAGAAAAAATGTGGGATCCAGAACACAGACACAGTGGAACCCGCGTTTTGCTGTTATTGCTAGAATTAACAAACAGCTGAGAATAATACTGAGCACCGGATTAGAGTCCAGACTGTGCCATATCCTACCCAACAACTCCAGGAAGTAAACAATTCTGAGAAAAGGTAAGTCTGCCCCGCCTCAGCAGTCTTTATTATGATAAGCCACTTGAACACCATTGTCTCATATCACTTTCATGTAGAAAAAAAAGCTACATTTGTATTTCTTTTCTCTTTCAAAAGGTTGTTAGAAGAACCAGTAAGGAAAGACAAAGAACCTCAATAGATTCCCTGTTTAAATCTTTCTTACGATTTAACTGAAAATTCCTGAATACTGCTTTAGGTTGGTATATAATACGATTAGGGTATTGTTTGTACTCATGATATCAGTGATCGGTGTATTTCAACAGGCTAATTTATCCTAGAGACCACCAATTGCAGATAAAAACGGAAATATAGTAGTTTTAGGTGTCTTGAAAAGACTAAACCAGTCAGAATGATGCTGTTCACCTTTCGGCTTATCCTGTCAGGGGTCGCCACAGCTAGTCAGCTTGCACAGGTGGTTTGGCAGAGAATTTTCATGCCCTTCCTGACACAACATTGTATTTTTAAGGCACAGGGAGACCCAGATAGGCAGCAGCGTGAAGGGTCTTGCCTAAGGACCCACACTGGATTTTCTGATTTCTCATTTCCCCAGTAAAATGAGAAATCAATCAATGGCTCAAAACTGAGCCATCCAGCCGCAAGCCAGAGACAAAGTATGAACTGAGAATTTGATGCACATCACATTTTGACTATTTAAACAGTTTCAGATAATTTATCAACTTTCATGTAAGTTTTTAGGTATAAATTGTGTTGAAATGACTCACTTTACCTTTTAAACTATTACTACTTGTTTGCATTACTTATCATTTTTATTGTTAATTTTATGTTTTGGGTGTTTGTTGATGGCACACCTTTCCCAGGTACTATAGTTGATCATTAGCTTTGCAGGTAAAACTGGATCATTTACAGAAATGTTTATTAATACACTGTCCCTGTTCAAATACATTTTAAAATATATAAAATAAAAAAGATAAGGTCAATATTTGTTATAAAAACTGTGGTAATATGTACCTGCTATAGAGGTTTGCAAAGCTTGTTTCATCTCAACTTTTATAACTCCCTGTGAGTTTTCTGTTGAATATAAAAATGTTATTTTTGTTTTTAAATGGCTTCATGCTCTTGGTCTTTAATATTTCTGTAAACTCAATGACTCACTCACTCCCACTAGCTTTTGGAGGTCAGCGAATCAGATCTTTTTGTGACATAAATATCCAGATTCAATCATGCTTTCTCAGTGAAAAGCAAACAATTGAATGACTAACCATGGTTATTGGCTTTTAATGCTACCATCACACCTGTTCGAGCAACAACTTTCAATAAAAAGTACATGTAAACCCATGTATATGCGCGTTTCAGGCTCAGCGTCCTTTTCAAAACACAAAAGTGACGATTCTTTTTCAAATTGATCATGAAGGAGAAATTAATAATTGGTGTTTATGGATTGGAACTCTATGACACCAAGTCTTTAAAATATTAGAAAAAACCTGGACCAATATTTACAAGATTTTCACTGCTTTGACATTTTGCACCTAGAATCCCTGACCGTCGGTACATGCGCTAGTATCAGGTATTGACATACCTGTGTGAACGCCATATGCTAGAAGCACATACAAACACCACAGATTCCCGGTGTGTACGTGGCATTACCCAATATAATATATTGGTTTAGCCATTGTTTTTATTTATTATAACTGTTGTTGAATTTGATATTTTATGACTAGCACTCTGGTCAGAGATGATGTATTTAACCTCTTAATGCCAGACTTTATTTCCAATTATTTCAAAAATATTCACAAGTGTTTTTTTCTTTTCAAAGTGATGCTAAAGTGAGTGGAATTCTGAATGTACTGAAACCAAAAAAATACATTTGTGGTGGCAAAGTAAATAATTGCAATGCACTCAATATATTAAAGTGAATGATACAGTATTTAGCTACTCTGTTTTGAATAGGATTTTACTTGTTTTTTTTTTACTAGCCCTTCCCATCTTTCGAGTACTTTAAGCCTATCATCCCCATAATTCCTTCTCCACTCTCAAAAGCAGCACACTATCAGCTATGAAAGAGACACAAAATAGTCTAAAGTAGATCAAATAGTCCTTTTAAAAAAGCCTTTGTATAAAGAAACCTACTGAACTGCTTCTGCAATGAGGCTATTTAGTTAGTGCTACCCTGTACACACTCAACTGCACTCAGAAAAAAAAGCATGTGACTCTTAAACCACAAGCACATACACCACAAGTGTTAGCTGAAGCTCTGTAATCTAAGCATATCGTGAAGAATGGTTTGTGCACCCTCAGACTTGTGCAGGGAGAGGTGTGACTTTGCCTGTCTGTGCCATCACAGCCTCTGTTCTCCCGTGTGCGGTCCTCTTCAGCTCCGTCCTCCATCCTCCCGATTCGTCTTTGGGTTTCCTTCGCAGAGGTCTCCTTCTGAATGCAGTTTCCTGGCACTGAGGCATGCAACCCTGCAAATGGATAATTCAAGCATGTGACCCACTTCTCATCCTTAGCAAAAAATGTGAGAAAAGGACAGAAACATGTTGTACAGGGAAGACAAACTGGGAATGGTAAGACTTCAACCACAGAATAAAAGGAATTCAAAGTCTACATGGAGACAAATAGCAGAACAAAAGGAGATTGTCTTTAGTAAACTATTATAAACTATGATAGTGAACAGTGAACCGGGCTGCACATACTCAGAAAATCAAGCTCAAGACCTTCTTGTGTTGCTTTGGCAGTAGCTGACATCATGAGACCAAATATAATGAAGCTTAAAGCATGACTGTGAAGTCTGTCAAAACCTTAATCTTAAGAGCTTTACAGCACTCAAAAAATACAAACAACGAGATTGATAAGGTGAACTTTAATTGATTGAAATGAAATAAATATTGCGTGAAAAAAAATCTTTAATACTGTTAGAAAAAAAAGTTTCTAAATTTCGAAGAAAAAAAGTAGATGTAGTTTTTCTTACATAACTGTGCCAGTTATCTAAACAGATTCAGGGATATTGGAGAGTTTTACAAGAACTTGCAGGGTCTGAAAGGCTACTTTTTGAAAATACAAACCCAAATAAGCTCTTAACATATTTTTTGTTGTGTCTTTCTCTTCATGCTATGACCCACTTTAAGTCTGTCAATCTGTTTATACACAAATTAAAAGCAGGAACTCCTGAAATAACACATGCCGTGTTCAAAAGCCAGTCAATCGTATATTAGTCCCCACAGAGCTGTGCATCAGTATGAGATGGATCAAACAAGACAAATAAAGGAAGAAAAAAATGATATGTGGTGCTGTGTTTGATGCTTACAAGTATTTTTATCTCCAGCTGACTCTGCCTGCTTGTTTTCCTGGTATCTTTCTGCTTGACACTGAACTGATCAGGTCAGTTCAGTCAGTCAAAACATAGAATAGCGCGTAGAACAGACATGAACGAAAAGGCAGATTAGTAGATATTCAGCGTTGGACTACTCTGCCATTTAGGGTCACGTAAAAATAAAGGCAAAAGTAGAGCAGAAAGCAGTTAGAGAGCACTATGTGATAACAACCCAAATCTGAATTAGAAAAATGTCTTAATCCTGGGTTTCAGCTCACTGTCGCTTCCTTCTGACCAAATAGTGGAGCCGATTGGATTGATATTTCAAATGTTGTGGCACAAGCAGCAAATTTGGCATGGATGTAGTTTAGGACCCCCCCCTTTCAGAAAAGCATGTTAGCCACAAGAAAAATCCAAAATGGCGGCCATTTGTAAAGATGTTACGTCAATTGTTACGAAAATATTCAACGTCTATTTGCCACAATATGGGATAACAAGCACAAACTGCAGTCTTTAAACTGTAGGGGCACCTAGAATACTTTTATATATATATTATATTTATATTTACAATCTTGAATGGCTAACAAGCTTTGCTGAAATATGAGATCCTGTACCTGGTGGTTATAGGTTGGCACCAGTGTACAGCAGTGGAACCACCTTTAGTGTATGAATGGGACTGTGACTTTAAAGCACTTTGGGCCTTCAAGAAAGGTAGAAAAACACTATAGAAGCACACACCATATCAGGTTCATCCATGCCAAACTTGGTGCTTGTACCACAAAAAACTTGGTTATTATTAATAAATGGCTCAATTTAATGAAAGGGTGCACATATCTTTAACTGAATGTCGTATTGGCTTACTATATAAATTGAAAACAAGAATGTATTAGTTCATACCCAGTTAATATTTTACTTTTTACTCATGCCAACTGCAGTTTACAGAGCACCAAGAATAAAGAAAAAGGTTAAAAAAAGCATACTGTTTTTTCCAGGTCAACAAACAAACTACGGCCCAGCAGCTGTAGTCACAAACGCTTAAGTTGTTTAGAGCCAGTGTAGCCAGCAGCAAAATACGGGCATTGCAGTTTTCATGCTTAGAGCATGCCTCTGGTCAGAATGGATCAATCCACTAAATACATGCAACTTGAAGAAACTGACAAGTGGATAGAAGTTTAACTTGAAGTTTTTAAGAACAGGCCACTGCCTGTTTTTTTTCTTTCTATAGTTAAAAGATTTTAACTTTCCCATTATTTAATGAAATAAAAGCATCTAAAAGGTTAAGAGTGAGTTCTACTTTCTATTTGATTAAAGAAAAATGTTGCTATAACACTTCCTTTGTTTCTAAATCTGTTCTGGCCTTGTTTTTTTTCCTTAGAAGCTACAATAAAATGCAGAGAATATAAAACTTAAATTGCTAATTGATCTTTTTTTCCTCTCTTCTCTCACTTATGTGGAGAACTTATTGTAAGTGGGAAAAAAAGAACATATCGGCACTATTCTGTCAGTGAATAAGGGTTACAAATATGAATTTATAGACAAACACAGCAAAATAATAAAGATGCATACAGCTCTCAATGGTAAATGACAAAACTAGATTTTAATGTGTTTTTAATTTATCTAATTTAAGCTGCCAAGATTCACTATCACAACCAAAGATGTCAACAATAAATGTATTATATTCATTACATTCATATTTTATAAGTATGTTACATAATCACAGTAAAAACAACAGTAAATAGTAAAATCCAAAATAAGTTGCCTGTTTTTCTATTTTCCTGTTTTAAAAAATGTCTTTTGTGATAAGATGATGAGTTAGGGTGACAATTCTGCTCCAGAAAGTCGATTCAATTGTGAGAACGTTCTTGTGACTCTTTTTGGAGGAATATCCATTGAGAATCTCAGTCAAGAATGTGAAGCACAAGTTTAAAAACCTACTCAAATGAAAATTGTGTCTTTTGATTTCACATTAACTTGTAACAATAGATAAGTGGAGAGCTAAAATGATCATTATCGCAACCCTATGCCTGTAGTTTAACCTCTGAGCAGAGGAGCAGCAATGACGTGTTCACAGAATTTGAAACTTTAGAAGGGGTTTGCGTTCACATCTGTGTGGGTGGAACCGCATCCCCCTCCAGGACAATGAGGTGTTTACCTTACAATAATCCCTGGCCACTAATTCTCTGAAAGAGGTGACTTTTGTCAAAGACAAAAATCATAGGCAGCATGGAGAAAGTGTTCAAAAATGAAGTAAAAACAGGCAAACGAGGTCAACAGGAAAAAGCTGGAGCTCTAACTTCAGAGCAGCACGAAGGATGTTGTACGGCGTTTAAAAACCAAACTTCAAAAGCGTGGACATCGCACTGCCAGAAACACGGACACAGCGTCTGATCTGTGCACGCTTTTCAGGAAGTTGCGCGCTTTTGTTCTCTTCTGCTCCCACCTTACAGTGATCTTTTAGACAAACACTGCGCTCAAACTGATATACATTGCATTCTCGTTGTCCAAGATTATATCTCACTAGGAATCGTACTAGAAACCTTAATCTTTGCTACTGTCTTTTTTCTTATTTTCTGAACCAGTCCAGGAGCTAGAACACTTTATATGGGGGGACAGGAAGAGGGTAGAAGACTTTGGAAGGGTGGTAAATGAAAACAACAGTGTGGAAAGCCCTTAAAAATGCATATACGTACACTTTATTCTAAGTTATTGATATTAAGACAACATATCTTTTAGCTGAGGTTCTATTACAAATGCTTGAAGGAGCTTGAATTCATGATTTATTAATCTTTGCCAATATTTATACTAAACTTGACTCAAATTTAGCTCCGGCCACACTGCTAAAGTAGGTTATAGTCACTCCAATCGTCTTTGATCTATTGTAAAGCGTTCCCAGTGGTCTTTTAACTATGATTATGCCCTTTTAAGCCAAATCTGAATAACCTGTGTCATTTTCTAGGACATAGTTTCTGCAGAGCAACAGTTCATCGGAAATTCACTGCTAAATAAATGTTGGCTAAGAAGACTGTACTCATATCCCGTTATTCCTTTGTTTACACTCTTTTTCGCTGGTGTATAGCCCCTCACAACCATGGTTGGGAATTACTGGGTACCTCACAATACGATACGCGATACATGGCTCACGATATCAATTATATCGTGTTACTGTGATAATTGGTAAAACTCATCTCTAAAAACTCACAATACATAAAGGAACACATATTTTTTGGGGAAAATGTATACCCATTTATGTCTTAGCTTGAACACAATCATAATAAACACCTTGTGTCTTATTTTGTGCAACAAATAATGGATACTTTTGTGCAACATTGCTGAAATCAGTGATACTGTTTTTGACAAGCATTGACACTAACTGAATTGGAATTATCTGTCAAATTTAGCGTTAACAATAGTGAACATATGCGGGCTGCACGGTGGCGCAGTGGTTAGCGCTCTTGTCTCACAGCGAGAAGGCCTTCTTGTCCGCATCTTCCCTTTCGGGGTCGCGGGGGTGCCGGAGCCTATCCCGGCTACTGATGGGCGAAGGCGGGATACACCCTGGACAGGCCGCCAGTCTGTCTCAGGGCCTCAATCACACACACATTCACTCTCACATTCACACCTAGGGACAATGTAGAGTCACCAATTAACCTATGAAGCATGTTTTTGGACGGTGGGAGGAAGCCGGAGTCCCCGGTGAAAACCCACGCATGCACGGGGAGAACATGCAAACTCCACACAGAAAGGTCCCAGCTGGGAGTCGAACCGGGGCAAGAGCGCTAACCACTGCGCCACCGTGCAGCCCTTGTTGTAAACAACAGAACAAAAATTAAAAATAGTTTAAGTAGCTGCCAGACACATTGGTGTTCGCGACAGTCAGTCTTGAAACGTGTGCCCCCTATCTATAGAGAAATATAATGTTTACAGCCTCTTCAAAAGGAAATAAACGAAAAATACTTGGTGAGAACCCATCGAGAATCAATTGCAGGACTAAATACCGCAATATATATGGATCCGGCCCCCGGGCCTTGACTCTGACATATGTGGTCTAAGGGCAGGGATGGTTTAGTCTGTTTAGTTTAGCTTAGCAATCAGCAATTGTTTATATTTCATGGCCGACTTTCTTCTTTTGTATAATTACAGGTATGAAGCCCAATGAGACAATTGTATTTGTGATATTGTTTATATATAAAAACAGTTTAACTGAAATGAATTGGCTGCAGCTTAGCCTCTTAAATTAGAGCTATGTTGTTATGTCAACTATTTTCCAAGGTAATAATGCTGACAGTGTAAAAAATAAAAAATAAAAAAAAAAGTGATGTTCTTTATCTAATGTCTTTTTTTTGCTTAATGCTCAACTCCGCTGGGAGCCAATGACATTTATCCCCCCACTTACACCAGCAACATCCAAAAACAGAGTTAATGTTATGATAAAGACATGCAGGTGATGTAGAAGAACAAACATTACAGATTTTACATGAGAAACAAACTTAGTGGTAACAGTGATGCTGAAAGCTGAAAGTGCCAATAATAAAATCCCTAATTGGCCCAGTTTTTATCTGACTATATTTTCCTTGTGATAACTATTACTATCATGCCACGATGGATGATAATAAAACATTAGATTTTAGTGAATGACTGGCTTAGCTGTTTCTACACCCACCAGCCTGTCCTTTACCGCTTTGCCTTTTAGCTAATTTAAGATCAGAGAAACGTGTCTCCTCCTCCAACATGCTCCAGAGTAGTCTTAGCATGTGATTGACCTAGTACATCTGATCACATGCTTAATCGCCACATGTTGAATATATATATATATATATATATATATATATATATATATATATATATATATATATATATATATATATATATATATATTATACGTATATGCCATCACGTACAATAATTATTTACACAGTAATTTTCCTGGTCTGAGCTGTTATGTTACTCAGAATCATACAGCTGGAGAGCTCCAATGTTACTAGCTGTTTTTGTTGCTCCACTAATGTAAGCATGAGCGTAGGTATGTGACAAAAAATTTCAGATTAGGTTGATTACTCTGATATTTATATCACTGGAAAGAGCTGAAAGAGACCATTCCAACGGTATAAAGATCATTAAGATAGCTCAAAGAATAAGAAAGTTATGGCACGTTAAGTGATCAAAAGTAGGGTACAATTTTATTCCTAAATAAACAGCAAAACAGTGATATTTCTGTGACCAGAAACAAAGATTAGAGTCTTTAAATTGTCGTAACTTTCTCATTATTTGTTCAATACACAAAAGGAGGGTATCGTTGGAAAGCTAATCAAGCGAACTACAAGAATTAAGTCACAAATTTAGTATTAAATCAATATTAATGTCAATATATCAAATAATCATACAGAAATCTGCTCCTGTATGCCTGTAGACATCGCTTGCAGCCAATCGGCTTGCTAGACTTCGTCACGTGACCTCCCGTTCCAGCATTCAATTCTTCGACACGGAGGCTTGCGGAGGCTTGCGAATCAAAAAACAGTATCTGCTAATTGTTTTTTTCTCATGAAAATTACAGGAGATGTAGAATAAATCAACAGTAATCGACTAGTGGAAAAATTAGACGACAACCAACTCTTGTTTTAAAGCTGACAAGTGGTTTTGTGAACTACAATTTTCGGCCGGAAAATTTCCTAGCTTGTACTGCACGGATTAAAAAAAATTCCAAAAGCAGGTTCAAGAAAAAAATCTGGACTATAATATAAGTAGATGTGCTCGCATGTATACTCTCCACCGATTTAGTTTCGCTCGTTCTAAGAAGGAGAGTACCCTGCAGCCTCGCGCGCAGGCTGAACAGCAGCTCTGGCAGAAAGTTCCGGCGCCGAAGCTGGACTTACGCGCGTGCTGAGGTTGTGGGGGGTTGTAAACTAGCGGGAGAGTGTAAACAAAGGGATGATGGGATATCAGAGGAGGCTTACTTCCACGCCCACAACTCAGAGGCAACTAGGTACTGTCGCTTTGAAGAAATTATGTCCTAGAAAACACAGTTTTTTTTTATTAAAAAAAAGCAGTGGGGACACTTTTTATTTAATTTTTACAATAGATCAAACTATGATCAGTGATCTCTCTCAGCAAATATTGGACCAAAAATTATTTAACTTATTTGATCTGATATTGTAAAGAACATGAGTCAGACGATGAAGAATAAAAGGGGAAACCAAAAATAATATTCAGTTTTATTCTTGTCATGTTCTATATTTAATGGCTGGATGCGCTCCGGCGCACTGATTCTTCCAGCTGGAATTCTTGCAAAGAGGCGCGTGTCGCTAATCTGGGAGAACTCACCTCAGCCTCCGTCACAACAACCGTAGAGTTGAACGAACCCGGCGGTCTCAGCAGCAAATCGGAACCGCAGGATGTCCTCCTTCAGTCAGCTCCTGACAAACTTCTCATGAGGCGCCGATTCTTACCGCGAACAACAAGCTGAGACCCACATGTCTCTGGGAGTTCATCTCCAGCTGATAAAAGCCGTCGTGGCTCTGAGGTTGAATATTCCAAACTGAACGGGGAATTTGGTCTCGTGACTCATGTCTGCCCGCGTGCAGCTCGCAGACGAGGAGCGTCGGATGCGCAGGTGGAGGAGACGCCGCAGCCTCCCGACGTCTGAGTGAGTCCGCGCTCACGCAGACTGCTACATCACTAGTAATAGAGGAGGCGGGCATTTCTCTCCCCTCACTCTCCTTCCCTCTAATCCCTCCCCCTCCCACAGTTTCAAATCTAAATCATGTCACATTCATGCGTTTATCAACCAGATGTCACAGGGCAGCCTGACATTTAAGCAGACCCCAAACAGCGCAGACTCAGACCTCAAGGGTAGGTGTATGTTTTTTGTTTTCCTATAGTTTCAAGATAACTTTCTGAGTGAATAGAAATACATTTTCTTAATTTTAATACAGAAGAGGAGGGCCTCCACCAGGAATGGTGGACCCCTCCTCTTCTGTATTAAAATTTATTATTTATCCATCCTCACCATGGTAGAATATTGGGGTTTCATATCCCTACAAGCCCCTAAAATGCTGAGAAAACCCTGATGTCAGTGCATTTTTCACCCACTTAAAGACATCTTACTTCTAATTGGTTACTTTGACTAATTTGAAAATGACTGAAATACAGAATGTGGCAAACTTTCTGATTGTTTTACTGTTCAGAGATGCTTTCTCCTTTCATCCGTCCATCCATCCTTTTATCCATCCAACCATACATCCGTCCTTTTATCCATCCATCCATCCATCCATCCATCCATCCATCCATCCATCCATCCTTTTATCCACCAATCCA
>NC_050524.1:18655850-18669012 GCF_002922805.2 Oryzias melastigma | reverse complement strand
ATCCATCCATCCATCTGTCCATCATTTTATCCATCCATCCATCCATCCATCCATCCATCCATCCATCCATCCATCTGTCCATCATTTTATCCATCCATCCATCCATCATTTTATCCACCCATCAATTCTGTTATCCATCCATCAACTCATCCATCCACCCGTCCATCATTTTACCCATCCATCCGTCCATCCATCCTGTTATCCATCCATCTATCCATCTATCCATCCATCCATCCATCCATCCATCCATCCATCCATCCATCCATCCATCCATCCATCCATCCTTTTATCAATCTATCAACCATCCTTTTATCAATCAATCCATCCATCCATCCATATATACATACAACCTGTTTTTTTCAGCTTCTACAGTTTTTTTTATTGTTATTTTTTTCAGTAGACTTGTGGTCGAGTAAAAAAACTCGTTTAATTCTCTATAAACAATATTCACTGTTTCCAGGTATAAATATCTGTGGGAGCAAGAAACAGCTTTACCGTCCTCCATAGTCAAAAGCTAACTTCTTCTGCATCTTGATAAATCAGTCATGATCTTTCTCCCTTTAAGAACGATAACAGAAAACTTGGTAACAGAAATAATTCACCCCGTGGCATGCTGCTATATCACCCCCCTGTGGCAACTGATATTAAGCCCTTCTAGCATAAGTAATTCATATGTAGAAAATTGGAGGGAGTTCACTGTAAATACAGTACAGAACTACTGAGCAGAATACTTGAGGAAAAATACATAAAACTTGTGATTATTCTTTTTCATTATTATTATTATGTTAAATGTCAGTTGGTGACACGTGACAAGGTCAAATTCATTTAAAAAAAAAAGAATTGGCCAAAGACCTGTTTCTCAAGGATCAACATCCGGCATGTCCAAAGTGTGGCCAGTGGACCATATGTGGCTCCTGCTCAAACTGATCATCAGATCGATCAAAAAATGACTAATTCTTGGTTGTGATTGGGTACATAACATTAAAAGTCAAATGAAATTCACAGTAATTTAATTAAACACATTTTTAGCTATAATTCTGTTATATGTGAAGAAATACAAAGTATCAAGTACAAGAAAGAGCTAAATCTAACCCCAAATCCACATTGAGATGAAGAAATGAAAGTTTGCAACCTAAAGTTTGGGATGAAAAATGCTCTTAATCGTATTGAAACCAGTCAAAACAAAGCTTGATAAAACACAACATACAATCTTTTCTATTGTCCTTTTACCAAATGTTTGATTCAAATACTCTCTGTACAAGGAGTTCAAGGAAAAACAGATACATTTTGTTAAATCTAATTTTACACCTTAATTGGATTTCATAGAATTTACATAACTTTACTGAAAAAAACATACTATTTTACTGTGACTAACCCATACGTAGCAATAATTCAATACACATGACACTTATTCAGTCGTTCTTTACCTGCTACTTTTTTTAAATCAGGGTGAGAAGAGTCTGCTAAAATCTATTCCATGTTAATGAGGTAAGAAGCATGATATAAATCAGATGACCTGTCCATAATTTGTGTCAGTCATTAGCCCTCATTGAGACCAACAACTCTACAGGCACTCTTGAAGAGATTGCAGCATGCATCCCTTTGGACTGTAAGAGAAAGTTGCATTACATAGAGGACATATATGTATTTATAAATATGTAAACTCCACATAGAAAGGATTGTTAAAGTCAGAGTGTATGTATAAAAAGGATAGATGCTTCATTAGATCATAATACCCATTTGCGTACTGTGGTCATTTTAACACAGATGATGATGAGAGACCAGGTTTGTATTTTTGGAGGGCTCTACAAAAGCATCGGTGAGCATCTCACCATGTGTGGTTTCATGAAATCATTCAGAGACTCTTCCGATACGATGAGGTCACTATCCACTGTGGGAGCTGCGTCTGAATGACAGCAGCTTTCAGCAGTGCGCCCATCTCTCTGTGACCCAGTTTGATGACTTTATGGAGGAGAATGATCATATTCCTCCATGTTGGTTTTGGTCTCCATCTACTGATTACATCGTCAACACATGACAAGCCAAAGACGAGTCCCTGATTTGTTGATGCAACATGAATTCCTCCCCTAAGTTCAGAACTCTGGAAACATTGCAATTTTTCAGTGTGTATATCACCATGTGCCAGAATCTTGGGCTGCCTCCCAAAATATGCACCACTTGTGAAACGCGCCGTAGGATTTCTGATTGCATCTGTACATTGACTTAACATTGAAACTGGACGCCCCTACCACTCGAATCGCATTCAATGTGAACGCAGCCACTCACCCATTAATCAAGGGTAACAAGTATTTAGCATTCAGTAATTCTGCATGTTGTCCCACCTGAAAAGAGACGAGAGGTGTGTAACTTCATGGATCCTTTCAGGACAGTCGTCCTGTCTTTGTTGCAGAAATGCCGCCCTAACGCTCGATGTTTCCACCTCACAAGGGTAAGGTACTCTTGGGATTCAACTCAGCATTCTTCCCAGATAGAACACAGTGAGCGGTGTTTATACCAGATAGTTGAATTTCTATTTAATAAGATCACATGAGTTTCTCAGGATCTTCCTCTGGATTGTCCAGATTGGCTTTGGCAAAGATTTAAAAGGTCAAGTGGACATGTGCTGGTTTAAATAGGGGGGCGATTTGTTAACTTTAGGATTTGTCGCTGGTCCTAACTCTCTTCAGACAGTTGACCAGTTCTCACTGTTTAATTCTTGGCGGTGTCCTCACCTTTTCCATATCATTTGAACTCCACCAGGTGAGGTCTTGGAAGGAGCCCCAGGTGATTGGAGTTTGTCAGCGACCTTATATTTATTTAATTTTCTAATAATTACTTTAACAGTTGATCTCCTCTGACGAAGCTAGATTCCCTCACCACAGTCATGTTCAGGTGAACAATCTTGCCCCTGGTGTCCTTCGACAGCTCTTTGGTCTTGGTCATGGTAGAGAGGTTGCAGTCTGTCTGTTCAAGGATGTAGACAAGTGTCTTTTATACCGATTACCAGCTCAAACAGGTGCCAATAATACAGGTAAGAAGTAGAGGATAGAAGAACGTCTTAAAGAAGAAGTAGCAAAAAGGTAATTATATCCGGCCCTCAGATCATTTTATAATATTATAATTTACTGCCTGATGTTATCTTACTAACACATTGAAGCAACGCTACAATCGAGGAGGCTGAGAGATCAGTTTGAATGACTTCTGGTTTCCTTTGTTAAATTTAGCGTTTTACATCACAAGGGTGTCTTCATCTCTCTCTCTCCCTCTCACTCATGGTGCAGAAAGAAGTAAACATAACAGGATAAAATAACTGAGGGCAAAACAGAGTAAAATATCCAGACAACAAAACACATTGAAAAAGACCCACACTTAAACCCCAATCCATCCAGACAGGCAAAGGGAATGATTTCCCACTGTTCAGCCCGTGACCTACTGTACGATTGAGTTTGACATCCCTGAAATAAAACATCTGTAAGATTTTTCAATCTTAATTAATGGAAAAATTAATTAACGAAAAATAATAATACAAAAAAAATCTGACTTAAATTTGACAAAAACTCAAAACAGTCAACTGATTTTGTACAAGACAGAGAGAAAAAATGTTGCAACAGCTGATTTAAATGAAACAGTTAACGGTCAATTAATCAGGACTCCAAAACAAAGTAGGTAATTGTAGGCTATACAAAATGATAGCAAAGGATGCTAACTAACTGCAAAACTAAAACTCAAAGGCATTTTATTATACAAAATAAAAAAAAAGTGATAAAATACTGTTGTTTATTGTATTAATGTTACTGCAGCCCTTTGTCAAATATACCGTAGAGCCATGCTCCCCAGTAATATTTTTCTTAAATTTCAATTTATGTTTATCAAACAGCTATAAAATACAACCAATAAATCTTTACCTTTTTTTTTTAAACTTCTCTTTATTCTTGGTTTCTTGTGAACAAATGCCCAAGTCTGTCAGGAGTCCAGCCGTCTCTTTAGCAGGATGTTACATAAGCATTACTCTCAGAATGTGATGTAGGATATTTCTGCTCTGCTCTTCAAACACCTGTTCTGTCATGCTATGATTGCATTAGCACTCACAACTGTCAAATGGTGTGCATTGCAGTAAGGATACAGACTCAAAGTGATGCCCTTGATTGTTCTGAGACTTCTTTTCACGCCTCGAGTTATGGCTGGCCGGCAGAGGAAAACCCTGGAGCAGGAAAGACAATTCCAAATAAAAGAAACAATCAAATAACATAAAAAAAGCATTTATTAGAGAAATAGGCCTTAGAATTTAGTAGAAAGATCTCTAGAATGTACATAAGACGCTTTAATGGAAAGAAAAAAATAGTCACCTTCTTAAATAGTGAATCCTAATGAAATCAACTTCTGCTGAAGATGAATCATTTTCATTAACAATAACATAGAAAGGCAACTGTGTTTATTTTCATCTGAGTGTTATTTATATTCCGCGTATTTATGAGTTTACAAAACAAATAACGTAAATTTAGCAGTAAAAATGAACTTTTTCAACCTTGTAGAAACAGAGTATCTCAGCAACGCCATGACAGTCACGGGTAGGATAACGGTTATGTGTGTGAGTGAACGGCTGCAGTCATGGTGAACTGCTTTATCGAGTCAGGATTTTTTTTTTTTCCCAGAAAACAACTCAGATTAAAAAACATAATCTTTGACGTACTGTATGTGTTTGTGATTAAACAGGACTTAGAAAGGATCAATGCAGTTCTGAGCAGCTTGGACTGCTTTTGGAATCCTTGTTAGAAATTGTAATGACCACACATGAGCAATGATATCATGCAGTTAGATGAGGATTAAGAAACTTTTTAAAGCTTATACAATAATGTGACCCCCCAATCCCCCTATTATTTTCAAGCTCACTTGTAGCTTTTGTATTAAAAAGGAGAAATAGCTGTTCTGATATTCCAATGTGGTAATATTGTCAATTCTATTCTATGTGCACTTTTATAACTATCAGCAACATAGAATGTGTTCTGGAAACTGAGTTTTTCATGGTCATAGGCAAGCTCGGAATAACCTTGATAGACTCACAAAAGAATGCTGTAGCGTGTTTTGTGCTTTAGGCACATTTACTCTTTTGGCAATGCTGCTATAAACTCAGCAGTGATTCACTTGTGAATCTGTGGCAAAATTTCTATCCATTAATTTGCCAGATTTTAAGCTTCATGTACTCTTTGCTAAATAGTATGACATGTTTTCAAGGCTATTTTTTTATGTCCTCACATTAAAATGTTTTATGTCAAATATCGGACCATGTTTTTCAAAACAAGAAAAAAAAACCTGCAAAATTGTAGTTTTTCAAGCATAAATAAATAACTCATGGAAGATAATTTAAAAATACTTTTTTTTTATTGTAAATGAGCACATTTCAAAGGCTTGCATTTAATGAATCATACAGGAAAGCTTCAAAGAGAGGAGTGAGTGAAAGACCAAATTACATAAACAGCTTTTTGTCTTTTCAGGGAAGAACCAACACTTCAGCTCTCAAAATACTGAATCTCCCCATTTACATCAAAATTAAAGCTCAACTCTGAAAGAGAGGTTTGATTTGATAAAAATACATTTCAGATTGCACTCAAAAAAGAGACACATAAAAGCACGTTTATTTTATAAAAATAATTTGACAGATTTCTGTCATGTTGCTTCTTATGCCTAACATATTTAACGTTCTTACGTGCAGGTAGGAAATCTGTTAATTCATCCATTTATTCATCTTTCTCACCGTTTCGTCCCTTTCGGGGTCGCGGGGTGCTGAAGCCTATCCCGGCTACTGATGGGTGAAAGCAGGGTTCACCCTGGAAGGGTGGCCAGTCTGTCACAGGGCCTCAATCACACACACATACACTCTCACATTCACACCTAGGGGCAATTTAGAGTCACCAATTAACCTATGAAGCATGTTTTTGGACGGTGGGAGGAAGCCGGAAATCTATTAAATTACAGCTAATTCAGTGAAGTTTATATAAACATGTCTGTGAAATCCAGTTAAATGCATTTACCTTTGACAACATTCCAATGAAAGTTCCCAATAAACTAATAAAAGTTTTATGATTAGAATGGACCATATCCAGTCGCTTCATGCCAAAAAACCTTCAGTTAAAATGAAGGACAAACAACATTATCCAATCAGAGATGTCCCATAATACCTACCTTTTATGGTAACATTCTTTGTTTAATTTTAATTTCTGGAAATTACTTTTTTTCTTTTTTTTTTAAATATTTCATTTTTTTATTATTTAACTTCTTTTTTTATTTCTGGAATTTTGATTTAGTTTCTAAAATGTTGTTTTTTTTTATTGTTTGATTCACTTTTTAAAGTATCGTTCTGGCCTTCAATATGTTTTTACGTTTAGTGATTTGTTGGTTTTATTTGCACTTCAGGGCCACCGTAGATAAAAAGCCTCGCCTTTATAAATGCTCTTATAACCACGTGTTATTTATTTTTACCTTGGATGTTTACAGTCAATATTCTCTATGCAGAGACACTATTGCAACTTTTATAAACATTTTTGTTTAAACTCAACAGCTAACTTTTAATAACTTGAGCTTCTATGTAACATAGCACATCTTTAATCCGAATGTTTAATAGTAAGATTTCTGATTTGACTGATAGAGCGCTAAATGGACAACCCCCTGAATATATTTAGCCACCTAATACGGTCATATATGCCAAAATGCTACTTAAAAGGTAACCAAACTGCAAATCTACTTTTTTTGGCTGTTGACATCTATAAAAAGGTCTTTAAAAGTGCTGTTGGTTTGTGACAAATTTATGAAAAATTAAAATAAATTTGTTTAATTCTTGAAAATGTAGTCAAAAACCATCTCACGTCATTTCAGAAATCCCACATCATGATCTGCAGCGCCAGTAATGATAGTCCTGTTCCCCACTCCCACCCTTCTGACTGGATTTTCAGATTTCGGCTGTGGGCGGAGTCAGCCTCCAACTTCCCTGTTTGGTGACCCTTTAAGCCTCGTTTCCACTAAGCAGTCTTGTATGTTCCATTCTAGTAAGGAGTAGTACGGTACGGTTCAGTTAATTCTTGCGCGTTTCCACTCAGTTAAGTCTCGTTTTCACTTCACATAGAGCGCTAGCTTATCATTGTGTCATTGTAGTGCGACGACTAATAAAGCAACAACAATGGAGTTCATCCAGCAGATCGTCTTTTTCTTGCTTTACTTTTTCTACATTGTGTATAACAGGAGTTTAAAGTTTTTTAAAGGAAGATAAAGAGGAAAATGGAAACGCTAGCTTAGCGCTATGTTGGCGCTTTCTAATGTCGTCATCACTTTCTGCCAATCAACAGGTGGCTACCGTGGCTCTAACCGTTCCATTCCATTTTTCTATGGACCTACAATGGATGGGGGCCCTCAACGGGCCAGGTCAGTTCGGTACTGTTTAATGGCTCCATTTTACAATAAAAACACTCAAAATACTAGCCTGGACCGCTCAATGGAAAAATGTAAATTTTTCAGCAAATTTGGCAGGTGGCTGCATTTTTACACGCTGCTGAGGTTTTAAGAAAAAGTTACAATTTTACGTCGATTAGACCATTTTTCACTAATAGTTGATACCGATCAGTGGCCGCCCGGGCACATTTCGAGGTCGTGCGGTGGCAGTCCAGTGACAGGCGGAGATGACACCATTACAAACTGGGTGGTCATGGAGCGGATCATCAGCTGGCAGCAGCTCTGACTGGACGATGTGTGAATATCTCTTTTTAAGTATTTTTTTATCTTCACTGATGTCCGTGGCGGACATGAAATCCTTTCCACCTTTGTGATGGGAGCGATCACACATCAATATAAGGGGTAGGGTCATCTGGACCCCATAAGAGAGCACAAGGGTCTTAATATGTTTATGTGTCTTAAAAGTGTGTGTGAAAAATGAACAAGCAGAACACAAACAGCATTTATAAATCTTGTTATTCAACAAAGTTCACATTACAACATCAATAATGCTTTACTAGTGACAGGTTCTATAATCCCATATATTGTATAGTTACTTTGTAATATGTCATTGAGAGGCACTTCCAGTAAATCTGGCAATATAGGAGCTACAGTATTGTGTCTAAATTACAAAACAGTAAAAATAAATATTTTTCTAAAATGTTTTTTTTGTCATAATATACTTTTAAATCTGTACAGCATATAATTTTTTTATACAAATTCAAACAATATCAAGAAATAAAATGTCAAATTACACTAAAATACTGGTGAGTCGCACAATTTCCCCATTCCGTACGTATTGCTACATGTGGTAAGTGCAAGATACTGGAGAGAACGGAAGAGCCCAGTTTGTGAAGTCACTGCAACTGTGGTTAAAAAAGCACGAGCCTCGTATCGTAGAATGTGGTCGTCATTGTATTTGGTTTTCTCGGACGAAAACAAGGACTGGAAGAAGCATTCAAGAAAGAGGTGCATACGTAATAACATGCGGAAATGGCACGGCACATGAGCAAAGCTCCCTTAAACTGGTTGAAACAAAAAAGCAATAGTAGTGTTTTTGAGAGGAAACTATGAACAGAAGACCAGCAGAACAGAAGAGTTATATGAACTATATTGTAGTGCTACTGGTGCCTTTTGACACGGCAGTGAAAGTATTTCCAACCTTAAATGTGTACTGTTATTGGCTGCATAATATCTTTTTTGCAAATAAATGAACAAAAACAATGCATATGCATTAATCTTCCACGAGTCTGGAATCATGACGGTTTCTTTTGGGACCATAAATGTTACGGTAAAAACTTCTTTGGTTTGCACAAGCAAGCAAGTCCAGTGTGCAGTGAGTCCCTTCTTCTCATGGTTTATAAGAACGTCTGAGTTTCATTAACCAGTGTTTCACTGAAACAGAGTAGAGTCCAAGTGAAAAACAGCTTCCTTAACATATTAAAGTCCAAATTTGATGGTTAAGACAGAAAATGCTAATAAAGTCAAATGTTTTATTTTTTAATTTCTCAGAAATAGATGTACTGCGAGAAAAATCAACTACTTATTGATCTTCTACCAGTTTTTTAATTACAAATTTGAGTATTTTTTTTATATATTTGACAAATCTTTCCTATTTCGTTAATATCTTCAAAAATTGGACTAAAATCCAAGAAAGAAAGATGCTTTGTTCCCAATTATTTTATGTTTTTTTACATAGACCAAAAATGTTAACCTTTGTGACGAAGTTGGTTTAATCTTAGTACTGTGGTTTCCAAGCACAGTTGAAGTTGAAGGACTGGATTGTGACAGCTTGCTACCAATTCAGACACTAAAAAAAATATATATATTCAAGCAGCTACTCTTTAAATTCTGCAGTATTTTCAAAAATGAAAGTAACTAAAGTCGTTATCTATTCTCTAACTTGATTCAATTTTCTTGCATTATTAGAGGCATACTTTTTTTAATTTGACCATTTTCAGCATGTTGATGAGATGGGTGGAGCAACCTGATCAATAGACCTTTCATGACCTCATTTTAACACCTCAGAATCCTGTGGTCAATCTAACAACATAGTAACCACAATCCAAATAATAAAACGTTTCTATGTTGTCTCCATCCAAATCAAGAATCCCAGCAAACATTTGTGAACTTTTTTAACTCTCCCTTGTAAATGTTGTTTGCAGTTTGAGCTGTCACAGTCCATATTTAGAACCACTCATTCACCACAAACTAGTTTGTGAAAATCACTTATAAATATTGTTTTTTTTTAAGAATTACATAGTAAATATTTTGTCTCATAGGAGCAACAAAACAGGGTTTAAAATGAATAATATGAATGTAGCAGCAGATGCTTTGGAAATAAAAGTTAATCTGTTTATTAGGTAAAAATATTATTAAAAAAATCTGAAACTATGAATTCTGCTGTCATGCAATTTTAGCTAATCTTCATTTAAATAGAAGCAAATAGCCTGCTTTCAATAGTATCAATACTCCCAGTCATATTTTATTGATGAAGAATTTATGGTTGGGAATGTGATTGTTGTCTGCGCACTATACATGACTAGTTTCACCTGGGACTTAACCAGATAATCTCTTTCATTCATAACTATCTTTAGACCATGCGGGATAGACCTATCTAAGCCACCGGAGGGCAAGAGGCGGAGTTTAGAGACGCTAGCATGGAGCGTAAAAGACAAACAACTTCCTTTAGAATCCCAAAGCTCCACACAGCTGCAGATCTAGATGTCTTGTTGTGAAGTGATGTTCATGCAAATGATAAATACAGGAACAAAAGATGACGTTTAGTTTGGTAATAAAAGCATTAAGCGTTTCTTGCTTATAACTTGTCTCATTTTTTTTTCTGTGCTGCTGAAACAACAAAAAGATGTCAATATTTGCTTCACTCTTTTTTCTATAGATGTCTCTGTGATCTTTAAGCAAACAACTGAGTTTCTCTCAAAAGTGTTTGCATAATCTTTAAGTATGTGCTTAAACAAGGCTCAAAGCTCTTAATGACCAAAAATAATAAATATTTCTGCTCAGATGGGTTTTAATGCTACAGACTGTTTGTTTTTTAATAGGAGCTGTGATTTTGTTCTGATTGTGGCTGTGATTTTGATTGTATTCAGACAGGAAAAGTCGGTTGGTCCGGATTAAGTTCTGATCTTTGCGTTTGGTTTGTATTCAGACTGCCGTCACCCAAATGTTTCTTTTCTGGACCAAAGCTTGTAAACAAAACCATGCGACTAAAGATCTCTTCAGTCATTGGCCAGGAATTATGAGGGAGGGGCAAAGCGAGGAGAGAAGGAATAACAGAAGTCTTAGACTTTGTAATCCTTGATGGGATAATTCACTTATTCAAACTTTACATTTTGAATGTCTGCATCAACATCAGGTTTTACTGCTACTTTGGTACTGATGAGATGACCAAGACGCTCATAAGGGTTTATGACATATAGATTGTCAGGAAAACAGTATAAGAAGCAATGTATAAGTTGTTTGAATGAGTCTGCGTTCATCAAGCCACATTTTAGAGAGTTGTGTCTCATCGTTGCTCTGATACTTTACATCACATAGTGGCTATGGTAGCCGTTTGGGGCCAGTTATCCTGTCAGGGGTCGCCTCAGCGAAACAGCTCTCCGTGAGTCGCACAGGTGGTTTGGTAGAGAGCTCATCGTCGGATACCCTTTCTGACAGCACAGGGAGACCCAGCGTGAGGTCTGGCCTGAGGACCCACTCTGGATTAAGCTCATTGCACGCTCTGGGAAGTGAACCCGGGTTCCTGGCCTGCCAGTGTGAATGCAAACAGACCCGACGGAGAACCAAAGGAGCAAAGATGTGCATTTCCAAAAGGAATATAAAAACAATCATAAGAAAAACAGATCACACTGCAAATCTAGGAACAGTATCACAAAAAAAAAGAAAAATGTAAAATGGTACAAATGGTGTATTGAGGACGAAGTACTCTTCATGTTTTTCCTTATGCCTGGAAGTTCATGTTTTTTTGGACAACTCTACCCTAAAAAAAAACAATTTTTTTTTTTTTTTTAAATCGCCTTGCTCATTCTTAAAAGCAAACTAAAAAAATGTTTGAAGCATTTGTAATCAAGTCTGATGGACTATCCTTGTGTGGTCAGTTTTATCTTCGGATCACCAACAACTTTTTCAATCTCCTATTCTGCTCAATTCTACTCTGTGAAGAGTGAAACGTTGCATTCATCAACCAAAGATGCGTAATTTGTTAAATTTAAAATTCATCAAATTCAGTTTTTTTTTATTTGATGAAAACGTTTACTCAACTTAAGAATTTAATTCGATTAAAAACGATTATTTTCAAATGTAACATATTACAGAGCTTTTGTTAATTGATCCAAGGTTTCACTCTGCTTTGGACTCCACTTGCCATAGCGAACCACCCAGGCTGTGTTATTCCATGTTCCATTAGCTTTTTTAAGTTAAATTTAAAATGTTTTGACTAATTTGTATTGTAGCCAATGCTTTAATCTCTTCTTGACTGTCACTGCTGACTCCTGTCTTTTTTGATCTTTTAACAAATAGCGAACGTTTGTGAACATTTGAAATAATGAACCTCTATGTTTTAGTATATTCATTTGGTATATTTATATAAAGAGTTTGTAATTTTTATGAGTGAATTTGCCTATTAATGGGCTTCGACATGTTGGTAAAAATGCATAAATACAAAAATAAAATAAAGTTGGATTTGTAAAGTAGATTTTAATGTGGTGGGAATTAAACTAGGTAATTAAAAATGATAAAACAGTCATGAAAGTGTGCGTCTTTATCTAACAGTAGGAAATAGAGTACTTAAAAACGGAGTATGGAGTGTATTTTATAAATTAGAATAATTTCAGTTAAAAAGTTTGTTTTTTGTACAAAAGTTTAAACGTTTCTGACCCACTAACCTCACTCTTCTGCATCAGAGCATTCGTTAAAGACATCATTACGGAGGAAGGCAAGAAGAAGCTGCTGGAAAACCACCAGTACACGCATGCATTTTACACCCAATAAATCTTACTTTTAGTCTGACTGAAATCTAGCTAATATAATGACAGGAATTATCATATTAGTCTTTTGTCTTCTGTGATTACTTTCAATTTCCTTCTTTGACAATTTGAAGAGCTTGAAATGAAAATGTGGTCAGAAGTTTTTGCAGATCCACATGCATTCTCCAATATTGCATCATTTTGTGAATCAAAAAGCAGTCAAAGGCAATATGCAGCGCAGCTTAAGCCCCACCAAGTCCACAGAAGTGCAACCGATCCAGCTGAGGATTGATATCTCATCACAGCGGAGTTATAACGTAGAGAACGTTGGCTACAGTGTTGCAGGTCCTTTCAAAGAACACAATCCTGTTTTAATCAGACCTCTGAGACTAACCATTGTCTGCTTGGTGGGAGGAGTGTGCAATTAAGAGACAATTGTGAGTGAATTTCCTCAAATGTTACCAACTTGTCAGTTTGTGCAGTAAAAGCTTTGAGAGGTCTGCCTAATCAGACACAATCGGTACAACAGGGCCACACAATTTCAATTTATGCACTAAGCCAACTTTCATCCACAACTAACTCAAATAACTTTTCTTCATTTCTAAAAAAGAATTCTAACAACTAAAAGTGACTAACTTTAAATCTATAGAGCTAATTCCAAAAGATCAAAAACACCATCTCTCTCATGTGTTGTGCAT
>NC_050524.1:18652257-18655832 GCF_002922805.2 Oryzias melastigma | reverse complement strand
AAAAAAAAAAAAAAAAAAAACCTGGCTCATCATCAAAGAATGCTCTCTGAAAGAATCTACAGCAACAAGAGAAAGATCTGACGCTCCTCTGACCTTTCGTGAACCACCTTCTTCCTTCATTATGTCTCTGTTCACTTTATCCACAATCACCATCAATCGGAGTCTTGAAACATCAAAGCAGAGCGCCTGTTGATCCACATCTAAAGTGCCTACAACCCATTCTGTCCAATATCAGTGGGAACCGACTACACACCAACTTCAATTTCCTACAAACACTGTCAGAGATGGTAAACGACCATATAAATCTTAATTTTTAGTTTCCAAAATGTTCATTTTCTTTGTGTTTATGGATGTTTTGTGGTCACTTGTGTTTCTTCATGCATGATCTGGAGCTGCGAGGCAGGTTTTGCCCTGTGGGTTGTAAAGAAATGTAATCAGACTTCAACTTTTAAGCTAAATGACACAATAAGCAACAAAAAAAAGCATAACTTCTAAGCACATTCACTGTGGAGAAATATTCATCTAAGATATCTAACCACCCGAACACACTCTGTCTTACCAAGTTTTGGTATTAGGTTGGCTCAAGGCATCATTTCTAGGCAGGGGTCTGCAACCTTTAGCGCTACAAGAGCCACTTGGTCCAGTTTCTAAAATCACACTTTACTGATTAAATATGTCAATGATTCAATAATAAAGTCTTATATTTCTATTACTGAGAACATGTTATGCTAATTTGATTTTATTGTTATTTTTGCAATGCTTAAAGAAGTTTGTATTGATGATCTCTTAACCTTTGTCAACAATTGGGGGTTGGGAGCTTTTGCTGGGGTGGAGGGTGGGAACTGTAGCTCCGCCTCCGAGCACATTCAAGTTCTTTTCAAAATAAAATACATCCTGTGTCAAAAAGATCCTGCTACAATTATTTGACTCAAGATAAATAACTAAATAAACATGCTGTCTGGAAGACACCACAGAAACAAGAGGAACTTGTCTCTGAGCAGCAACTAGATTTTAGGTGAGAATATTAGTTTAAACATATTTTAATAATAATTCAATCTGAGAGCGGATTAAACCTTTACCATCAGTTTGTGTAGTTATCATTTTTGAAGCTTTTGATTTAGTGTCAGTAATAGTCAAAAAGTTGAACTATTGTAAGATTACTTCCATTTAAAATAAAAAAAATAACAAAATTCAACTAAAAACATTATTTATTCAAGTTGTTAGCATTTTCTTCAAAGTTAAAGCGCCTCAAAAACAAAAAAGATTCTGGTTCCTCAGGTTGCAGACCCCTGATTATACCTATCCCCCTTGTTTTCTTTGAGTATAATCAAACAAAAATAATTAAAATTACTTTGGAACACAAAGGAAACCTGTCACCAAAAACAAAAGCAGCTGAAGGAAGAAGGCAGATTCATCGTGTTTGTGTTTCGCTACAGGTTTGTATCTTCCTGAGTTGTGCAGCCTGGAAACATATGGGTTCATGTTGCTCACTGCAAAGTGTCAGTGTGCAGACCGGAGGGAGTGACGTCTAACTTTGTTTGATATTGTCAAAACATAGTTTTTGCTTTTAAAGCTTTGTGGGAACAAAGTACATGAATCAACTTCTCAAATGCATATGTGTCCTTGTGTGCAATAAACTGAACAACAACTGTCGCTTTCAACAATATCCCTTTAAAAGCTACATGGCTGAGCCCACGCGGACTCTTTTTTTTTTTCCCCTGGTTGTCATCCATCGTCCTCAAGAGGAAGCGTGTTGCACATCCATGGTCAGAATTGCAGCTTCCCTAAGAATGGATAGCGATTAAACAAAGTGAGGTTGAGGGTGACAGAATGGTTCTCACTGGTGCAGCTAATCTGTAAATCAACATGTTTGGCCCAAAGTGCAAGATCTGGGTGAGGGCAGTGCACCAGATCCATCCTAAAACAAGAATCAAAAGTGTCCATATTCAGGATTTTTTAACCAACTTTCCCCTCTTCTTTGCTCTTGTTAGCTGGTTGTGTGTTGTCCCAGTCTTCAACCCTGTGTTTGTTAGGCACGTTTTACCCAAAACATCTTCTACAGTGTTGTGTCAAAGTGATGTGCTGGCTACTATATCAAGAGTTTAGTTAGGAAAGAAAACTGTTTTTTTTTTTTTTTTTTTTTTCAGATTCCTGGCGTAAGAGTAACTTGAAGTTCATAATCTCATTTTGGTTCTTCCTCTGATTCTCCTGAAGGCTCTTATTGTGGAAGGACTTCCTCCTCCTCCTCCTCCTCTTCCTCCTCTATAGTCGGCACCTCTTCCCTTTCATCCCCTTCAGCAGCGGACTCCTCTTCCTTGCTCACTTGTTCCTCCTCTTCCTCGCATATTGCCGTGATGGGGTCAGTTGGACTGCTGATGCAAACGGGCGCCTCAGCCGCGGTTTCCTCTGGAGCTTCTGCAGCGATCAAACGTTTCCACATTTCATGGTTCTCCAAGAGATGCTGAGTGATCTGACAGAACACTTTCCTTTTGAACGTGTTTTTAGCTTCTTGTTGCTCTATAAAACAAAACAAAACCAGTTAGCCACTGGAAATCTCAAGAAAATAAATAAATGTTGCTATGAGTGCTAAATGATGACATTATATTTTTTTGATTGACAGTTCATTGTAAATTTTAGGCTACTGCAGGTGTCAGGAAAGCTGCTCAACTTCAACAGGATAACAAACCGTAACTCCTCTGTTCTGATGCTGATTATTGTAGATTTAAGTGAGGGGTGTTCAAACGTTTTAGGGGGACCTGGTGACAGAAAAGATGGCGGCTGAAAATCTGTAGCCGGAAGGAAGTCTTAGACTGGAACATCTTTCCTCACCATTTTGGATGAAAACTACTCTTGTTTTTGGTCGAAAAAGACAAATATAATCGGCAACCCTAACAGAAAGTTTATTGTTTGTTTGTTTTTTGCTTTTTAAGCTTACACTGGTCTGTCAATGTAAAAGTCTTGAGAGTTTTACAAATCTGAACCAGATTGTTGATATCATTCAATTTAATAAAGTGATTATCTTCTTTTGACACATTTTAAGCCAAAAAAGTGTTATTAAAAGTGGCTAGAACTCTGAAATCTTGAGGAATTTCAGCTTCGATCGTCTGTCACCAGGTCCTCTTGAAGCGTTTTGCAAAGAAGGCCAGATACGGTGAGATGAAAATGTGTGAGGGTCATCTATTCAACCTCCATTCTCACAATAACATTAAATTCAAAAATATTTAAGTAATTATTTTGGGATACTTATTGTTTCATTACTAAAATGGCCCTAAAGTGCAAATCACACCAACAAATCACTCAAAAAAAACATTTTAGAGATCACAATTAAAACAAATATTATCTATAAAAAAGAAAAAAACAAATGCTTCAGAAAGCAAAGGTAATTTAAAGAAATCAAAATGCAATTTTAAGAACCGAAACAAGAAGAAACTGGAAAAGGTAGGAAGCCACCGTATCTCAATGTGAACAAACCAGGTTTTGGACAATAAAAGTCAATAAATTGTATACACAGTTCTTAAAAACCGCATATTATTGTCGTTATGACAAGAACTTGTGGGTTGGTAGAAATTTAACAG
>NC_050524.1:18635821-18652208 GCF_002922805.2 Oryzias melastigma | reverse complement strand
ACAAACAAGATACTCTTCAAACTAGAGGTGATTACGAGGCTGACGTACGGGAAGTGTCTGAACCCGTTGACGCTTCCTCGTCTGCCGTGTCCTCCTCCTCCTCCGTGTCTTGTCCTTCCTTCCCCACATCCATCTCCAAACCTCCTTCGGCCAGGTCCACCCATCGTCCCGGCATGAGCGCGGCGTTGTCATAAGAGTGGCAAAGAGGTCCCACTATGTGTGTGATGAAAGACTCCTGCAGCTGGGCAAGCTGTGGGGCGGATCGGTCCATGAAGGGACTGATGGGAAGACCCAGGCTGGCTTCTTCATCTCCCTGGAAAAGCACCATTGCAGATGAGAATACATTTATGATGCAGTCCTCATTTTATCTAAAAGGTACCTGGGTGTAAAAAAAATGTGCAGAATCTTAACTTTTTCTCTCCCCTTCTTGTGAGTTACAATCATGTGGGACAATCTGACCACACCTCCTCGCTTCAGTCTTTAAAACACGATTGCTCCAAGAATCTGTGCCACCTTATAAATTCATTTGTTCTCCACCAAATAATACAAAGTGGGTCATTTTATGAGTTATTTACGCTAGGTTTTATATAACCAACAGTTGGGTTGCAGCCAAAAGGACTTTTTCAATGTTTCTGACTGAAAGGAAACATTAAGGAGTAATTCTGTATTTTACATTTGGAAGATTCCAGGTTATTTAAGTATCTGTGAATGGTATATACAGATATATTGAAACTATGGAATTCATCTAATCAACAAAAATATTTTGAATTTCAGATTTTGATGGTTTGATGTTCACACATGTTTCTATTTTGGTGGTTTTACTTGTTGCTTTTTCTTTTTTTTGTGTTTTCCTTTCCTCTTTTCCTTAATGTAAGTGAAGCTTTTGGACAGGATGACAATCTTAATCGCACATGTAAAACAAAGCATTTGTTTTATCCTAAAGGTAAAGTGAGCAGCAATAATTGGTGTAGTCACAACAAAACCAAACAGATAAAGTAGACAAACCTTTTTTTTAATAGAAATAAAAAACACTTGAACATATATAAGGATGTTATGGTAGACTTTTTTTACATTTTCAAGTAAACCTTTTAATTAAAATGACTGTATCATAAATTTGACTAAACTGCCTTCTGCACACTTTAGTAGGAACCTCTGTTTTCTTGATTTAGCTTCCTTTAAAGTCCCGATTTTGTGGAGAACTCAATTTGGATTTATTAAGATGCACAAATAAAAGCAACACTACAACTACATTGTCTTATCCTTGACAGTAAGACCGCGTTGGCGGGCCATGGAGCAACATACTAGTCAACAAATCAAACAAAACTAAAGCACTTGCTTTGTATTTTAGAAGTATATTCTTGTGTGGTAGAAGGACAGATACTCCATTAGAGTGTATTCAGACTGGAAATGCCCATTTCTTTTTTGAACCAAAGCTTATAAATAAAACCATGTGACTAAAGATCTCTTTAGTCATTGGCCAGGAATTATGAGGGGAGGACAAAGCAACCAGAAAAAGAATAAAGGAAGTCTTGCACTTTGTGATCCTTATCAGAAAGGTTCACTTATTCAAACTTTGTATTTCTCTGATCATATACCAAATACCGGACCGCTCAATGGAAATGAAGCATTAGATTGTCAGGAAAGCAGTGTGTGAATCAATGTGTATCATGTTAAAAGTTGTTTTAATGAGCCTGAATTGATCCGATCACATTTCAATGAGTTGCTGTGCCTCATGTTCGCTTTACATTTCTCCGTTGTTTCAGCTGCTTCCTTCAAACTCTCTTCACTTCCTGTTAGCCCGACTATGGTGACCATGTTGGTCCAGTTGTTCCACTCAGAGAACAGAGCCTATTCAGACTGAGCAATCTCAGCAAACCAAAGCTTTTGATTGGGAACGAACTGGGTCAAAGAGCAGTTCCTGGTCCTGGACCAGGGTCTGCTAGGGTGTATTCATTGAACATTTGTTTTGGATTATTGAGGGACTCTAATTCACTATAAGCGGACTAGAAAGTAGTTATATGTTAGAGGCAGGTTTCCCACATGACTTATCTAACTGAGTAAAATGAGGAGATAAAAAAGAGATAAGCTTGGTATACCTTTCAGATGAATGTACTATTTTTTATTTGCTCAGACAGCTGAATGAACATCTCAGAAGAGAATTTCTAAATGAGTTCACCTACCTCAGCTCATTTTCCAGACTTTTCAAATACCAGGTCATGTTTTAGTTTGTATAGTGAACAACAACAACAACCAAAGCGGTTAAGTTTTGCTTTCAAACAGTCAGAGGTTCTGCTTGTTGTCTGATGTTGGGGCTTTCAAAGCAGCTCAAAAAGAGGACAGAGGGGCAAGAGCTGCAATTGCTATGGCAACCAGAAACCTGGTTGGCGTCAATGTGGCGCATGAGTAGTTAGTGTGTGTGTATGTATGTGAATTTACATCTTGATTTGACACATAAAAAGTCGGATTTTTTTTCTTCTAATGTTAAGGATGCCAAAGTGGTGCATTGCGGAGCATAAGTGCGCATATATGTGTGTGTGAGCGCGCTGACAGTTTCCCGCTGAGAGCCTTTTCTGTGATCTTCCTCAGTGACTGTGAATGAGTGCTGTCAAGGATGGCATATTTAGGTCATCTGTCTCCCCTCTGAACAAGGAAACCACACGCACACCCTCTGTGTCTTCACACCCCCCACTCTGCAGTCAGATTAGAGCTCCACTGAGGAGTATTTTCATATCTGTGCTATGCCACTCGCCTTCGTTAGAAGTTACAAAACGCAGATCTTGTGTGCTAATAATCCCTGATTGTGAACAAAAAACACCAGGTTGGACCAACATGGGTCTTCACTTCTTAGTTTTTGTTTAATTGTCACAAAAGAGAAATAAAAAAGGTAAAGTGTGGAAGGGTGTATCACGCCAGTTTATGAGTTCAGAATGAGGTGGATTCTTTTTACAATGCTGTTGCCAGGCAAATAATTCTGTCACTGCGGCTAATCTGGCTTTATCTGCATGTTCCTGGTAGTTCAGAGCAGGATTTGTTGCCAGGCATCCGTCTGCAGCGGTCTCTGACATATTCATGAGAGAAGAAGTGTTTTTTATTCTGTTTCAGTCAGAGGAAAAACGCATGAAGTTACAGATAAATCCTCGCTGAAGGGTACTTAAGCACATAACTACCTCAGCTCCCCGCGGAGCTTTTGCTGATACCCCACGTGTCTGATCAGTAGGGTAAGGAAGGTGGGCAAAAGGAGGAATGGCCTCATGAGATAAGTAAATACATAAAATAGTGAAACTTCATCTTGTTAATTTATTTCAGTTTGTTGCTCCTCAGCTCGTTGGTGAAAAGCTACAGAACACTTTGAAGTTATTTCATGAAAAGTCGATTAGAAAAGTCATGGCTGGTGGCTTTTATGGTGTGTAATGGTTCAAAGTGGAAGTAGAAATAGTTTTCTTGCTCAGCACCTAGATTTCACTGCAGCCAGGGGCTGTTTTTCAGTAACTATTCATACACTTTTGGAAGTGTATTGCATGAAAAAAAGGCTGATCTTTATTGTAATTTTTTCATGTATCAAATACATTTTTCATTTCAGCCTATGCGTTTTACGCTCTATTTTTTTCTTGTTTTTCATGCTAATTTGCAGAGACTGACAATAAAGTTCACAAAAATTCCTCAGACAAAAGTGATCACTTTCTTAGTAAATCACCATGAATATTCTCAAAAACATCACTAGTACTCATTATTTTTAAAACAAAATCTACAAAAATCTCTAATATTATTTTTCTCTCTCTTAAGGTGAACCAGCGTGTTTAAAGGGTCACCAAACAGGGAAGTTGGAGGCTGACTCCACCCACAGCCAAAATTAGAAAATCCAGTCAGAGGGGCGGGGCTTGGAGGCAGGACTGTTATCATTACTGGAGCTGCAGATTATGATGTGGGACTTAAATGATTTGATCAACCACAAAATTCAACTGTAATACCTCAATTTAACCTTTAGGGGGCAGCACACAAATGGTTTTGACTATATTTTAAAGAATTAAACAAGTTTATTTTAACTAATTAAAAATTTTGCAATGACCAACAGACTGCATTTTTAAAGCCCCATTCATAGAGATCAACAGACAAAAAAAAGTTTATTAAGGGTTTGATAACACTTTAAGTAGGAACATTTAGTCAAAAAAATAATAATTAGAACAAAAAATATGAAAAAAGAACAAAAATATAAGTAGAATAGAAATACAAGAAAAGATAGAAAAATAAGGAAAGAAAAAACAGATAAATATTATATAGAAATGTTAGAAAGTCATCTAAAAATAAATACAAGTTATATATACTGTATATAAATAAAGACAAATATTTAAAAAAAATCTTTAAAATGAAAAAAAAGAAATATGGAAATAATATTAAAAAACTGAATAAGACTATGTCAAAAAGCTAGAAAATAATATCTTGAAAAACAAAACATTATAACAAAAATCCTGCCAGTGCCTCACCTCCACATTCTATGGATAATAATAATCATTTAAAATATTTAAATGTTCCAACAGTTTCAAAAACTCAATTAAAACAAAAAAAAACTTTAATTTTAACTGTTTATTTAATATTTTTTTGGACATTAATTTAAATGAAAAACAACTGTTTATTCATTTTATTACATGAACGTTTGAAGGAAGATCACCCAGTTTTTTTCTATTTAATGCAATACTCTGTCTGGTGAGGATAACCTTTGCACATATGCTACACCTCAGACGGGTGTTTCTGGTCACACTCTGCTGCTCACACGAGCGTCCACAGCCTTTTGCTCTGGCACTCAAGCCTCCTCCGTGTCTGCAGAGACTTCTGCTCCTGCATTTTTCATTTCTCCCTCCCAACCTTTTGCAAAGATCCCAGCGTGTGGATGTGAAGGTGATATTATTGTTGTTTTTTTGTGTAAAGGTGTATCACTCCAAATGAAAAGGTAAATGTTCTATCAGTTACTGTTACATGATCAATATAGTAGAATGCAACAATATATTTCAAATGCTCTAAGGTCACAGTCTATTTGCAGTGTTTTCACTTTCTGTGAGTTAATAATGTCAAATTCTATCCAACCAAATTTTTTAAAGTATTTTTAACGTTTTTTTAATGGTTGTCTCTTCCTCATAGCCTCCGTTTTTAAACCAACAACATGGCTGGTCTCTTTTAACGCGGTTTGTCACATATCACACCTGAAACCTGTTCCGACCTGCTCCCAGACGCCTCTTCACCTCGTTTCCACACTGTGTTGGTCTGATATGTTGACCCTAAAGCCGTCCACCTTCAATCTTTCCTGTAACTTCACCCAAGATTTTCCTCCACCTGTTCTCACTACAAATGACGATGTCATCTGCAAACATGGAGATCCCTGTCTAACTCTGGATCATTATAATGAGGAGCAGTGGAATTTATTCCTTTCTGTTTATGGTGAGGGTGTATTAAGTCATCAACCAGAAACTATTATATTTATCTTTTTGATTAGCGGCATAAACCTGTGTGTGTGCATACATACATATTTAATTGTTATTTGAGATATTTTTGTTGCATGTTTAAGGCAGCTGTGCCATTTATAATCTTTGATGGATGATTCATGTGATAAGCTTTAAGCTGCACAAAACAGTAATTTTGAAGAAGATGTTTTTAGTGACTCCTGTGAACACCTGCCGGTCTGATTCCGATGAACATACCTGCTCATAGAACTCATTGATGATCCCCTCTGTCCACTGCAGGTGCAGCTCCTTACACTTCAGCGGACCATTGACATCTGCTAGCTTGATGCACATCTGGCACACCAACAATCGATCGTTCTCGTTGGTCCAATCAATACCAGACACTCCTTCATCCCCCACCTGAGGAAAAAGAAGGAAGTTATAGAACATGTTCACTGGTTACGGTAACGTGGAGGAAAAAAGAGTTTTCAACCTTATCTGAAAAAAGTGTACATAAGGTGATTGTTTACCTTTGCGTTAAACTCTGTGAGGAAGTCGAAATGTTTTTTGAGGTCAGTGGCCAGGATGGCTTCAATGACGAGGAAGCGAAAGCGTTTGAATTCCACATGTTCAAGGTTAACCAGGAAGTTGTACTCAGGTTGAGACATGAAGAGGTTCCAGGCTGAAGCTGCATGATGGTTTTCCAAGACCGATCTGTCATTGTACAGAAGAGCCTGTGACGGGCAAAGGGAGATCAGCGTGAAATAATCATAATAACTAAAAATATGTTTTCTTATGATAAAGAACAAATGTAATAAGAAATCATTTCGTTTTTGTATTTCTCCTTTCAAATTGCTGTCAATCAAACTGTGGCGAAAACGCCCAATTTGAATTAATGAGCCGTTGTGACGTCAAAAAGACAAGAAGAAGAAGAAGAGCGCACGTGCGAGCTCCCTGATCTGCTCCTACCAGCATGGACTACCAGTGTGGGAGAAGAAAATATGGCATCTTCCCATGTCTGTGCTGTAGGGGCTCCAATTCAATGAAAGGCCATACTGTTCAGCGGTATTTAAAATAGACGTTCTAACAAGTACGCAGCTGGATCTTTCTTCTGTTTGACAACATAACAAATTCAAATTTCTGCCACGACTCCACATGACACGCTGTGTATGGCTGTTGGACCTCTTGTGGGGTCCTTGCTCAGAGCAGCCAGGTCTTACTATTTCATTCGAAAAAGTGTTTTCGAACTGAAAGTGAAACTCTTTACTTCCTCGTCTGAGCTGGAATCCAACTCAAAACGATACGGCTGGACACTCTTTGACATTTTTATGTAGCAGATTTAAGCTAGCAAGACACAGAGCTATCATAATCAGACAGGGGGGATCAGGGGCGGAGCTACACAACTCAGCTCTAATAGCCACGCCCACCCAGAGGAGATTTTGAAACCGGAGGCTTGAGATCGACATGAAAAATGGCTTTTTAAGATTGTGAGATTTTGGCTAAAAACTCCAAAATCATAATTAAAACATTACTGGGAACGTTTTTGTGGGTGGAAGTAAGTCTCTGCTGATATCCCATCATCCCTTTTGTTAAAATTCTCTTGCTAGCTTACAGCCCTTTACAACCCCCAAGTTGTAAACAAAAATATTGAGCAATATCAGAACCATCCGGCCGTACAGTTTCGAACCAGATGTCAGCTCAGATGATGTTAACGAACACGTTAATAAATCTATTGGTCTAACAGTGGATGGATCAGAACGGAGTGGAGCGGGGAGACTTAGAACCGCCCATTTCAGTTGCTGTTTCAAACAGCATCTGCTCCTGATCCAACTGGATTTGAACAAAGAAATTCTCAGAAATGCAGTTTTAATCCTAAATGTAGGATGTTGAGAAAAATGCTCCCAGAAAATGATAAAAATACCAAAAAACAGCTTTCTTTTTTTATTACAGTGAGTCTATAAGTGAAGACAATTTGTATCCATTTCATCACCATATTGCAATCGAAACAGATTGTTTTCGTTACATTCAAAATAATCCTTCACAAATGACTACCACTGGTTTACATGTGATTTACTCATGAGTTTTTCAAGAATTGAGATACCAAAGCTTAGAAAGGAATCAGATTTATACGGACTAAATCCACTTCTAGGTAATGGAGCTGCGTGGCTCTAATCTTTGTATTCTTTGAAAGAACAAAACTGAAGCCTAAAGCTTTTTTGAGAATATGCAGCAAAAGCTTTTGAAGGAATTTTGATCACCTAACCTAATTCTATAATAACTAATCTATTTAATAAAAATAGGTGAAACATTATTAACTAGATAATAATACTTAACATTAAAATGCAGTGATATTTTTTGATATTTTTATATATCAATATATATATATATATATATATATATATATTTTTTTTTAATGCAATACAAAAAAAAAAAAAACCCTTCATCTAACTATGTTTACCTGTGGTGCACTGGTGGCTACCAAAAAAGCGTTGGTTCTTCCCGGGTGGTCATAGTCATGCATTGCTGCAGCTACATACAGAGCCATGAGCTCCAGGCCGGGGATGAGCCCCGCCAGGGAACCGTAGTCCTCCTCCAGTTCACAGTTCATCCTTGATGCCAGAAAGCTTGTGGCTCGAGGCGTAATGCCGTTTGCTGAGTCTGTAGAGAGAAAATCTTGGCCATTAGTAAAATACTTTAAATGAATTACACACATGAGCATTTTCTCTGATTTCACCCTTTGAATTGAAGCAAATTGACAGATTTTCTGTGAGAACAATATTTTTTAAGGTCACTGACCCTGTTTAACCATAGAAGCTGAAATGCCCACTCGTTACTTTAAGATTTGACTTTTTTATTTTAAAAAAATCAAATAAAACTGAGAGTCAAGCTTAAAAATGTGGAAATAAATAACTGTACAGATGAAAAGTTCGCACCCGTGTGAATTCCATTCTCAGTTCGCAGGGTGGGGAGGCCTGGTACAGGCTGCGTGGTGAGGTACCAGACAGCATGAAGCACGTCAGTCGCATGGATCCGGTTGTGATCTGGCCAGAGATCGAGTGTTGGTGTCAAGCAAAGTGCCTTCAGAAATGTTCAGCTGTCATGCAGTAACACATTAGGGGGGCTCATTTGAAATAGTGTCAGATTCACACCTTTATAAAGACCTTAAATCTGGTTCAAAAAGTCTTTTTTTCTTAGTTTACAAATGTAAAACTTAAACCACAAAATATTTCTCAAAGAAACTCTTTTTTATTGAGTGCAAAAGTCTCCCCCTTGTGGTAGGTTAGGGTAATGCTGCACACTTCTTAAAAATGGATCGTGTACTCACAAGGTATGTCCCTGTATCCATTCTCCAAAGCATTGAAGTAGTTCATAAACTCTTTAATGGGGATCTTAAAGGTTTCAAAAAGACCAGAATCTTCAAAGAGTTTATAAGAAACCTACAAGAAAAAAAACACGATATGAAACAAACAAGAACAACGTATTTGTTTATTCTTGCAATATGTTCTTTCTATGCATTTAAACATTGAAAGACAGTTTTGTCAAGTTTGCATAAGGCACTGACATCTGCAGTTAAGAAGGCTTAATCAAACCTCGTTAGTTGCTATTTTTGTGAATGGGAAGAAAATCCTAAATTCTGAAACATTTTCACTAGAGCTGGGTATCGTCAATAACTTCCACAATCAATTTGATTAAATTCACCAGGATCAATTAGATTCTGATTTTTTTTAATTCTTTTGATCCGCTCGATTTGATTCAATTAAATTTTGAGTTTATACAGTTAGACACATTTGTTTAGAAATACATTAATAATCTATGTTTAGGTAGACAGAACGTTAGCATTAGCCGTCCTATGGGAAATCTTATTATATGTTAGCTTTAAGCTAGCTGATTTTAGAATTATGCGTTAGATCAATCTCTACTTTTATGGATCGATTATTGATCTTAGATCAATATAGATTGATTAATTGATTTTATCAACCCAGCCCTCATTTTCCCGCCCATTACCTGACTGAGGATGCAGCCAGTCTTTCCATGAGTTTTCTCCACCAGACTAAAAATGGGGAAGTTCCAGTTGTTGAGCTGACTCATTAGAGGCTCCAGCTCTGGTGTCATCAGAGTCTTGGATACAGAAATGACTGTGTCCTTTTGAATGAAAAGTTGATCAAATTGAGCAAGGTCTATAATCAATATTATACTTAATTAATATGTTTTCATTTTTAACTCTCGGGTAAATAGAAAGTCACATTGGTTACCTCTGGTGATGGAAGAAGTGGGTGAAGAACGATGTCCTCTGCTGGACACTCCCTGCAACTCCCTACTGAGGGCTTCTTGCCTCCTTCTCCATCTTCCTCGTTCTGTGCAAAGTCACTGCTGTCACTGTGGTTGGTCTCATAGGTGCTGTCGTAGGTGCTGTCATAGTCTGATAAAGCTACTGCGCGCTCATCTGAAAGGAGTTCAGAAACACTTTCTAAACTTTGCATGTTTTATCTTGTGAGAACATTTCTTTTTCTTTATGGAGCCAGCTGTTTACCTGGAGGGACCATCCTGTGTCCTTTGCCACCAGTTTCTCCCCCGTGGTTGAGCTGACTGTTGAGAGGCCTGCCACAGCTGACAAAAGATACCAAAAACATTCATTTTCTGCACACAACAAAGCTAATTCTCAGCCTCTTCACTGCCAGGTCTTTAGAGGTAAGAAATGTCGGTGACTGCATCAGTGTGTTACCTGCCGCAGAGGGACGGAGGCCGCCAGTGGATGGTGGTGGAGCTCGGGGCGCTCTGGCTGTGAGTTAAGGCTCTGTGATGACTTTTGGGGGCCACAGAAACAGGTGTCCGCTCAGGCTGAGGCCCAGCCGGCTCAGGAAGTTGCACTGTACACGTCTTTATCGTGGGGCTGGGGACGGGGGTTCCCTGGAGGGGAGGTGATGGGCACGGAGAGCCCAGAGGTGATATGTTGGAGGGAGGAAGACCTAAAGAGAAAACAAATGTAATTGAAAAATTCAGATTTACAATAAGCGTGAGGTTTTTTGATCCTTTTGTTTAATTAATATAACTATTTTATGATTTATTTGCAGTGGTGTACTGTCAGGGCCTGCAATGCCTTCAGTGAAGGCCTAAAATTATCGTAAAAGAAGTATCTAAAACACAAAGGAATGTTTTTTTTACATATACATTTGTACAAAAATATATTTTAGATCATTTCAACTGTTGTATCAGCTTCTCTAACAGCCCTTCCCCCCAGCTGCACTTCTGTCAGACTGTTCTTTTCTCATGAAAGTTTCTAACCAATCAGCTTTGAGACATCACTTGTTGCTAGGTTCATGAAAATCTGCCTAACGCTCATACATTATCATACAGTCACACACTCACCTACAGTCTTTGCAGCGGCTTTCCATAAGAACACTACTGATTAAACCATAGCCATCTATGGATTAAACACATTTATGTTGACTGAACCAATCAGAATTTGAGCTCCATGAGGACTATACATGATATAATTGCCTCTGATTGGGTGGTCAAATGTCGCGCTACCAAAAGCTAACTTCTTTTGTATCGTGTTTCAGGCCGTAGGCAGGAGCTGCACTTGATTTTTGTTTGAATTACTCACTGTTTTGCAGTCAATAGCAGAAGAAGGCGGAAAAGTTGATTTAGTTGCGTATTTATTGTGTAAGCCATGTGTAAGACAGACTTTTCTGGAAAAATTGGACATCATCATAAAAAGCCAAACAACTCCAAAGCTAGCTTGTCTCAGTAGGGAAAAGGATTTGTCCGCCACTTTCAACCTTCCAGCAGTTCTGTCTGGCAAGTTAGTATTGTAATAATTATTGAGCAAAATTAAGAAATCATCAATATAAGCTTCTTAAAGCATTGCAAATATAGCAGAAGCAATATTTTTAAGTGAAAAGTTTAGTTCCTCAACTTATTTGCTTCAATAATGAAACTATTTGAAATACATATTTTGTGATGTATTTTGTGGTTTCCACTCGGCTGTCTTCGGCCCCCCATATAAAATGCTATAGAGCTCCCACTGAATCTAAAGAACCTGAACGGTTTCTCATCCCCTCTGTCACTGCTGCCACGCTGAGCTCACAGAAGAGACAATAGCTCAAAAACAAACACCTGATCTTCCCAGTGGTTTGCTGTAAAGGTGGTTGGAAGTCACGGAGGCAGCACAGGAAGCAGACATGGAGCGGCTCTTTGAGATGGTCATCATCAGTGAGTGGTTCCACGAGTCACTGCTTTGACAAAAGTCTGGGTCAGGAACAAAAAGTAGACATCGTCTATAGCGTGTGAGGGTTGTGAGTCGGATCAACCTGTCTGGAGTGTGTTTGACGCTGGCTGAGCGATCCCTGCATACTGGGCCTGGCTCGATGGTGGGCAGCCCTGTAGCTGAGGTGGTTGTTGTCCACGTTGATGAAATTCTCCTCAGCAGCCCTGGGGGCAGACTCCTCCTGAGACGCTGCAGCGTAAACAAGAGGATGTGTGTTGAAGCAGCAGCACATTCTTGATCCCAACTTAACACATATTGACGTTTGGTTAAGGACCCCTCCAGTCAAAAATTGACGTTTTGCGTGTCCCCAACTCGTCGCTTTTTGACATTATGGCTGTTCAGAAAATATAGGGTCTGCAACCCTCAGGACACGGTATGTGATGCGGTACCGGACATGGACTGGTCCTGGGGACGCGTATGGTACTGGTACCAAAACCCAGCACCTGACGTGGTACTAGATCCAAACTGGTACCAGATACTGTGCTGGACGTGATACCAGATGCAGTACAAGACCCAAACCAGTACCAGGTTAGGGTACCAGAGCAGTAGTGGGTTAGGGTACCGGTATACTCTGTACTGGTACCAGTACGGGGCTAGGGTACCAGTATTGGGTTAGGGTACCGGTACATTCCAAGTCCCGGTACTGGTTCGGGTCAGGTACCACGTCTGGTGACAGTTAGGGTACCAGTACCGGGTTACCAGTACCAGATATGTTCCAAGGACCAGGATTAGGGTACCAGTACTGGGTTAGAGGACTGGTGCGCTCCGCCTCACCAGACTGGGCCGGTTCCGGTTCGCGGCCTGGAGGTTGACGACCTGTGATTTAATGGGAACATCCAAATGTCAAAAAACGACGAGTTGGGGACATGCAAAACGTCAATTTTTGACACGGAGAGGTCCTTAACCAAACGTCAATATATGACGAGTTGGGAGTGAGAATGTGTTTGAAACAGTGTCTGACTTTAATGGTTTTTGGGCTAAAAAGTTAAAGATCAAAATCTAAGTTTGTAGCTCTTCCCTCACTCCTTCTACCTTCTGAAATAAAAAGCACCTTTAACCACAAATGTCAGAAAATCTCACTGTCATCGTCCAAGTCTCAAGATTAACCTGGTGAAACTTGTATATCTACTTTTCTGATGGTTTCTTGAAATTTGAAGTTCTTGTTAAACTTTTTCTGTCTGGAAATAATGTTTCAATACCTAAAGACATTTACACAAGGGAACAGTGGATGCAGTTTATTTTTTTCCTCAATATATAGCAGCGGTGTAGTTTTTGAGTCCCATCTCCTCTAAAACGTTCTCATGAAAAAAACGAGTGTTAGTGTGGCCTGACAGATGTCCTGCCGAAAACAATGTTTATCCATTAAAAGCATAATTTAAATATTGTTGGAAAAAAAAGTTTGATATCAGACCAGTGGCAATGAGATAAACCAGTCACTCTGTCTATGAACACTCATGCAGAGTCAGAAACTCCCCAGTGAGTTATGCAGAGTTTCATTGAGGCTTAGTTAGTACATGCGTCAAACCTTTAAGTAGCAGTGAATCACTTCCAGGTAGACTATCCTGCACTACGTTACACGCTTTATTTCATTTCTCTGCTGCTTTGAGTGCCTGCACTGGCCTTGTAAAACATTGAGAATCCCTCAGCAAGCATTTGCGTCATTATATCTGCAGAGAGGGGGGAGATGAAGGTGATATATGCAAAAAGGGGAACACTTGGGCACACACCTGTGTCCACCACCCCCATGACGCATTTAAAAGTGAAAATCAGGTTATTATCCAGTTGACAAACTACAACCACTACAGCCAGTTAAAAAATAATAACCTTTCTGAGAAGAAAAACATTGGATCTTACACAAACTGAACACTAAAACTTCAAAAATATTAACAGCAATAAGCGATACATTTATGGCATCTTTAAATTGGTGCAGCATTCATATTAATAAATGTCAGTGATGCTATATACTCAGTTATAAATGTTTCAACCCCTCCCAAAAAAGGTTTGTTAGGCAAAGTCTCACTTTTCTTTCAATGTAAATGTTTAATAGATCTTCTGATTTATGAACTATTGTAAATATCATCATAATGGCTGCTGTCTGGTTGTAGATTTGAGAAGGGAATAATGATAAATGTAACATTTCTTTTGGTTTATCATCACATTATTGAGATTAAAATACATAAATACAAATAATTTACCAACGAGGTCACTTTTTAAATCTTCCAGATGCTGTTGGTTGTTTGTTTTTGTCAACTCAAAGTACACAAGGTCTACAACACTTCCTCTTTTTAGTTCAGTCATACTAGATAGTTTTTCTCCACTTATATGATTGTGAATTCAACAGAGTTCATTTGAAAGCTAAACAAAGCCCTTTGCTTTAAAATGGAACCAGTTCTGTTCCCAATCTAACCATGTTCTGATCTATCTTAAGAGCATTCCCATGGTCTTTTAATTATGATAATAAAGTTTTAGGCAAAAATCAAAAACCTTGAGTAATTGTGGCAAAGCAAGAGTTCATCAGAAACTCGTCTTCTATATTGCTGCAGAAGCAAGCCTGCACTGATATCCCATCATCCCTTTCTTTACAATCCTTCTTAGCCCCTCACAACTCAGCTAACTTGAGAAGAGGAAAAAATGGCAAGGGATATTGAAGTTATCCAGCTGTACAGTTTTAAGCCAGATCAGCTCAGACGAGGAAAATGAAGGCGTTAATGGATCTATTTGTCTGCAAGTGGATGCATCAGAATTGAGAGGAGCAGGAAGACTTTGGCTTTTTTAAACCACATTTTTTAATCTGCTCTTGATTCATCCCAATTTAATGTGAATCAACACTCAGAAATACATTTTTATGATTTTTTTTTTTTTTTTTTTTATTTGTCCTCCATCATGAGAAAATGCTATAAACACCAGTTTTCATCAGCATGGGTCTTTAAACAGCACAGTGTGAATGTGCTCAGCCAGGTCTTCCTGAACTAGACACAACTATTTATGATTGTCCATCTATATGAAGATTTCTGGAATACATGTAGCATATTTCACACAATCACACATCTTTAAAACAAAGCAGACTCCAAATACATGAATTAGATTGATTCCTTTCTAGAAAACTGTCTAGTCGTGTGTTAAAATAGACAGTACTGTACTGACCTTTGGAAGGGCCAGTCTTTCTGCCTTTTCAGGTCCGTCCTCAGAGTCAGAGCAGGGCCGCGTGTCTGCTGGGATGCGGGGCCGGTGAAGAGGCTGGAGGCTGATCTGGGTGCTGAGGAGGTTGCTGACCGCCTTCAAAGAGCTACAGGTGTTAGGAGGCAGTGAGGGGTCTGCCAGCAGGTCTGAGATCAAACCGTGGGCCTCTCCCATCACCGCAATGTCCACCACCACACTGGTCCCAGAAGACTGGAAGACAAGAAACATGGAAAGATGAGCATTTTTAGGCTGCGTTTCCTTGTATCCTGGAATGACAGTAATAAAGCAGAGTTGCCCCATTTTTCACATAAAAAATATGAGTCTGTGAACAGGAAGAATTAAAGATTTATGTATTTGTTCTTCTCTTACAAATCTTTTACAGTCTGAAATAAAGAGATCCTGTTAGTGAGTCTGAGTCAGTCCGGCCAGAAAAAGAACACCTTGCTCCAGTCTAACACTGTTGCCCACCTAAGTTAAATGATTCTAATTAGCCACATTGACTGATTGGCCGGCACGTGTCAAAGGTTGACTCATGGTTGTTTCTAAAATGGCCTCCTTAATTAACATGAGGACAAGTGAACATGCACTTTTATAGTTTGTCAAGGATCACTGATACAAATTTTAATGTAAAAACATTTAGCAATAGGTAGTTTTTTAATTGTTATTTGAATCTTACATTTTTTTAATGTGTTGTGGAAGGGCTAGCCGACTCTGGTTTATGAGTGTTTTCTTTTGTTTTGTTTTTTAGTGAATGTTTAGCTAATATAAGGGTGATATGACAATCCTAAGTCAAGGAAATTATCAGCATTTCTTCTCCATTCAAAGCCCAATTTATAAAGATTGATTTAAAAGCCCGCTCTAATAACTTTTTTGAACTACTTTTAAATTGTTTCCAGGTTGTTGTTTTTTTAACATGATTATGTTTCTAGGCAAAATAGCAGGAAAAGCCTGTGTCGTTTTCTGGGACATACTGTAGCTTGTACGGAGCAACAGGAGTTCATTAGATTCACCTATGAGTTTTGGGGGAGACAATTGATCCGGAAGTAAGCGTCGGCTGATATCCCATCATCCCTTTGTCATCAAGATTCTCATAACCCCAAGCTAACATTAGCGGTACAACAAAAATGACAAGAAATATCAGAGTTATCCAGCTGAACAGTTTTTAGTCTGATGTCCGCTCAGAGGAGAAAAATAAGGCGTTAATGGATCTATTTGTCTACAAGTGAATGCATCAGAATGAAGCAAAGCATGGAGACTTTGCGCCCATTTTAGTTTCTACATCACAACTGAGAGTTTTATGAGAATAGTATTTTTTTATCTGTGTCTGGTTAATCAAAATATAAAAAAAGAAATACTCAGAAATGCAGTTTTAAGCTTAAATTATTTTACACATGTCTTCCAGCATGAGAAAAATGCTACAAGAACATGTTAAAAACACCAAAAAGAGTGGGTCTTCTAAAAACTAGATCTATAAAAATAACAATAAATGTTTCATAGAATAATCTTT
>NC_050524.1:18631774-18635294 GCF_002922805.2 Oryzias melastigma | reverse complement strand
GCCTGATGTCAGCTCAGAGGAGAAAAATAAAGTTGTTAATGGATTTATTTGTCGACAAGTGAATGCATCAGAATGAAGCAAAGCATGGAGACTTTGCGCCCATTTTAGTTTCTACATCACAACTGAGAGTTTTATGAAAATAGTATTTTTTTATCTGTGTCTGGTTAATCAAAATATAAAAAAGAAATACTCAGAAATCCAGTTTTAAGCTTAAATTATTTTACACATGTCCTCCATCATGAGAAAAATGCTACAAGAACATGTTAAAAACACCAAAAAGAGTGGGTCTTTTAAAAACTAGATCTAAAAAAAATAACAATAAATGTTTCATAGAATAATCTTTTTTCAATGCCTGGAACAGAGATGAATTCCTTAATGAATCTAAACTTCTTCATTTTTTCCTCTATCAGATCCCTTGTACAACTCCCTACTTTCATATAAACTTCAAAAACACTTATTGTGCTCTACAAGTTGGACACTGTTATTTTAGTAATTGTAAAAAGGCCTTAAACACATTGATTGTTTAACTAAAATTCTGTTATATAAAAAGTTCCTATAACAAAGTCTAATAATTAGAAATATTACATTTTAGGTTCATCTGTTGGTAAAGACGTTAAATTAGCCATTAATAATAAAACACCAAGTTTACAATAGTAACTATTTACTAGTAAAAATCACACAACTTTTTGAAAAGTTATTTTTTTGTATGATTAAATTATTTTATCTTGCTGGAAATGACAGAGACCACGCATATTAACCAAGTGCAGTAAGTTGTATAGTAACATCTACTAGTATATACGGTTTTGCTTCCTTCCGTGAAGGTCTAATGTGCTTTACTGTTACAGTATCATTCACTCACACACACACATAACACTGGTGCTAACCTATAACCACCAGTAATGTCTTTCTCAAGAACGCGCTGACATGTCAGGAACCAAACCTGCGATTTTCTGATCAGAGATTAACTGCTCTACCTCTACAGTATATCTGAGGGAAGGCTGTGCCGACTGCGCCACGGGGAGTTGAAAGCTCACAATTGCTGGCTCCTATCATAAACTCAGTCAGTGCTCAGGCATGGCTAACACATATGCCAATACAGTAGGGGGAGGTGTTTACTCCTATTGGCCACTAGATCTGCTCACACTCACAGCATCACTATAGCGTCCTTGAATTTGCCTCTGCAAGGCGGGCCAGCAGCAGTGACAGCACCAGAGCGATCACAGCTACCGAAAGAGCCGTACTTTGGGGACCAGATGGACTCTGGCGTGGTCCACCTGGTGTGCTGAGAGAAGGCCCTATAAGTCAACGCCTGATGTTTTCTTCCCCCCGCTCTGCTCTTGCAGCTCTCCCAGCCTTTCTGTGTCAGCAGCTGAAGCAGCACTTGAAGCTTACACGATCACTGCATCCATAAGCCTCCATGATCTCCCATCTGTCCTCCTCTCCTGAGGCTACAGGCTCTGACGATTGGCAGCGACTTCTGCTTTTGCCACTTTGGTTTGTTTACATGCCAAACTTTATCACTGCATCATGGGTTGTGTGTTTATTCTAGGCAAGCATATACCTTTATAGATATTTGCTAAAGTAAATCTGAGGATGTAGCAGAATGTGTATTCATAATTTCACCACCAGTTGACTTCTATGCTTCAACTGTCTGAGATCTCTGAACGTATCAGGGCTCTGGGATTTAGTGACTAAATACATAAAGCAGGAAAAAAAATGTTTCCTGGGAGAGCATGTGTCTTTCTGTGTGCACATAAGAGGGGACGCGTATCACCTCAACCTGAACAAAACCCATTAGAGCACTCCAGAGCTTTATGACATCCTGCTATTGTGACATTCACCTATTACCTGGCAGTAATGGGCTCTGTTCGGCTAATGTCAGGGAGGGGGTGGGAACGTATGAGCTTGAATTTCTGTGTGTGCCTCCAATCCCACACCTCTCACCTCCTGTCCCACAGACTTGCAAAGATAAGGCGGTTTATGGCGTCATCCTCACTATTATCTGGTCTCAAACTTCCTGGATTTTTTTTAACTTTTTATTTAAAAACACTAACAGCTGTGTGTGTGTGCATTTGTAAATGCTTTCAGCACAACAAATGGCTGAAAGAGCGTCACTGCTGATGCTCTGGCTGAGACACATTGGGTGAACAAGGTGAGGAAGAAGGTTATTGATCCCCTCCAGCACAAAGACCAACGGGATACTGCAAAGAGAGTGATGGTCATTGGGTAAAACAACAAGTGTAAGTGTTAAAGTAACGCAGGACATTCTGGACATGGAAAATTTTGAACTAAAGCAGACACAAGGATCAATCTCTGTTGGCTGTTGTACACAAATGAAGAAAGGATTTACACCGAGGTCTTAAGGCAGGGGTCTCAAACTGGCTGCCATTTGTGGCCCCCAAGACTATATTTTGCCTTAATGTGAAAGTTTAATGTCTACTAAGCAAATCCTCTGCATGTCTGTGCTTCTTTGATGATATCTTTGTATTGGCTGTGATGTCTCAGCTTGTTTTATGCTTAAAAGTTAGCATTGTATTGTCGTTGGATCTGGTCGTCAGAAAAATCCTTAGCAACAGTTTCTAGCATCATTAGCTCCTGTCATTTAAAAGGACATGCAGAAGATATTGCTTAGTCGTACATAGACATGAACAAATGTTCAGTAAACTTGTTCAGCAGACATAGACAATGGACCAAAGATATAGACAGTGGAAGCAAAGAAAACCTCACCCTTAGCCTTAAGAACCCTGTCTTAAGAACAGAAGAGCTGGAATCTATTGCTTCCCAAGCCTAAACCAGAAGCCCAAATTATAAACCAAAAAAAAAGTGTCTTAATAAGGCTTCTCACACACAGCCAACAGAGCCATCCAACTGCCTTGATTTTAAAGTTTAGAGCATGTAGTCAACACACACAATTATCTGGTGACCTCAGAAACAGTTGATGTTTGGTGTAAAACATAGACATATCACATGGATCATCTCTGAGATTATCCATTATATTCTGAGCCTTGAAGTGGGATAGGTGTATTTACTGGAGTTTGCCCAACTTAACGTTCCAGTCAATTATTTAAAAGAAACACCACCGACTGAGTTATTAAAAATAAAAAAAAGCTACAAACATTAAAATCAACAGACCTGAAGATACATCATTTAGGTGGATAAATGAATTTTATGAACATTGTTCCAGTGGTCTTTTGGTCTTTCTGGTTTGCATTTAATTAAAAAATAAAGGATGTGGGCCTGGCATGAAACAATCACAGACAACAGGTGTGATCTTGTGAAATATTTGATTTCTAGTTGTGAATATCTTAAGACATTATGTCACTGAAACCATGAACTTATGAAAAATAGGAAAATAAATGCCTGACAGTTCTTAAACTATGCCCATTAAAAGTGTTGTTTACCTCAGGATTGAACTATCATTTATCAATCATAAATCTGTTAACCTGTTTGAGCACAAACATGAGATGAAAAGTAAACTAAGAGGAAGATAAAAGAAACTGAAACCAAATCAGCTCACAGG
>NC_050524.1:18625587-18630024 GCF_002922805.2 Oryzias melastigma | reverse complement strand
TTTGTGAATATGACTACAAGTGACAAGAGTTCCTAGACTTTGTTGAAAAGTTTGAGGTTGTTTTTGTCAACTCTCCGGATTTCCCTTCAGAGGACGCCACAGTGAAACACTGAGTTGCATAGATTTGGTTATGGCAGAGATTTTGACACTGGATGCCCATCCAGACACAACCCTATGTTTGACCTGGGCTGGGAGCTGGCATGGGGACACCCAGGCCTGGACCCCTTTGTGGCTCCATTGGTAGGCAGTATTGTGAGGGGTCTTGCCTAAGCACCCACTAGGAATTGAACCCTGATTCCACATGTGCCAGTCTCACACACAGCCAACAGAGCCAGCCAAACATAGACATACATCCCATGGGTCATCTCTGAGATTATCCATTATATTCTGAGCCTTGAAGTTGGATAGGTGTATTTACTGGAGTATGCCCAACTTAACGTTCCAGTCAATTATTTAAAAGAAACACCACCGACTGAGTTATAAAAATAAATAAAGCTACAAACATTAAAATCAACAGACCTGAAGATACATCATTTAGGTGGATAAATTAATTTTATGAACATTGTTCCAGTGGTATTTTGGTCTTTCTGGTTTGCATTTAATTAAAGAATAGAGGATGTGGGCCTGGCATGAAACAATCACAGACAACAGGTGTGATCTTGTGAGATATTTGATTTCTAGTTGTGAATATCTTAAGACATTATGTCATTGAAACCATGAACTTATCAAAAACATGAAAATAAATGCCTGACATTCTTAAACTATGCCCATTAAAAGTGTTGTTTACCTCAGGATTGAACTATCATGTATCAATCATTAATCTGTTAACCTGTTTGAGCACAAACATGAGATGAAAAGTAAACTAAGAGGAAGATAAAAGAAACTGAAACCAAATCAGCTCACAGGGAAATCACTAGGAGAGTTTTTACAAACCCATTGACTCCAACATGAAAACATCTAAATTCACAACATATTAACACTTAAACTCTGAAAATTTTTAATCCAATAAAAATATAAGGGACCTCCATCACTCTATTACATATGATGCATAAAAATTGTGTTAAAACGAGGGCAGGATCTTTGAATTGACCGGTGATTGATAAATTGATGGCCCCATAACAGCTTTATTGGTGACATTCCAACAAAACATGAAACCCTATTTACCGGAAAGGTAGAGATTGAGTGTGGTCATATTTAAGTGAGATGGCCATAACTTCTGAGTTGATCATCTGGCTTTGATTTGGAATAGTCATGCTTAACTGGTCTAAAGCAGAACCAAAAATCAATGTGACAAAGAACATTTCCTGAATTTGATATTCTACCATTTTGCTACAGCCAGTATAAAAAACCCAATGTCTTGAATATACAAGTTGTCTAAGATCAGCTTTGAACAGAAGATTTCCCGTGTTATTTTTTTTTCCTGAAATAGTTCTGTCAGTGTTGAATATAAAGTTGTACTGTACACTGGAGTGTGAAGGAGCTCAGCTGGTTCGCTGGAGTGAGCTGTTCTCTTTTTCACTCCAGTGGCCATGGTCTGCCTGTGGAATCAGCTCCTTCTCATCTCGTGTGTCTGTCACTACTTTTATCTCTTCATCTCTGCTCTCACCATCTGCCTTCATGCCTGATCTGCCATCATATTTCCCAACTGTCTCTCAGAAGAGGGCTGGAGTAAAAATGTAAAACGGAGAAAAGACATGATGGCATATAATTTAGAGAAAGCACTTTTTCTGGATGTGTATGTATAGAGCTTAAGATGGGTGTCATTTGAAAGAATTTCAACCAAATTCTCAGGATGATTATTTAGTGTGATTTACAATCTGATCCAATAGGATTTAACATTGATTTTTTCCCCCCAAAAAAATTGTGTCAAAAACCACTTCTGTTGTTTTATAAGAAAACATTTACTTTTTGAACTTGCATGAATAAATATTTTGCTGAAGTTTCTGATTCCCATGAATTAAATTAATAATGCATAAATGAACTCACTAGTTTCATTAAATTAATAAAATGGTTAGTTTTATAGAAGTAAGCTGTTTCTCAGAGGGATATGAAGAGACTTACCATTAAAGCTCTACTCCAATTATGTTGTTTTCTATTGTAAAACCATTCCGTGACCTTTTAATTATGATGATAAAGTTTAAGCCAAAATAAAAAAAAAACTGTTTTTTTGCAGCTCAGCAGGAGCTCATTAAAAATTTGATTCTTTTGGCGCTGAAGTCAGCTAGGCTAATTTCCCAGCATTCCTTTGTTTACACTTCCTCCCGTTACCTTATAGCAGGAGTTAGCAACCTTTAACAGTAAAAGAGCCATTTGGGCTCGTTTTCTACTGGTCAAAACCTAGAAGGAGTCACATAGTTTTACTTTAGCCTTTAAGAAATTTGGATTTGCATTCATGACCTTATTTATTTATTTATTTTTAATAAATATGAATTATGTCTAATTTTATGGAATAAATAAAAGCAAACATCTAAAAAGAAACTAGCATTTCTCAAAATGGGATTTTTAATAAATGTTTTTTACCTTTAGTTGAGGTCAAATTTGCAAAAAAAAAGCTAGCTTATTGCTTAATTACTAGCTGAACTCCAAATTAGCATAAAATTCCTTAGTAAATTAAATCAGCCAAAATGTTAGCATGTTGCTAAAATAAAAGCTAAACTCTAAATTAGGATAAAAACTCCAGTGGTTAACAATTAGCGAAAAATGTTAGCATATATTAGCTAAACTCCAAATTAGCATAAAAAATGTAGTTGGATGCAAAATTAGCCCCAAAAAGGCTAGCTCGTTGCTCAATTACTAGCTGAACTCCTAAATAGCCAAAATTCCTCAGTAACTAAATTAGTCAAAACATTAGCCTGTTTCTAAAATAAAAGCTAAATTCTAAATTATCCCAGAATAACTTCAACAGACAACAAATTAGCCGAAAACATCAGCATTTTGCGAAAAATTATTAGCTAAACCCCAAATTAGCATAAAATTGCTCAGTAAACTAAATTAGTCAAAAAATGTTAGCCTGCTACTTAAATAGAAGCTAAACTCTAAATTAGCATAAAAACCCAGTAAATAACAAATTAGCCAAAAACATTAATATGTTGCTAAAATAATAGCTCATCTCCAATTTTTTGATAAGCTTATAGTTTATCACAAGATTTATTATTTAAACTATGCAGCATGGCAAGAAACAGAGCTCCAACCATAAGTTCGATTAAATGAATAAAAGTGTTTTAAAATGTCATAGTCATCGTGTGATTTACGGGACCAGATTAATATAGTTTGTATTTACTTACAGAATTGCAGAACTGGGTCATTTCAAGTCCACAAATGCTAAAAAAAATAATGAATAATTTCGGCTGAGAAAGAACAGATGCAGCAATTCTAAGATAAGATTTCTTCAAAGGGTCGAATTAAACAGCATTAAACAAACACTTTCATTTGCAGCTGTAATATTACACTACTACAGCCCATGCAAAATCTAACTTTAAATCAAAGGTAAAAAAACAGACATATACTGTAAATCATTGTGCTCAAACAAGAGGTAACACTCCCTGACTATTTACTTCTCTGCAAACAATCTCCTGCTCACCTTGGAACAATACTTCCAGTGACACTTTCAACACTCTCGTCAAGTCTCACAGATGTGCATCTGACCTAAAAACTAGAAGCCTGATTTAGAAATTGCTTCAAGTTGCCCTATTTAAACCATCTCATCATTACTGATTTAATGGCTTCTGGTTTTTGCCTGGTTCTGCACATGCACGCGCAGCGGCCCATACTGAACCTGTTTGAGAAGATGTGCATTGTCTTGATGTCGTCCAGTAACATTAGCGGCGTTCTTCCTCTGCATCGTTTGTTCTCAGACTGGATTCCTGTAGAAGTGTAAAGTTTTAGGCTCCTTCCTTCCTTTCAACCTGGCTGAAAAGGCAAAGTCTCAACCAAAAGCCAATGACATGAACACTTCCTCTCCTCTTCCCCTTTCCTTTCCTCTGCCGTCTCTTGAACCTCCCTTTGTCCGTACACCCGCCCCTGATGCTGCATCGTCCAATTGCATATGCTCGGACGTGGCTTAGGGATGAGAGATCTGCAGTACTTCAGATAGCAGTTGTATTGAAAATACCTGGTTGCCAGGATGCAGCTGCACAAAGATCGAGATGACTCATCTGTAGACCATAAAATAGGTGTTCGGCTCTCAGATGGCCACAAATATCCTACACCTTCTGCTTGTCAAGTGTTTTCTGTTATAGCAGCTGATGGGTGTAACCAGGCAGTGAGTGAGATGCTTTATGGGAAAAGTCCTTCTCACATCAGAAAATGGGATGGACATTGATTTATTTGGAAGATCGCTCCGTGAAAAGGCTTTCTGTTGACCCAACAGTTCAAATAAGATGAGCCAAAAACAAAATAGAAATTATATCTAACAAACTTTAGGTTAAAAAGCCCATA
>NC_050524.1:18605631-18625470 GCF_002922805.2 Oryzias melastigma | reverse complement strand
AAAAATCATAAAATAAACCTGCACTTTGATGGTAAACATTTATCTAAAAAAAAGGAAATACAACAAAATTTGAAGTATGCGTTTATGTATGTGAATGTTTATGTAGAAGTATACAAGTGTTTGCAAATCTTGTAACACATTTTTTTTGTGTTTAGATGTCACAAATGGTTATCAAAGGTCTTTAAAAAAAACAGGTACATAACAATCAAGTTTTCCCAACTCTTTGATGCTGCCAGAGTATAATGTATGAGTTCAGCTAAGTCAGGGTTCTTTGGAGGTTAATCCAGTATGAAATGGATTGAATTTTTAATGTGTTATCATTGTGAATACTGAGTCATTTCCATTTTTTAAAGTCTTGTGATTTTAAACTTCAAAGCATCACATCTGTGCTCCCCTGCTGTTTTTTGTGCCTTTGTAAAATATAGCATTTGATGAAAAGGAAAACGGGTTTAAAGCGCAGCAGTGACGAGCCAGTGGTTTCTAGGGACGATAAATTCAACACATTTTTATTCAAGGGGTTATTAGAAAAGTTAAAGAAAAGTTTAAAAAATAAAACTTTACATATTGTAAAAGATTTATACTATGATACATTCAAAAGTTTACATTCGCACTGTTTATTTGTTCTTGTTTTAAATTAAAATCTTTAATTTCATTTTAATTATCATACCTTTACTATTTCATATTTTATGTAAAGCACTTTGAATCGTCTCTGTACATGAAATGTGCTAATATACAAATAAACTTACCTTGCTTTTTATCAGTTGTTTCAAATGTTAAATTTAGAAATTATACATTGAATATATTTTGTCATTTTAAGCATAATAGTTTGCAGTTAATAGGTCAGTGTGCCATTAACAGTACATGAGAAGTGGACTGAGTGACCCCTCCCCTTTGGCTCTCCAAACAGGAAGTAGCTGCTAGCTACAAAATCCCATAGACTTCTAGTGAGAAATGAACAGCTATTACTCAGTCATTATATTTGTCAAAAATACCCTTCGTACTCGGCTACTTTTTTAACATTTTTTTTTCTTTTGGGCAAGATTATTAAGGCCAATCAGATGCCTCAATAAAAGTATGTGGTGCCCGCTGGCCCCCATGTCCAACGTTCCCTGACCAATAAGCTACTCAGTGTCATCTTGTACGATTATATAAATTTGCCTAAATAAAACATACTTATTTTCCAATATACCTTCTTCTGTCATGAGCCGGGTTAAAAATAGCCATCTGAAATATGAAGTGTTGTTAGCTGAACGGCACGAAACCTAGAAAAGTACAGTAGGGCTGCTTTTACACTGAAGCGGTCCTATGGTTTAAATGGGTCAGGAATGCTGATAAATGTGACCCCTTTATCTGGTTTGGTTTGCCGTCACACACACAACACTGAGGAGGACCAAACTGCCTGGAGAAATCACACAAGAGATCCCATTTGGGAGAACTGTTGCCAGGAAGGAAAAAGAAGAAGCACAAAGAATAAAAGGGGTAAGTACTGCCAATCCTCTGACTATAATACATTTATCAGTACCTGTAAATCCTCACTACATCACATCTAACACTAGATATTTTTCAACATTTCATGACTCAGGATTATTTAGATTTGCACCTTTTTTTTTCTCCCCTACTCATTATGGACACCATTCTTATGTCATTTAATCCCAGTGACTGGTTGGTTTACAGATGCAGCAAACGACTAGTGTGCTGAAACAAGGTAACCCTTCAATGCTACTGATGCTTGTGAACAGAGGAGGACTAATGCAATGTGACAAGAGAACTGTAAAGTGTACTCCTGACCTACATTTCATGAAGCTAACAGCTGTTGTAGAGATGGGGGACCGGAAAATTCCTGTCATATTGTAGCTCAAGCTGACATTACACTGCACTGGATTAAAAAAAAAACCTTTACATTACATTAAGAATAAGCTGTGATGAATGATTTTTTTTTTTGCTCACTCATTTGCTACACACACTTGTTTCAGATCAAGGTCACTGTGAGGGTGCAGCCTTTACCAGCTGTCATCAGGCAAAAGGGTGTTAAATCCTGGGCAGGATACAAATCATTACAGGCTAACACAACATAAAAAATAAATAAAAACAGCATCGCTACTCAATCCCTCAAAATCAATTTAGAATAACCAATTAATCACATGAGCATGATACAGAAATGTAGAAGAGTGCACACAACCAAGAAAAGGCTATGCTAGGGGTCTGCAACCTTTAGCACTAAATTAATTTTTTAGTCTAGTTTCTTAGTGACCAAACCCACAGAGCTGCCAAGTCCCTCCAAAAAATAGACTTTATTCATGTTTCTGCTGCCATTTAGCCATAAAATGTAGCTTTGAAATATTTACAGTGATTGAATTACAACATTATACCTTTGATAGCAGCAAAGACAAGTTCCTTTCAAAATAAAATACACTCTATGTCAAATCAGATCCTCACAGATTACTTGAATTAAAGACGCAAGAAAGTAAAGTCAAGGGTCAAACATTTACTATCACTATGATGCATGTTGCTATGTTTACCATTGGTGTATTACATTTTTTTAAATCTAAATATTGATTAGATAATAGAAAAAAGAACAGGATAACGAAGCGTCATAATGACAGTAAATACCACGTTTGGTGTAAAAACGTTTGAAAATTGATCACGAAAGAGAAAATAATAAATGCAGTTTGTGCTGAAATTATGTGACATGAAGTCTGTCATATATCGGAATATGAATCTGAAAGAAAAAGCCTTGAGCAAGATTCACAAGATTTGCAACGCGTTGACATTTCACACTAAAACAAGCCAACTGTAAGTGGAGAACAAGCATTATTATAGGATAATACAGTACAGTATAGTACAGTACAGCACAGTATACTATATTATAGTATAGGATAGCGTAGCACAGCATAGTATAGCATAGCATAGTATTATATAGTATAGTGTAGCATAGTATAGTATAGCGTAGTATTATATAGTATAGTATAGCATAGCATAGTATTATATAGTATAGTGTAGCATAGTATAGTATAGCGTAGTATTATATAGTAAAGTATAGCATAGCATAGTTTTATATAGTATAGCATAGCATAGTATTATATAGTATAGTGTAGCATAGTATAGTATAGCGTAGTATTATATAGTATAGTGTAGCATAGTATAGTATAGCGTAGTATTATATAGTATAGTGTAGCATAGTATAGTATAGCGTAGTATTATATAGTATAGTGTAGCATAGTATAGTATAGCGTAGTATTATATAGTATAGTGTAGCATAGTATAGTATAGCGTAGTATTATATAGAATCCCTCCTCTGACACTCCCTGCTTGTTTGGTGTGAACACCGTATGCTAAAAGCTCCTTCATAAAACCGTGTATAGCGTGCTCTTGAATGCACAACACATCTGAACGTAGTGTCAGACAGAGGCTGATGATGCACAACCATGAACAGCCAAAAGGCAATGAAGAAGAGTCCATAAACGTGGCTACTGTATTTAGTTGGATTTGATTGTGTACTAATCCAAAAAGTATTAGACAAGTTTCTGAGGTGACAAATAAGATTTTATGTACATTTTCCAATAAACCAAAAAGTCCCTCATGTTGCACGCAGTTCTTCAACAACAATACACCAACTGAGCATTTCTCAAACTTCTGGCACATTTTCTGGAGTCAATACTGTCTTTCGATACATGGTTCCTTAAAATATCCCTATTCAGCATCAGTGTATTCAACATGTATAGCACTATGAGAAAATTTACATTTTTAATTTTTAAATTGCATGAAATGAGAAATGTTGTTGGAGCTGCTATAACATAAATATACCATGTGTTTTTTTTATTTCTATAAGGCACAAAGGAGATTTGGTTGTAGGGTTAGACATTGGTGAAGTGGTTAGCACTCTCGCCTCACATCAAAGGATGATGGTTTAAATCCCAGTCGTATGTGAGTGTGTAGTTGGCATGTTCTCTTGGAGCGTGGGTTTTCTCTGTACACCATTGTCCAAAAACAAACTTTATAAAGTTATTTAATGACTAAATGGTTTCTTAAGTGTGAGTGTATGTCTTTCTGCAATGCACTGATGAAGTGTTAGGCTCCAGCAATCCTGTGACACCAAATGGGACTAGCAGGTTAAAAAATAAATGGATGGAAATAGTGTAGCATAAACTTGTGAACATTTTACAAGGCCCAAGCTGAACCAGGGTAGAAAAGTGATATTTCCATAAAAAAATAAAAAAAAATAAAAAAGATGCTTTTAAAACAGCGCTCAAACAAGACTCGTTTTTTGCATCAGATTTGTCCAGTTCAGCTTCACAGGGGAGCTGGAGCCTCCCCCAGCTGCCACTACGAGAGCGATAAGGTACACCCTGGACAGGTCTGCACTGCAAATAAATCATCCATTCTTATGCTCACTGCTACGGACAATTTAAAGTCATACATCAACCTGCGTCAACATACTGGTTTTCAAGCCTGTGGGAGAAAGTCGAAAGAAAGCCAACACAAGCAGAGGTGGAGCCATGCACACGGAACACAGGCAGACCTTTGATTTATTTAGATTTGTTGAGGATTTATTATCTGAGGTGAACCGTTTCCTCTTTTTTTCTGATAAAACAAATCCGTCTTGCAAAAGTTTTTGTCTTATCTATAGTTAAAATAATTTGTTCAAATAAAACATCCATAGAGTACAAAGAAACAAGTAAACCAATCTGTACCTGACATGGAACTAAAACAGCATCAGAGTCTTTAAAAAGTTGCTGTGGCTTCACATTGTCACCAGATATCTCTATTTTGTGTTGATCTTTCTCCACACGAAAGACAATTTTTTTTTTTTTTTGCAACATTTATAGTTAATATTTGTTCCACATAATCATCAGCTGATCTCTTTTCTGGTTTTTTGTAGATGTCTTCCACTATGTAGCATATTTTTCTATGCAGCTGGGCATTGTTTCACCTTATTGTAAAAGCGACAAATGTGACTTTATGAGAAACAAAAACCAGTCATTGTTGCTTTGTGACACATCTGATCGTTTTTATTGCTAAAAAGTAACACAAATAACTACTTCCTGAATGGCATATCCTGTTGTAACACAAATATTTAAACCATTTTACTTAAATTCTATCCATCTATCTTCTAGTTTTACCTGTGGGGTGGTCACTGGGATGGTGGAATCTACCGAGCTACTGTAAGACCTGGAACTTCAAGAGTCTATTGCATTGAGACAAATAACCACACACCCACATTCACACCAGGGAGACGGTGTAGTCATCAGTTACCGTAAGAAGCGTGTTTTTGGACTGTGGGAGGAAGTACCGGTAGAGAACATGCAAACTCCACGCTGAAAGGACCCAGACAGGATTTGAACCAGGGCCTTCTCCCTGTTAATGTGTAACTTTTTAAAATATATATAAAAACTTTGTAATTGATCCCCTACCACTATTGATTCATGTTGACAAATGTTTATTGACTGTGTATTTTTCAAAGTTTCATTTTAAGAAAAGGCTTTTTGAAAGAGGCATAGCATGTGTGTTTATGCTCAATTCTTTGCATGTCTATAAAATGCCCTGTTGTTAGTTTGTGGGCTAATGTCAGGGTTTGGATGACATACTAGTACCATGGTTGTTCAGGGGAGATGACTTCACATCTTGAATGGCATTAGAGAAAATCTGTCTAATAGAGAGAATTTATTTTCTTTTGAGAGCCTCAAGGATACAGAAAAAAATACTCCTACTAAAATGTTTCAGGTGTAGCCTGAAAGTAATGCGATTATTGTTTTCCACAGATATCTAGCCAGTTTGCTTTATCACAAACATTTCAGCTTCCACCTCTCACTTGTGCTATTAATCATTCTCTGTCCTGCATTCTCCCTTGACAGGCTCCATTACTGCCAAACACACGTCTCCTGTCAGGTCTAAATATGGCTGGAAAAACAGGAGCCTAATGTACTTCTTAGCCACATAATCTTTGACGGCTCTGTCATTCACTCTCATTTCAACTGCCATTAAAACAATAACTACTACTACTAAAAAATCCAGAATCTCATCTGAGAAAGAGCATTGTTTTCCACAGCCATAAATACACAGCAGCGATACCCTTTGACATCTGAACAGCAAAACTGAACCCCGCCGTGGGTTTGACAGTATAAGAGAACTAGAGTGGCCCCTCCTTGCTCCCGTTCCAAACAGGAAATACACGCTGGTTCCAACAAGCCAAAACCCTATAAACTTCTATTGAGAATTTTATTACTCAGTCATTCTATTTGTCAGAATAACCATTCTTGCTCTGCTACCTTTTTTACGCATGTTCTTTCTAATCCTAATTTTTATTTTTATTTTTTTCTTTATTGCAAATTCCAGTTATAAACTGGCTAATCAAAAGTCTCTAAATACATGTGGTGACCACTGAGCCCACCTCAAATGTTCAAAATGTTTGACAGGTTCTCCCAACCGGCTGTTACTGGTATTTGTGTGGACTTCAAACAAGCTCACTCCTCATTGGCGACAGCAGTTGTCATAGAAACCTTGACTCAGACCAATCATTGCTCACTTGTCTACAAATGGAGGTGTCCGTATCGCGGATTAATGGCGACTTCCTTTTGTTGGAGCTGGAGTCACTCCAGTTCTTTTATACAGTCAGTGGTTATGCACAAGAATGGAGGAGTGCATCATCACAGGAGGAACTACAGGGCATGTTCTTACTTGTTCAAAGGATGAATGTGTGAGATTTTTATTTATTTTAATCTACATTTTTGAGTTATGAAAAGGAAAAAGAATCCTACAACACATTGAAGCGCAGTGACTCACACAGAATTACCTTTTTTCTACACTTTTAAGGTATCAATTTATAAATGAAATGTCTTAAAGCCCTTAAGTTGACAATATCACATTCTAATTAAAAAGGATGCTAATTTGCTAAACAAAGGAAATATACTCTAATGCATAAATAGGATATGAAATTATTTTTTTTAGTTGACTTGTCTTTCATAAAGTCCAACCTTTTCATTAGGATTGTACAACAAACAGTTCAGTTGAATGAGCAAAGTATCATAATATGCTAATACTACAATACTAATATGTTGATACAATGCATACTTTCTTGAATTCTCAAAACACTTTCTTACCACACGTAAAATGATTTTCATATATATATATTTAGATGTAGTTGTCAATGAAGCCAAACTAGCCAAAGCACTGCACACAAGTTGCTCTAATGCTCTATTCCTACATTCACACATTTAGACACAATCAAAGGCATATGGATGCCACACATACACAAAGCAGACATATCAACACACATATTTTGTGTCACGACTCAGACATACCAGTCCTGAAAAAACCAGCACGATGGACCAAAACCCCCTACTGGCAAGCAACTGTTCTTACAAAATCCCATGAAGCAGATGAAAAGGAAGAGGGAGAGACTTGAAACATAGATGTAAACCTACAGTGTATGAAAGCATAAACTATTCTTTTTATCTAAATATTCCAATGAATTTATCGATACATGTAAGTCATTGAGGAAAATGAAAATATAGCCGTATAAGCATATATAGTTAAAAAAATAATTTCAAACATACAATAAAATCAGTTAATATGGTTTATGGCAACTGTGTTAGCAACGTTTATGAGACGTACAGGTTTGTCCTGCTGTTGGCTTTCAATTAGTTTTAATCTTAACAGTTAATGCCAAACAACCTAATCTTAAACTGCAATTCACTGAAATTGTCATTTTTTTAATATTTGGACTGGCTGATCTCCCCCATGTGATCTTTTGTCTCTATAAAGCTAATAGCGGATGCAGTCTTTACAAAAGTATGAATATACATACACACATCCAGTGTAGAATTAATTAATTTATGCACTAAATTAAGATTGAATCAAAAATAGTGAAGATGTCAAATTGAAAAAGACTTCAAAATTCCAAGTATTAAAAAAAAAAGCTACTAAGAAAATCAAGCATCTCAAACAGTTCATTTTTCTTTTTGTCTTGAAAGAAATATAAAATAACTTCCTTAATCAAATTTTCAAGTTTTAGTAGAATGATTTTCAATTTTCATATTTCTACTGAAATTTGCAGAGGATACATTTAAACAAGAACAATTGTAATTTCTCCAAAATTTGTAGAAATGTTCTATTTTTTCTTACAGTGTAGTTTACTTTTTATTAAATATAAAACAGCTTTACCTGACACTAATTCTAGGATTGGTCCACGGTTTGTTTTTTCTGATATTCCAGAACAAATATTGAATTGGAATAGACCCGAGCGGACCCTGGTCCGGGACCAAGAACCACTCTCAGACCCATCTTTTGAGGTGGTCTTGGTTAGTTTCTAATCAGACTGAGCTCTGGTTCGCTTTGAGCTTCTGCAGTCTGAAAGGGGTCCGTGCTCGGAGCGAAACAACTGGACCAAAATGGCCACCGTAGTCATCATTACGTGAACCATGGACCAACATGGAAAAACGATGAATGCAGGTTCATTAAATTATTGTCCACATGATGTACATTTCATCTGACACTGTTTTCCCGACAATCTATATGTCATAAACACTTATCAGTGTAATTCTTATTGGTCACCTCCTCAGTAACCACCAAGCAGCATGCCTCTGGCGTACCAAAGCAGCAAGTAAAAAGTGTTGAACCTGATGCTGTCGTTGACACATTTCAAAACTGATCAGAGGAATATAAAGTTTGCATAAGTGAACTATCCCGACAAGGATTCCATTAGTCTTTCTCTCGTTGCTTTGCCTTGCCCTCGAAATTCCTGGCCAATGGCTGAAGAGATCTTTAGTCAAGTGGTTTTGTTTACTAACTTTAATTCTATAAAAGAAATCTCTGGTAGACGCCAGTCTGATTAAATTAAGCGGACTTGGTCTGGACCAAATGATTTTTCCAATCTGAATATACCCAAACACTAAAGCAATTCAAATTTAATATAACAAAAACAGAAACAATTGGACAGGAAATTGTAAAAATTGTACACCTTCATTTGGTTTGATTCACTCTAATGTTTTATACTCTAAAGTTCTGCTGGGCCTTTGATGATCGTGGCAACACCTTACTGCAAAAAATCATTTCCAAACTTTGTATGAGTCATATTTCTTGTTTCCCACTAAGAACATTTTTTTGCTTAATCAACATACTAAGTACTTTTGCTTTGGTACACTTCAACCAGTCTGTATGAATTCCTGCACTAGACATCAATAGCAGCTGAACCAAGACTTTGGGTTCTAGTGAACCATAAACCCTCAGGTCTAAATGAGTTATCAAACCTGCAAACCTTTCTTTTCCAAAACTTGTACATGGTGTATACTTGTGTAGTGCATTACTACCTTCTTAGAAGACCCAAACTACACACACGCATTAGCACACTGATGGCGAACACAGCCTATAACCACTGCAGGTTATAGTCAGTGTAGGGTTCAGTGTCTTCCTCACATGGGCAGGCAGGGCGTCCCCATATATGCTCCATATACTCCAGCTCAGCTTTAAAACATCAGAATCAAGAGCTGAATGGTATTCTTACAATATGATAAAAGTAGAACCCGAACTAACAAAATGTGATAGTTCATTGTTCTCACTGAGGCTTGTCCCATAATTTTCCTAAACAATCTGATCATTTTGAACTCAAAATAAACATTAATGTTCTGCTCCCAGAAAAAAATAGTTCATGTTGGTGCAGCTTTGAAGTAAATCTAACATCATTTTACACTTTTGTGTTGTTTATTTACCGGTTTCACTACATAGCACATGTTGTCGTTAAAGCAGATGGTACTTTTAGCACAGGCTGGTTCATTTAGACTCAGAGGATCGCGGTCTACCCACTCAAAACGGCGAGCTTGCCAGGTGGATTTGGTGCATGCGTGCATGCATGATTTATGTGTGTGTTCATAGTATGAAGCGTGTGGGTGAAGCAGAGAGATGTGACTCCCGTGGCTGAATGGTGATGACTCACCCACCTCGCATGTGAGTGCAGATACTCAGTCATTACACTCATCATTCAAAACCCTGTTAGGGCTGCTTAGTGATGCTAATTGTTCCCAGTCAGCACATCAGGGATCCTGTCAATGCACTGTGAAACCAGACCACACCAGCAATTGCTTATTGATCTCATTACAGCCTCACATCAAGTGCTTACTGTATATGTGCTGATGTGACAGTGTTCAATGGACTGAAATAAAAACTCTTCATTGATACAACAGTTTGGAGGAAAAAGAGGTCATCTTGGTGGCAGCAACCTAATTTAAAATCTGCTCCAGTCATACTTTGATTTATTAATCATGATTATGCCGTTTTTAGCCAAAATCAAAAACCTATGTTGTTTTTTAAGACATAGTTTCTGCAGAGCGGCAGTAGTTCTTTAGAAATGTGCCTGTGATTTGTGGGCGAACTGTTGACGTGGAAGGACAACCTCTGTTGATATCCCATCATCCCTTTGTTTACACTCTCTCCTGCTAGCACACAGCCTCTGAGCTCCTGTGATTAGATGAGAAATCTTCTATTTAGAGGAAGTTTTTCTTTTCACCATCTCCCACTGTTGTAGTTTACCTACAGACGATTAATTAAATCAAAAATATTATCATTATATTTATAATATTTTTGTGGGCGGGACTCTTTTTACACTCATTGCCGCTAGCTTATAGCACCTACAACCCCAAGCTAACATTAGCAAGAAAAGAAAACGATGTGCCATCCAGCTGTACAGTTTAGAGCCAGACGGCAGCTCAGACGAGGAAAATAAAGATGTTAATAAATCTATTTGTTTGGAAATGGATGCATCAGAATTGTAGCAGAGAACTGAGACTTTGGTCTGCCCATGGCAAGTTTTCATCTGATCCAACACAATTTAAATAAAGAAATACTCAGAAATTCAATTTTAATCTTAATTTATTTCATATGTGCCCTCTTTCTTTGAGAGAAAAATTCCTTCAGAACATGTAAAAAAAAAACTTATTTTCATTGGATTGGGTCTAATATGTTTTTGCATTGAGTGATTTGTTGATGTACCGGTTATTTGTACATCAGGGCCACCGTAGGACTAATTTGTGAAATTCTTACTCAAATGGACTTGAAACACTACAATGTTTAAGAACTACACAATGACCCTAAAGCATGGAGTTTTATTTATATATTCCAATTTGGAAAAATATGTCTGATGTGAAATCACTTAAGTGACACAAAAGTACCATATGCGGCATTTCTTCAGGATCAATATAACCTATGACAAACTAAAGCTTTAGACTATTTTACTTACACGATTCACTATTTGTTGATTTGTTTACAGTTGTCTCACTTAAGTAAACACTTAAACGCTAGAGGGAGCACTGTTGAAATGGCTTTGAATACTGCAGTGCTCTTACCTAAATAGAACCCGTTCGTGCTGACTATGCATGAAGACAGGCCTCGAATGATCAGCAATATTTACCAGCTCATTCAAACATAGCCCATTCTTTCCTCTGTGTGTAGCGTTTGCGGATGGCAGCCTCTGAGATCGCCTCAGGCTGTAAACTGCAGTTGCCTGACTAAGTCTTTGCATGTGCTGTCAAGTGAGAGCTCTGCATGTATCAGTCAGCAAGTTTAAATGTGTAATATCTGTATTCCCCTTTCATGTTTGATGCATGAACTGTCACGTGTGGTTCCCAAGTTGCATGTGACTGTGAGCACTGCAGAAGAAGGGCTTGTATGCTGCTTTGGCTTTGATGGATGATGTAAGTCACCGTGGGGGGAAAAAAGGGGAATACAATGCTGCAAGTGGGCATTAACAGAATCACGAATTGTCTTTGTCGGTGTAAATGATGCTGTTTCACCAAAGAAGTGTCAGTCCTAGAATATTTATATAGAACTCAAAATTAAAACGATGAGCTACGATAGTATAGAAACCAGAAACCAAAGTAGAAAAAAAGTCCTCCACTGACAAGTGACAACAAACGCACATAGATTGGAAAAAACGGTCCAAAGTGTGGCTGTAGACAGCACACGCTTTCTTTAATATAGCAAAACCGTGACTTATAAGGGCGGTAACACCAGTAACATTGTGTTAAAATACACCAGACTGCAGGGAGAGGTGTGTAGCGTTTGACTGTCTAGCTCTGCGGTTGATTCAATAGGTGTGTATACTAGTGGTACACAAGTGGAGGAAACGGCTAAAGTGTTGTTTATCAAACACAAGTGCATGAAATTTGAATAAAAAGGAGGTGAAAACTAATATGGCTGCCAGCACTGTAAAAAACAATGATCATAAAATATTAACAGGCTGAAAGTTCATATTGTGCCCTAATAATAATGTATTTTCTGACATACAATGTAAAATTAATTAAAATTCAACACTGAGTACTTTTATTTTCATTATTATGGTTCTTTGAAGTGAGGAGGCCATTTGATATACTCTGCATTTTGGTTTTTAATTGCACACTTCATTTAAGTTGTTATTAAAATATATTATTATAATGTTTTTTGCTCATTTTGTTAGTCTATTTTCACACCAAAAAGTATTGATATGTATATCGAAGCGATAAGCAGTATTAATAAGAGTAGTATCTCTAAAATCTTGATGACACCAATCCATGTCGCAGCACAGGCATATTTTAGAACATTTTTTAAACTCTCCATATCAGATGGCCATTCATTTTCATCAGTCATGGGGGAAAAACGTGCCCACACACAAAAGGCAGACATTCTGTCTACCTTCTGTCTTTTTTCATGCCTCCACGGTTGAGCTCAGCGCCTGTCCTTTTTCAGCCTGATTGTCATTTGCTGATTAGTCTGTTACCCCTTCCTTCTGCCAGCTTTTTTACTGACTGACACTGATATCATTGAGCATTAGCATTTCCTGCCAAGTCTTGTGGGAGCAGCATGGACATCCAGACAGTCTTTTTTGTATTTGAAACTGAATGTAAAATGCCTTGTCATTCCTGAATCTGTGCATCTAACTGTTTTCTTGGAATTTTTTCCTAACAACTGATTTAAAAATGTTGTTTCTAAAAAAAATGTATGGGTTTGATTTCAATGAAAATTTTTCTGATAAACTACATACAATTTTCTGTACAGTTTTTTCCACAAAAGATGGAGAAATTGGTGAAAAAAGAAGCTACCCACTTATCCACTCTCATAACAAGCTAAATCCTGATTTTGAGAGGCTGTTCAAATCAGTGCAGCGTAGAGCCACCCCTCATGTCAATCCTCACATGTTTCTATGAGTGTCTGGGAAAGGCGGCACAGTGGAAGTAAAGCTCTGCAGGGATGAGCAGATTATGAAGCGTCAAACAAGATTGAACCTTCTTACTAGGAAAAATATGCTTGTTGTTCCACTAATTAATAGTTAATTAGTCATACAGTACTTGTTTTTGTTTAACTCTATTTTTGTATGTATTGTGTATATATTGCAGGTTTCTGTCCCATCATATCAATCACAACAGTTGGCTGCCTTTCTCATATCTAGTTCTGGTACAGATCTTGAAACTGATTAGGATATTTATCCTCTCTGTTGCCTTTAACTCCTGGATGCTTAACACAGAGAACTGATTCAAAGTGAAGACTCCAAGTGATTCACTGAACTAAGTTTGATCACTCTTCAAATACATCCCCCACTGACTAAAATTTGCATTATCGTATTTTCTGGAGTATAAGTCACAAGTCTTTTTGTGTGCATAGATTGGCCAGGGGTGCGACTTATACTCAGAAGCAACTTATTTGTTATTTTCAGACTAACAACCGACCACATATGAACATATTTTTGGACAAGAATTAGGCATTGAATTTGACGCGCATCAAAAAAGGGACAGCAGACGCAAATTTGACGCCTCAGTGGCGTTCGGTGTGAATGAAACATCACGCTGGACTTAAAGGATTTTTTCTGAGTCGTTGTATTTTTCTTCAAAAAGTGCAACTTGTACTCAGGAGTGAGGATGTAAGGATTCTTTGTGAATCGGTTAAAAAAAAAAAAACGATTCAAACTAAATGCCTAAATGTAGTTTGATGTAAGGAGCAAAAAGAAAACATACTTGGCCTTAAAATAACTTTAATTCATTGCATTGAGAATGTATATATATATATATATACATTTCCAAATATAATTTAAGCATTCCGCTTAACAAAACTCTGTTAATCTTGTGGACTAAAACAATGTATTCTGTATGAATGTATAAGAACCAAACAACACATTTTCAAGCTCTTTGTGGCGGTCCTGACTTAAAGATGAATATCTCACCCTGAACAGCAGATGAGTTTAATTTAACAGATTTTTTGAATAAATATTTTTCCAACAAAGGGGCCAAAAGAAAAGAAGGGCACAACGTGAGAGATACATTGAAGAAAATAGTTAAATAAAACAAAGGATGCATGCTGCATTAAGCATGAAGGGACTGCAAGGCTACGTATACACTGTATCCTTATATGCATGTGGTTTGTGTGATTTTAGATATTGAGGCCTTGGGAAAGAGAAAAAGAGAGCGAGCAAATGTAGCTCATGTGATCCTACATACACATCACAGCCCGAGGCGAACTCCGTCTGCTCTAAGAAAAGAACCACACGCACAGTTGGAGATGCTTTGTACGGCTCCTGCACAACAGAACAGGCGGCCAATTCTAGAAGGAATTCCAGCTACATAGAAATAAATACATACAAATTCTTCTTCATGTTGAACTTAATGTGAAAGACAAGAAACGTAAATCCAACTTATATATCCGTTCATAAAACATGGATTTAAAATGGATGGATCAAGGTTTGATACATTTTTTATTCAACTATATTTGGTGTGGTTATTCATATTGGAAATGTTACACATGTCATTCCACGTCAGTAAATACCCATCAACTAAAACCGCAAAAGATTTACTTTATAAACCTCCTTTCAACCTTTACCTAGACTTTACAAAAGTTCTTGGCTTGGTTTTTCCACTCATCTCTCCAGAGACACATTACCAATGAAGCAACTGCCAAAAAGAACACCACAAGTCAGGCGCTTTGAAGTCATATGTCATGAAAAAGTTAGAAGATGGAAGAAAATCTACTCACGATTATCATGGCATTGGTTAATCTGTTCAATCTGTAAATGTTTTCTGTGCGTACACTGCCAGAAAAGAAGCAGGTTGTTACAGCATTTGAGTGACAAAGAATTTAGGCAAAGCTGACTCCTTGATAACTTGTTCCTGTAGTTTTTCAGGTTATAGAAAAGCTCCATTAGGTTTTTTTTATTTTAGTCATTATTTTTCTCCGTATTTATTCCCTTTGGTTCATTACAATCCTTGCAAAATCCATTCATTTTGTGGCAAAACTTGAATGTTTCACTTATTGTTTTATTCTCTGGATATCCTGCCTATGCGACACCTTGTCTGTGTTTCCTTTGGTTAATAAAGTCCTACTAATTTGAGCACCCTACTTTCTCTCATTCTCCTTGTGGGTACTATTATCATTAGCATAAACCAGCATAACACATTGATAGAATATGGTCAAGATTTAGCCCTGCCATCAAAAAACATTTGACACATCTCGGTACATATTTGAAAAAGCCTTTTTGATGTTCTGCTTTTACAGTCACAATCACCCAGTTGCATCATTGTTAAGCAGCCCAAAAATAAAACTAAGGGGAACACTATCCATCCACTTTCTTAATAAACTATATCCCTTTCGGCGTCACAGGGTCCCAGCTATATTGGACAAAGGCTATACCTTGGACAGGCTTCCAGTCTGCTGCAGGGCACACTATCCCTCCCACACACTGTGAGTAACCAATTAACCAATGAAGGATGTTTCTGGACTATGGGAAGAAACTGGAGCATCCGGAGCAAACCATGTTGCACAGGGAGAACATGCAAACTCCACACAGAAAGGTCCCAGTCGGGATTCAAACCTGAGAGCGACGTTTGGAACATGTATTAAACACCTTCACACTTATGTGAGCCAAGTCCTCTGAATTCTATCATTGAAAAGGAGCCTTCAGTATGGCATGAAACTCCTACTTAGCCCTGATCCTAGAATTCAACTGACAAAACCTTTAGATTCTTGCCACAAAATGTACATATAAAAACTCTAATCAAACCAGTTTTATGATTTGTACCATCTCTAAAATATTAGAGCGGATCCTAACTTCAAAAACATCTCTAACACCACTAAGACTGCTTTTTTACATTTAGAAAATATTGCCAGAGTTATACCTTTTCTTTCTAGAGTCAGTACAGAGACTTTAATCCATGCTTTTATCACGTGTAGACTACACTATTGCAATGCTATTTTATCTGGTCTTCCAAAGCAATCCATTAACAGATTACAGCTTGTCTAGAATTCAGATGCACAGGTTTTAGCTAATACAAAGAAGAGAGTACACATCACTTCTGTCTTGAAGTCTGTGCACTGGCTACCTGTCAGCTTCAGGATTCATTTTAAGATTCTTCCTCTTTAAGTTTCTTAATGGTGTGGACCTTACGATGCAGCACTGCTTGACGAAATGCCAGAGCATTACAGCTTCCGTAGTCAGGAGCCTCGCATAGTAATACTAACTTTGCTTCAGCATCATGAACTGAAAAATTGAGTGTATTGATTTGTTTTTTATGTGTTTCTCCAATTGTGAATGAGTTGAATAAAGTTTTACTAATCTGTCATGTTGCATTGTCTTCAAAGGCTGCTTATTGTAGAAAAAAAGAGGTCCAGATGATTAGCAACACATTTTCCAAGAAAACTTCCTATAAGCCCTCTGATCAATTCTCTGTTCCCTCTATACATTCTGGGTAGTGTAGTCATACAACATTATGCGATTGTTTTGTGTTTCACTTAATGCTGCCTGTAATTTGGTGAATAAAAATACAATGTTCATTCTCTGGGTTAGCCCTATGGTCCAAAAATACAGTCACCAGATTTTTAAAAATCTCTTTATTACAGCTATCAAGCAAAGTGGTGAAATGTTCTGGGCTTACAAAGCAACCACGATCGAGTCAAACGTAAGGTTGTCCAGTGATTACAGCTTCATTGAAAATGATAAAAGGCCAATAAAAGAACAATAAACCTTATCAAATGTATTAGCAAATGTGATGTTCACTTTCAAGATGACTTTTTTAGTTCTTGCAGATGAACTTCAATGCCTGCTAAATGAAGTAAAGTGTATAAACCAAACCTCCATTATGAATGGACAAAAAAATCAACTTAAGTTATTGTACTTCTCACTAATAAAGAATTTTAACAAACTTTAACAAAACTTGGGTTATGCTTACTTTTTCCAAAAAATGTGTTTCCATCTCCATTTATTCTTTGTTTTAGCTATACATTAACTGTGCAACTTGTTATGTTTATTTGATGAGTATATCTGACTATTAGTTCTAGTAAAGGGGAACCTATAAAAAAAAGTTGCTTTAATATGCTAAAACATGCAAAAAAGTCTTAACTAAAGTGAAGCCAATCCTAGTTGGTGCCACTAAAGCTCTGCTACTTTCCTTGTACACAAAATTGCTGTAAATCATTCATTAAACACAGCACAGTATACAGTCATGAGGGAAAAGTTGGGTTCATATGAACGCTTCTCATTTTCTTCTAGTTCAACTAAGTTTGCATAAGGCATAGCAACACAACATGAGTAAATGTCCAAACAGAAAACACATCTGTAATGGTGAAATAGGTTTATTTATACCATTTGGCTGCCCTGAGAACTATAAAGGTTTGGAGTGAATGCAATAAACACCTACCAGGACAGAGGCCAAGAAACAAGAATGCACTAACACACTTCAGTAGTGTCTTAAAGGATGATGACGGCTAAAGGCACTAAAAAATGCCTGTGGGGTTTGTGTGTGAGTTGGGCAGATTGTTTTTTGTGGAAAAAGAAAGACGAGCAGAACAAGAAACAACAGAAAGATAAAAAGGAGTGGTGGCGAGAAAAGGGGATGAAAGACAAAGGGAAGATTTTAAAGTAGAAACCAAAGCCATCTCTGAGAAAAAGGACCACTGAGGTTCTTTAGAAGGTTAAACCCAACTTAATAATGTAGTTTCACAATCGATCAAAGTCGGATATTGTACTCTAATCTGGTCTGGATATTTACTTTATTTTTATTATGATCAGCGCTTTAAATTTCTGGCTTATTATTCCAGATAAATACTCTGCTAGAAGTCTTAATATCATGAAAGAATATTGACAATTTATTGCAGTACTGGTGCAGCAGAACACGGCATTAATTTGAGCTACTTCACAGAAGCCATGTTTAAAGGGTAACCAAACGCTAAATCAACTTTTTGTTGTGTGTTGATTTCTATAAATGGGGCTTCAAAAGTGCTGTCAATTGGTCATTGCCAAATTTTTGACAAAATATAAAATAAACTTGCTTAATTTCAGGAAGTTATAGTCTAAAACCGCCTGTGTGCTGCCTTACAGGTTCAAATAAGGTATTACAGTTGAATTTTTGTATTGATCAACTAGTGTAAGTCCTAGAAGTTACACTTTGTCAGGCTCTGTGTAAAAGCCCCGCCCGTCTTTGATTCTGTAACGTTTGGTCGTTAGCTTAAGCACGGCTCGTAGGTGTACTGCTTTCAGCTGTCAAAAATCTATTGGTTTGCATGGCTTTCCAGTGGACTTGGAAGTCAAGGAACAGAGGTTAAGTGCAACTGGCATTGAATCCAGGGAATTCCATCGTGGTGATGGATTTGCAATGAACATTCGTTGCTTAATACTTTAACATTCATTTGCTTTGATCCTAGCTCCATTTTAACACTCTCAGACACGGGTCCCCTTCGGACCAGCAAACCTTCAGTTGCTCCGGCAGCCCCACAGTCAGGCATTGCAAAAGTAGCGTTTTTGAAACAATAAGGTTCTGGAAAATGAGGATCAGCCTCGGGAAAAGGTGGAGGAGAAAAATTCTCAAAAGTTCTGTGGTGATATTGGCATCACTTTGCCTAACTCTCCATATTGAAGACCCAGCGTACGTTACATAGAGCTAACCTAGCTAATCTAAGCCACATCTCCGCGACTCAGTCCACCTCCACTAGCCCCGCCCCCTTTTTGGGGGGCATTTTTTAAATCTGGGCTAAGAATGGAGACAGCCTCCAACTACCCTGTTTGTTTACCCTTTAAGTGTTCCATTATAAAAGAAGGTTAATTAAAGAAAAATCTGGGAATTTGTTTATCCAATTTCTTCCTTTTTTAAATGTGTTGCAAAAGTATCGAATCAGCATTCTGTATTGACAGATACTTAAAACCAAAGAACTCTGAAACCAAAAACCTGATCGGGACATCCCTACAAATACATGTTATTGCTACGAATATGACACACTTAAAAGCAAACAGTCATAAATGTATGCATTTTTTGAAACTATGGCTTGTATTTTGCACAGGTTTAGTGCTAAATAGGAAAACAAATGAGCTCACAGTCCTGACAGCATAAACTCAAGCCAGCCCCCAATATGAGCTGCACAGTAGAGCAGAGAAACAGCTCTAGAAAAACTGTTAAGCTGCAGCCCTAAACTGTTAAAGCATTTTCTATGATTCACTTGAAAACTGCCACAGAAATGATCACTTCAATTAAGTCTCCCTTTGATTTGTTTCCAAATGGAAGTATTGCTTACTGTTTCTGTGATTATTTCCATTGCTGTAAAAGCTAAAAAAACTTTTTTTTTTTTTTGGCCATTATTTCTTTCACATCAACAGCTTTGGAGAGCTGGCAGCCCAACAACACATTTACTGGACTTTTTTTTTCACCTTCCAGACAATGAATCACCAACACATAAATCATCACCTTTAACACACAGTTTTGAGGGTGAACACCCTTTGGGACACTAAGAGTGCAGTTTTCTTTCCAGAAGCAAAAGTACTTTTTTGAACAACATAAATATCCCGTATTTAATAACTCTAAAACCTGGATGTCCAAGTATAATGTATTATACTCGGTGTTTTAT
>NC_050524.1:18569815-18605443 GCF_002922805.2 Oryzias melastigma | reverse complement strand
ACATTTTTGAGGGTGAACACCCTTTGGGACACTAAGAGTGCAGTTTTCTTTCCAGAAGCAAAAGTACTTTTTTGAACAACATAAATATCCCATATTTAATAACTCTAAAACCTGGATGTCCAAGTATAATGTATTATACTCTGTGTTTTATTTTCAGTGTGGCGCATTATGCCGACCTGTATTTATATAGCTCACACATAAATATAATATACAAAATTGTCAGTCCAATCTCCAAACAATTTTCCAGATTAGATAAAATATGTATGTGTATTGTATAGAATAGTATATAATAAAAGTAGGATGTTATTAAAACAAAACCAAAAAAAAGTGAAATTGTATCCAAACAAATGTCCTTTTTAATTAATCAGAATCATGAAAAACAGCTTTAAACAGCATTTTCATTTATTTGTCTACTGGTCTGTTATTATATGAATTAGTTTTTTTTCATTAAAACAAATTTAGAAGAGTCCATACCTTTAAAGTACTTTGGCTTTCATTAATAATGTCTTGTCAAAGCTGTGAAAATATGAAGTAAGACAGTTCTGCATTTATCAGTATGAAACTACATCAGACTTTTTAATCTCTCCAAAACAGCAAACCTTTTGGCAATTAGCTGCTGTATGAACGTCATCACTGTGTCTGCAGCATGTGTGTGTGGGTCCATACAAGTGTGTGTGTTAGACATGTATGTGTGCATTATGAGGGATAATGGAAGGGAAAAACACTCCCAGATGCATGTGATGCAATTATGCCCTTGATTATCTGATTGGGTAATCTACAGGCGTCCAAAACAAACACAGTGTTGGCAGACTGTTGACCGAGCATAAACCACAGGGAGGGACACACATACACTGCTGTATTTGAACATGTGCTCAACGATGCATAGGAAGGTATAGGGAACACCGAGCAGAAAGGGTGTCATGGAAGCAGCATTTGGGGGCTGGTGGTGGCAAAGGAAGAGGAAGTTGTCTACCAAATGCCAACCAAGGTCAATGGCTCAGTCTCTTGCCTTTCCATTCAACGTCTTAAAGAGGCCATACCATGAAGTCTTTAAGAGTAAACTAGATCCATATATATGATCATATATTACATCTGGAACACTAAAAAACAAATTATTTATGAAATATGACTTATTTTTGTGGACTCTTCATATCCGGAAGCAAAACGACTTGATCTCTGAGGCTCCGCCTTTAACTCCATGTGGTGTCGTCCATTTCACAATCTCATCCTAGAGTCCGCCTCAGCGTGCTTGCGTCCTTTGAGCATCCTTTGAGCTTTTTAAAAGATGGATATATGCATATTTTGGAGTCTTACACTCTTGACCCATAGTCGATCTGGAATTTGAAGTGCAGGATGTATCACAGCGACCCCAAAGACATCTGCAGGACTTTTCTGTCTGGTAAATGAAAAGCTACGAGAAGTTTATTTTGTAGTGTTGCATTTATTATAGGCCAATCCACTTTGATTAACAAAACAGGTATTTGTGAAGTGATGATCACAGACAAAAAGTTTCTGGCTGGTCTGTTGCGTGCTCTTGAAGAAAAACTAACCATTTCTGATGATCAAACTCCTAAATCTCTCACATCCCCAAAAAACATTTTCTCCACTTAAAACAGTTATTACAAATGTTTATGAAAGAATGGGCCGCTTCGAATACTTCAGGACACCAAAACATTTTGGACAAATCCATGCTCCCAACCTTGTGGGAACAGTTTGGAGTGGGCCTTTCCTCTTCCAACATGACTGTACACCCGTGTACAAAGTAAGGTCCATAAAGACATGGATGACAGTCCGGTGTGGATGAAATGGACTGCCCTGCGTAGAGTCCTGACCTGAAGCCCATAGAACACCTTTGGGAGGAATTAGAGCGGAGACAGAGAACCAGGCCTTCTCCCCCAACATCAGTGTCTGACATGACAGATGTGCGTTTGGAAGAATGATCCAAAATAGAAACACACTCCTCAACCTTGTGGACAGCCTTTCCAGAAGCTGTAATAGCTGGAAAAGGTGAACCCACATCATATTGAAATCTGTGGGTTAGGAATGGGTCGGCACTTCAGTTCATATGAGAGTCAAGGCAGGGGAACCAATACTTTTCGCAATATGTTGTATATGGATGTTGTTTACTCTGAAAGGCTTAAGAATAGCATGATATGAGACCTTTAACACCAGAGCGTTGGCCTGCAAAAGCAAATAACATGGGCTCTTTGAACCTCCATAACTCTGACTGTTTACACAATTCACACAATTGAGTACTGCATTTTCCAGAGTATACGTCGCAAGAACCAAAAAAAGGATAGTAAAGAAAAAAAAAAAGTATAAGTCGCACCCCTGGCCAAACTAGGGGAAACTGCAACTTATAATCTGAAGAATTCAGCAATAGATGTTTATTTCTCTATTAAAAGTCTATAGAATTTTGGCTTCTTGGAGCCGGCAGGTACTTCCAACTTGGAANNNCTCAGTCCATTTATCTTAAACAGTCAATGCTTTAGTCTAACTTAACCATATGTGTCCCTGGTCGTGTGGTGTCAACAACCTGTGAGGTCTGTTTGTCTGGTCATTTCCTAACTTCCAAAAACGGCAGACGTTTGTGACACCCTTTCCTTTCAAGATAACCTGCTAACTCAAAAGAAAAAAAAAGACTTTGATCTGGATCTGTTCATATTAAAAGGTGAATTAAACACTTATACTATCCATTTTTTTGCACACAAATTTGTGTGACAAGTTATCTCAACAGTACTGTAAGTGATAGATAGCCTAGCACATGTGTGTTTAATTGACATTAATGCAGAGAAAACATTATTACAGCTGAGACAGCTTTAGGCTAATGTGCACACACCAACAATGTTTAGGAGAGCAAACAAATATAGATGCATCTTTTTAGTTTATCCATCCATCTACACAAAAACAACCTATGGCCCTTCATTTAAGGGTTCTAAAACTGCCAAAACAATGAAGATGACATCTCAATGCTGTCTGAAAAGTATTTTGCACATTTTATAGTCTTGAACTGACAAATCCTCCAAAGTAAAACCCATAGAACTTACAGAACTGTTTATAACTCTCCTCTGCTGACAGTCTGTCACAGGGTGTTTACAGAAGACAGCAGACATAAAGGCAGAGGTATAGACAGATCTAGAGTCAGCTCCTCAATGCTAACCCCTAACCAAGCTAACCACTCTCCCCCTCTCACCTCACACCAAGCATATTTTGGAGCAAAAACACACCATTGAATCAAGAGACAAGGCAACCCTTGTTCAAGGCCACCAAACCTCATCTGGACGGCCAGCAGGGAAGCCACTGTATACGTGTGTTTGGATGTCTGAGCACATGTACAGTATACAGTAGTCATCAGACTAGATTAAAATGATTTTCTTTTTCCTTTTAGCAGCAGGCTGAGGGGGTCAGTTTCACAGTCATTATTTTTTGCCTTCTAACTCACTCCGGCCAATCTGCAGGGATGAAGACGGCACAGAGCCATTTTTTTGCATTACTCGCAAAACCACTCACATGCAATATCTGTCGGGCAAACCAGAATCAATCGGCGCAAACTTGCATCGACAGCACATCTGTGTCTCCATGTGGGAGCTCGCAGCAGTGAAGTGTTTGGAACGGTAGCACAAAGGCTGAGTGCAAGGATCTGATGGTTAGCTTCTACCATCAATACTTTGCCTGTGCTTGGCACCAAGCGTCTTCTCATTCCCTCTTTTTTTCCCTTAACCTTCTCAGCCAATCTTTCAACACTTGCTTTGGAACCCTCGCTCTTTCTCACTCATGTTGCTACGATATAAACATATCTATCACTTCTTCTTCCCTTTAAACACACAAAGAGTAAAATTAAGGAAGTATTTTAACTGCTTCAGTGTTAAAATCTAACTATCTTAAAGTCATTTGCTTCTACTTTCAGTCTAACACTGTTGAACTACTCTGTCTGGTGTGGATATGACTTCCATCTGTTTTCCATAGTAACTTCTGAATGAAAATATCCTTTCACCAAGACTGCAGCTCCACCTCTGGCAGCACAGCTAAAAATACAAGACATTCAAGACACGCACCTCAGGCTAGACTTCACACTTTAACACATTTCAAAACTTAAAAAATTGGAGAAAAAAGTTGTTGATCAAGTATCACATACATTTAGTTTTAAATCAGAATGTGTAAGTTTAATTTTTTCAAATAAGTTCAATTCCTTTTTTTTGTACTTTGTACCAGTTAATTTTGGATTCATCCAATCATCTACTTTTATTTGTTCCAAAAGAAAATATTAACATCATAAAAGTTAATAAATTGCAAACTTTGCAGATGTAATTCTATCGTTGTAGCTGGTCCTGTACTCACAATGACATAAGCAGAGAGAAAATGTTTTGGACGTGTAAACTTGATTTAAAATAATATATTTTTATTACATGAATCAGTATCTACTTATGCAATGAGGTATGGATTTAACAAATATGACAGTGATCCTTAACTCTTCAAGTCCCACTCTGATTATATTTTAATCTATTGTAAAATTGTTCCCAGTGCTTTTTAAAATTATGATTAGCCTATAAGTATAATAATTTCTCCAGAGTAAGAAGAGCTCAGTAGAAATTTGCCTTCGAGTTGTTGGTGAAGGTAAGCCTCTGCTGATATCCCATCATCTCTTTGTCTACATGCTCTCCTGCTAGCTTACAGCCCCTCACAACCCCAAGCTAACATTAGCAGAACAAGAAAACCTGCAAGCAAAAATTGGAGCAATCCAGCCGTACAGTTTTGAGGCATGGTGGTTCAGACGAGAAAATGAAGACGTTGATGGATCTATTTGTCTGCAAGTGGATATGTGTGAATTGGAGTCCACCAGGAAGATTTTGGCCCGCCCATTCAGTTGTCACAAACGAGAGCTTCATTAAACTGCTTTTTTTTTAAATCTTCTCCTGATCCATTAATTAATTAAATAATACTCAGAAATGCAGTTTTAATCTGATATTCTTTTACAATGTCCTCCATGATGAGAAAAATCCTACAAGAACATGTTGAAATACTGATACATACTTTTATTGCATTCAATAGGATAAATAAATAATGTATATACAGTATAACTTGTTTAATTTTCCTGCTATAATTTCACAAATCTGTTGTTTCTCAAACATATTTACATAGTCCTGCAAGATGAATGATGTACTGAAAAACATCCTGCACCCGTTGATGTAAGCAAAGACTCCATTATCTTACATTAGGATATATTAAGCATGGACTTCATTCAAAGTGAGATAGCTTTGCCGACTGGGACAGGTTGCATGTCTCCCTGGAAAACTATGTGCGTCAGTGAGAGAATGTGGGCCCTCCCTCGAATAGATTTCAGAGCACATGTTTTTGCTTAAAACCCCTTTTTTTCTTTGCTTCCTCTCCCACCAGTAGGACACAGATAGCTTATGTACTGATGAGCAGATGAGTATGCTTTGCATCACAACTTAGCTTCACTCTTAGTAAGACAGAGTATAACTTTGACATTTTTTTCCATTAATAAAAACACTACCAAAACAAACAAGCGTTTGTCTAATTTAACTTTTTCGTGACTAACAAGGAAAAATGAGAAACTGCTAGGGAAGCCATCAAAAAACATAAAGCACTGTGAAGAGTTGCTGCTTTTTTTAGGTATGCTATTTAAAGCTGTTGTTATCTTGTATACAGAGAGTGCTTGTCAGATGCACATGACTTACAAAAACACAACTCCCCAAAATACCCATTTAGCTGAAGTCCTGGCTAAAAGACAAACACATTCTTTTCAGACGAAAGGGGATCTACAGTCAGTGAAAAGTGAAAATGGAGGCAAAAACCTAAAAAAGTTAGAAGTCTTCACTGCATCTCATTGAGTGCAGACATTTCTCATTATAACTGCAAGGAATGTCATAGACCAGTGAATGAAGAAATCACGTCATCTTTCTTACATATGGGAAAGTTACGCCATGCAGTCGAGCCAATACTATTTTGCTTCCTGATCAACAGAGTGCCTGTCTTACCTCTGGCTTGGCAGGCTGCATCAGCCTCCTTCATAAATACTGCACAACCAACGCTTGATGAAAACCCCCACTTCTCTCAGGTACAACTGCACTCTGGAGAGCTTCATCATCTACAGTGAGGATAAACTGTACTGCCAAACCATGTGCATCTCTGTCAAAGACAGACGGAGGTAACAGATGAGTTTAAAAACTGAATTCAACAAACAAAATTCCTCTCTAAATAAAATGTGTCACCCCCTGATATTTATGTTGACCTGTTGTAACTGAATTTGTTAAAAACCCACTCTGATAAAAGGTGTTTGATGAGGTCTTTTTAGGATGCTCTTGTGGCATTTTGGAGGACATAAAGAAAGTTTAAGCTAAAATTTGGAGTAATTATTTATTCAAATCATTGTGAGCTAGCTACAGATGAAAAAATGCAATTTAAAGTGAGAGAATGTGTAACAAAAAAGGCCACTTTAAGTTATGGATGACAGGAAGAGGGGGTAGGATTGCTCCGCACCAATGGCCCCACCCACAACAAGCCGCTCTACAGAAACTATGTCAGAGAAAACAACTGTTAATCTTTGATTTAGCTAAAAACAGCATAATAAAAGATTACTGGGAACGCTTTTCTAAATGACAATTTTTCTGTCATTTTTACTATAAAAAATTCTTATTGCTCTAACAAGCATACACAAGAAGTGTTTTACAGAAAGTTTTGTGCAATAATGAAGATGAACAGCCTAAGAAATGGAGAGATACTTTGGCAAGACATTGATTTAAAGAAACATTTAAGGAAATCAACAGTTTCTAAAAAAAAAGTTTCATTTTCCCCTCCAAAAACAGTAATGGATAGACACAATTTTCTGACAATATTAAAATTTTGTTCTAAATGCCAAAGAAGATTCAAAGCTTTGACCCTTCAGTCAAATACAAACATGGTGTCAGGAGTCATAGCTCCGTCTCCCCTTCTGGTCACCGGCGAGAGCAGTCTCCAGAATCCTGAAGACACTACATCTCCCAGCAACCCCAGCACACACTCCTAAGATGCCCCTCAGATGACTCTCATTTGACAACCACCCACAGGACACTTGAGCACTGCATAGAGCCTGACTCAGTGCGAAGTATTGTTTGTGTCATCTTGCCTGCATTACCAAACGTTTCTATCTGAACCTGATCTGATGATAACCCTGCTTTATCTTTGATTGCTGATGCCTGCCCTGACCCTCGCCTGGACCCTGACAGCTCTATTCTCTTCTTTGATGCTCCCATGCTCCTTTCAACTTTTTTTCAAGGATTTTTGATTTTCATTGGTGTCCATGGCAGACATGAAATCCCTTTCCATCTTTGTCATTGTTTGGCATGTGTTAATGTAAGAAAGGGGTCAACTGGACCCCACAAGATAGCACAAAGGTTAAAAACAAGACTAAAATATGGACACAAATCAATCATAATTCCTACATTCACAAAACAGGCAGGCCAGTAGTTCTTGGGGACTTGAATGCCATCATCTGCAATGTTTCATTTATATACAAGTTCATTCTGAAACACTTATCAATCGTGCATTCTTTAGGATCTGATAGTACGATGGTTTTCTAGTCAAGCAGAATGCTCATTCATCATATCATGTTTCATTCCACCACTGGTAAAATCGAATCCAAAAACAAAGGAGAAAAGAAAAAAAGTTTTGTAATTTGCTTTGATAATTTCATTTAGAAGCTATAAAAATTAGAAACCATTAACAGGGTTCTGTCTGTTGTCTTGGTGTGTTATTTCAGCTCAGTTTTTCTTGGGTCTTGCCATGTTCTGAGCAGCAGACGATTTAGGTGTTCCCAACTCGTCGTTTTTGAGATGTTGGTTGTTCACGAAATAAAGAGTCCACAACCCTCTCTGTGCGGTACCGGATGTGGTACCGCAAGTGGACTGGTCCTCGGGACGTGGCCGGTACTGGTACCCTAACCCAGTACTGGTACCCTAACCTTAACCCAGCACCAGACGTGGTAACTGGGCCAGTTCCAGTTCACGGCCTAAAGGCTGGAGACCCGTGAAAAAACGAGTTGGGGACACCCACAAAGTGATGCGGAGGAGTTTTTAACCAAACATCAATATGTGACGACTCAGGAATGAAAACGTGTAGTGCTGACATATCAGCCCTTACATACCAAAAGTTTTATTGTAATGAACAATGTGGCTGTTTTGAGTATTCCTTTAGCTAAAGCGGTACCCTGCATGGTTCTGTGCTCTACAACATCATTCTCCCTGCTCAGCTCAGTGGTGATACATGAAGAGGATGAGCTGCAGGACATGTTGTCCTTAGCATCGGGTCAGCTGATTGTGTTCTCTTTTTTTCCTTTTCAAGTTTTGAAGTTCAATTTGTCATCATGCCTGAAATGGGCATGATGAAGCAGAATGGGTAATGGAGCTCCTCTAATAGTACAGATAGTGCACTAACTCAGCGTTCCCTAGATACCAATTAGCAATGAACAACCAAGCTGATGGGCGAACAGCTCGAGCTTCCAGATGAGAGACTAAAACTTGGGACACTATATGATCCCACGTCAGAATATACTTTGAAATGTGCATGTATCTGTTCTAATGGGACTTTTGGCAGCTCACCATAACATCAAATGACGTGCCTCTTGCTATAAATTTAGCATCACGTCTTGTTTACAGCACTTTTGAAATTCATTAAAATCGATCCCAGATCAAATAATTCCAGATTTACAAGAATCCATCTTATAAAATGATTTAGAAAACAAAACCTCACACTTTTCCTGTCTTGGTCAGTTTTAGGAGTTTCCTTGCTATACAGATCATCTCTGATTATGTAATTGTAGTGATCAGTTTAATTTAGCAAAGCACTTTGAAATAATATCCACCAGAATATGCTCCAACCCATTAAACATCTGATAGATGTGGAGATCATGTCTATTTTGTGTACATCAGTCAAAGACCAATTATAAACATCTGCATAATATGCAAATGACTCGACCTTGTGTGATGCATTAACAACTATCATTGTCTGTGTATTACTGCTACCTTATCCTTCTTGGTGTTACACTGGACTGTGACTCCAGTCAACATCAGCATAAACAGAAGGGTTTAAATTTGAAGTTGAAAAGACGTGCACAACGACCACATTTAAACTACAATCAGCCTTTCTGCAGTGTTGTTAATAGTATACTGTGCTGGGACCATTATGAGACGTCCAACAGTACTTACAAAAACATGTTACTTACATGTTCTTAAGTTAGACAATAAAAAGTAAAAGTAGAGGACAAAGGGTAGCATGTAAGAAGCTGAAGTGTTTAAAAAAATAAATTTCTGCAATTTACTGACCTCAAATGATCTCATTTTTAAACTACAGATCTGCATTGCTAAAAATCAAACACTTGGTGTCTTTTTTAAGTATAATATTCAGAAATGTTGTTTAGCTAAGAGATCATTTACACAACATTGTAGGCTACATATTTGAACATCAAATAATCCTTTTTCTTCCCATGACAATTTCAACTTTTTATTTTCACTCACTTTTTATTATGGCTTTTTGTTCAATTATAAAACTAGGCCTGAGAGTGTACTAAAATATATCAAAAAAATGCTAATGGACTGATGTTGTATAAATATAAAGGGTTATAAACAATATAAAAAGTAATTACAAAATGCAATTTCATTTTATTTTAGAGAACATATTACCTTTACCTGCTGTCTTGGGGTAAAATATTTCAAAATAAAATCTTTTTTTTAAGTTGCATCTTCAGATCAATAGAACAAGAGCCTTTTTCAATATAAGTACATAGAGAAATATAACTTTACAAGCAGATGAACCAAAATGTAACAAATGCAGTTCATCTTCTCAATTTATGAATTTGCATAACATAATTTACATTTCCCTGTGTGTGATTCTATACTTGTCCACCTTCTAGGTATTTCCTATACTTTTATTTCAACGTGTGTCAATGTTTATTTATCAGTAAAATATAAAAAAGTGTATGCTCAAAAATCAATAAAATTGGTTTTGATGGTGAGAAAATATATATTTTTTAAATTCAAAGAAAAATCAAGTTGGAAGAAGAAATCTGACCATTTGGTAAGCCTATTATAGCTGAGCCAATTAGGTTGATATTTCAGACAAATTTTGCTTTTTGTGGAACGAGCACCAAATTTGGCCTTAGAATCCCCTCTTTCAAAAAAAAACATTTATCCAGGAGAAAAATCCAAATAGAGGCCATTTGTAGAGATGTTGGCCATTATTATTGTTCAATTGTTACAAAAATATTCAATGTCTATTTACTCCACTCTCAAAAACTATTCATTAACAAAATACAAATTTTTAAACTTGAGAGGGAACCTACAAAATTTATAGTATTTCAAAATATTCTATTTTCTTTTGGCTAACATTCAGAAAAAGGGTATCCTAAAGTACATCCATACCAAATTTATTGCTGGTACCCCAAAATTCACAATTATCCCAAAGAGCCATTTAAATGAAAATTGTGTTTTTGGTGTTTTTAACATGTTCTTGTAGCATTTTTCATATATTAAAGAATTTAGGATGAAAAAGCTCCGTTCTGAGCAGCAACTGAAATGGGCGGGCAAAACTGCACACTGACGCATCCACTTGGAGACAAATAAAACCATTAGCATCTTCATTTTCCACGTTTGGCTGAAATCTGTACAGCTGGAAAGCCTTTTTTTTACTCGCCATTTTGGTTGCAACACTAATGTTAACTTGGGGTTGTGAGGGGCTGAGGAAGGAGAGAGTGTAAACAAGGGGATGATGGGATATCAGTGTAGGCATACCTCCACCCACATTTTGGAGGCAAATTTCTGATAAACTACTGCCACTCTGTACAAACTATGTCCTAAAAAACGACATAATAATTGTAATTAAAAGACCACTAGAAACTAATTTACATTAGATAAAAATAGAGTTGGAATGGGACTATTCGGCCTGAATATTAGGATATGAGAAAAAAAAAACATTTACTTTCCATTCACTTGGCATAAAAAGCATCATTCACTTGGTCACACATACAAAAACTACCAGCAAAGAATGGATTTCTGGTGTCCCAGAAAATCTGGAGCAAACGTCAGTGGCCTGTGAAGGCCTGTAAAGACCCAACATCAGAATGACAGCTGCTGCTCCTGATGATGATGATAACATCATAATGAAGGAAGCAGCCACACATGCTCTACAGTGGAGCCCGGCCTGCCTTTGTTTAGAGGTCATTAGCACAAACAGAGCAGCAGCTGTTCAAGTCCAGGTGTCCGAAGTTGGCCGTGCCTTACCTGGTCCCGCGGAATGCAGGGCAGCGAAGTCCTGCGGTGGGACTTGCTGTTGCTCTGACTGTGAGCCATCATCTCCGAGGCCGCTATGGAGCTGGACCTCCGTCTCCTCTTGAAGACAGGGATGTCCTCCTCCTTCGCCCCGGTCACAGAGCCACAGCACCCCGTCCCGCTGGTCCCTGAGGCCGGCAGGAGCCGGTCCGCATACCGCGCAAGCAAAACCCCCAGCAGCCCCAGCAGGTAGGCCAGGTGGGGTCTCCAACCGGCCCGGACCCCGCTCAGAGAGACGACGGAGGCGGTCCGGACGGCGCTAATGAGGACGAGCACGGAAACTCCCTGTCCGAGCCGAGCGACCCGCAGAGCCCCGCAGCCCAGGCAGCCGAGGACGACCAGGGTTGCGGTGGAGGACAGCAGCTGCTGCTCCTCCTCGGCGCCGCGCGGGAGGGACCGTGCCGCGGCTTCGCCTAAGTGGCACGCCGCTAGCAAGAACACGGCGCCGCCGACGAGCAGCCCGCAGCGAATCAGACTGAGCCAGAGCCAGAAGAAGGCACATACGAGAGTCAAAAGAGGCGAGACGCAGAGACACGCAGAGAAAAGCAGCTCCGCAGCGCAGCCCGCCGCTGACTGAACACGAGCGCCGGAGCTATTTCCGCTGCTGCTGCTGCTGCCTGCATCCCAGTCGACCAATCTGAGCAGATGAGCGAGAATAACTGAGATGGAGGCAAGGCAGACTGCAGACGGCACTCTCTGGCACGTCCATGTCACAGCGACTCTGAGCCACGACTGGCTCCGTGGGTCCCGGTGCAGCGGGGTGACACATGTCCTCACGTAGCCGCTCCGCTCCAGCTCTGCCCCGGGGTGTTTTTCATGCGCGCCTCTTGATGAACCTCTGCCGCTGTCTGCATCCAAGGCCATCGCCTTCACTCAAGCGGAATGATCCGCTGACCGTCCGGGGTGTAATAGATGGACTCTGAGTGTTTTTACCCATGATGCGTGTGAACTGTGCAAATAAAAGTTTCCATTTCTTGACAAAAAGCTGAAAAAAAAGTTTGGTTGCACAAACTTTACGCCCACTTTTCTGGGTCAGAACTTTGTTTTATTTGGTCGAATATTGAGCTGCCTCTGATAGTCAACCAGTGAACCAAAAAAGCAACCTCCGGCGTTTCACACATCTAGGCCAGCTCCTCTACACGTCCCCTCTCTCCTCCTCTCCCCTCCCATTAGACATTATCCGTTTTTTTGTGCCGCTCCGGTGATTTCTCCATCACGTTTGAGCCCCGCTCGGTCTGCAGGCAGCCGGCTGCCCTGGATCTGACTCACTTAGCAGTGGATGCTTGAAATCTGCAAGATTTTTCCTGTGACTGTATTCACCCAAGTATGTTTTTTTTTCTGAATAAAACAAGTGATGGAAACGAGTGGAATTACAGTAAAACGTGTGAGCAGGGGCGTCCTTAGCAGTTCTGGGGCCCCAGGCAAGCAATAACATGGGGCCCTCTGCAGCAATTTTATTTTTTATCCTCACCTAGGGTAAAACCTCTGTTAAATACTTCTTCACTGTTCCACTTTTAGACAACAACGTTGTCAACAATTTGAATGTTTGATAAGCATTTAAAATATAAATCACATTTAAATTTTAGAGACCCACTCCAATGAAAATTGTGTTTTATAAAATGTGCTTGTAGCATTTTTCTCATGATGGAGGACATGTAAATATAAAATAATTTAAGTTTAAACCTGTGTTTCTGAGTATTTTTTTATTCAAATCATGATGGACCAGGGGTAAATTAAGATAGTTCAGGCTTGTGATGCAGCAAGGGAAATGGATGGACTAAAGTCTCCCTTCTTCCAGTCCATTCTGTTCCATCCATGCATTCATCCTGTTATCTGAGTATTTCTGTATGCAAATCCTTGGCTGCTTTTCCATACAACATATGTGCAAAACTTTATCAAAATTCTAGAAATGTCGAAAAAAAAATTGCAATGACACTGTTTGCATTAAATCATAATTATGTAAATAAACACAAACCAGAATAATTCATTCAAAAATATGGCGACGGATGTGAAGAGGGATGTAATGATTCAGTCAAGCCACGATTCAATTTGATTCACAATTTCTTGCGATTTTTTTTCAACTCAATTAATTAAATTTATTTTAAGGCCGTGTTTTCTTTTTGCCCCTAACATCAAACTGTCTGTTTTCCTACTAACAGAAAGGATTCAATACAAATAAACAGTTATGCATAGTATTGAAATGATCACAAATCCTTTCATTCTCGGTTCATGTTGTGCTCTCAGTGCAAATGACCGTTGAAAAAGAAAAAGAGACAATGGACTAAAGAGGGTTTATGAAAAGCAGCACGGCTCCAGGAAGGAGTCAGAAGGGACGCGCATCCACTCACAGCGAACCTACATGAAGAAATTTCAGCTGATCTGGATTTTTCTAAATTTAGACAAACCAATTTTTTTATTTTCTGCATTGATGAACATGTTGACGAGTTTGAATCTTTTTTTTTGTTACCAATTTTTGAAGAATCGTTACATCTTTAGATGTGAACAATACTTTGAATTCAACAATTCTGCCCGACAGGCTTAACTTTTGATAAGCTGTTTGATGTGTGTGATCTCATCCCTGAGTTGTCACATATTGACATATGGTTGAAGACCCCTCTGCGTCGCTTTTGGGTTTCCCCAACTCGTCATATATGACGTGCTTGCTATTCATAAAATCAAGGGATGTGGTACCGTACGCAGACTGGTCCACAGGATGTGTCCAGTGCCTGTACCCAAACCTGGTACCGGTACCCTAACCTTAACCCTAACACTGGTAGCGGTTCCTGACGCAGTATCGGACCCGAACTCAGATGTGATAGCGGGCGCAAAACTTGTCCAGGCGCGGTGCCGGAGTTGGGAGAGAGAATGTGTTGGCACAGCGGTGCAGTCACTGTTGGTCACGTGACTCATTTAACTTGAAAAATGGGTTTTTGCTGCAGCTTTGTGAAATATATCGATTTCGATACGCCTCAAAACCCCCTCCTCCGAGCATTTTTTTTTTGTTTTTTAATAAATGCTAATTCTTTTGGAATTGACGTGATTCCATTCGGCAAATTTATTATCGCAAATCCACTTAGTGGACTTTCATAGTCAATGGAAAGGCAGCTATTGTGAATCAGGAGCAGATAAAAAAAACAGTTGGAAAAAGCCTGTAGCAGAAGCTACAATCGCTCCCTGTTCTGCTTTATTCTGACGCATCCATGTGGAAACAAGTACATAGATCCACGTACATCTTTGTTTTCCTCGTCTGAGCTGTCATCTGCCTGGAAACTGTACAGAAGAAATGTTAGTTTGGGGTTATGAGGAGCCGTAAGTTAGTTGGAGAGCATATAAACAGATGCATGATGGGAAAAGGGGGTAGGCTTACTTCGCACCAACAATTCTGCCACAACTCAGAGGCAAGTTTTTATTAAGCTGCTCTGCAGAGACTATATCTTAGAAAATGGCACACTTTATTTTGGCTAACAATAATTAAAACACTACTAGGAACACTTTTACAATAGATCAAAAATGATTGGAGTGATCATTTTTTCCATTGAAGAACACATTATTGTACCTTTAACCTAAATTTGAATGTAACTCAATATTTTTGTAAACCCATTTCTTCCAAACTGGTTACAGAACCTTTGCCTGCTCACAAATTTAGGGCAGATTTCCATATCACTCCCATTAACCCCCTCTCTCCGTTTCAGTCAGATTGTCACATCACTGTGCACCCTTTGAAAAGTCTGAATGGTGAAATGCCCCATCTTACAGCCTCTGGCCTGGTCAGGTCTACCCACAGCTGAACGAACAGACAAAAGCTGAGAGCAGATTTTTCTGTCTCAAGAGGAGTTATGTAATCTACTCCTTGAATGGTACATTTATTCTATAAATCCCTTTTTTTGTTTTAAACTAAGTTGTGCTCCAGACAGGAAAAATGTGTCTTTTTTAGCCAGAAATTTAAGTAATTAATTAGTCGGTTCCAGTTAATGTGCTTGTAAAGTAATTTATTTTATTAAGACAATTATTGTTGATATCTTATTTTTGTATTTCAAATTGTTTGAAGACAAAAACATTCTGATTAATCTGAAGTCTTCATCTTTAGACTTACTGGATCCAAAAGACGATTTGGATAACTTGGTTTGATCTTGGGTTTGCCATATAAATATCAATAATAGAATGCAGACTTTTTTGCTCAAGTAATGAATTTTTTAAATTTTTTTCTTATAATCTCCGTTAGGTCTAGATTAAAAATCCTAAATCACATCATCCTCTTTCAGTAGACTGAACTGCATCATTCTTTATGTGCTATAGCTTTATTTTATACAATAGGATTAAACACAGGCCAATGCCATCACATAAATAGATGCATTTCTTTGATCTCTTTCGGATGCATTAATAATAAAATAAAGTCAAATCAGCCGCTTCTCAGCGGTCTGCTAAAAAGACATCAAAAACATCTGTCTGCAGGAGTATGATTAGATTTTTGTTAGAAATGCATCAGAATTGTACGACAGCTCTCTCTCTCTCTTATTTGAGCAGTGATGCAACATGGGAGCATTGCCTCTTCATATGGGGCTGTTATGAAACATGTCAGAGCAATCGTCTGATGTTAGCATGCATAAAAATGTTTGAGTGTGGTAATAATTCCAGCATTAAATGACAAAGTAAACCAGTATTCCTTGTAAAGCTAACTATTAAAAGTCAGGGGGATTTGACGATGGCTGGTTTGGTTTGATAAAAAAATAGCCACATTTTGCCACTAATTTGTATTTTATGTTTTTTATGGGCAGTGGTGCAGTGGTTAGCCTCACGATGAGAATCCCTGGTTGGAATCCTAGCTGGGACCTTTGGAGTTTCATGTTTCCCTCCTTTGTTTGGGCACTCTGGTCCAAAAACATGTTTCATAGGTTAACAGGTTGCTCTAAGTTGTAGGTTTTTATGGGCCTGCAACAGACTGGCGTCCTGTCAAGGGTGAACACCAACTTTGCCCAACAGTAACCGGGACAAGCTCTACTGACCCCCATGACCCAAAAAGAGGCGAAGTGGGTTAAGAACATGGATGGATGGTTTCTATTTTGTGTGTGTTAGTACAGAAAACTGTATACAACTATATATATACTACAAATAGTTGATAAATGTAAACTTTTTGACGATGTAAATTAAAATTTTACAGTAAACATTCACTCAACCCAATTGCAGTTTGCATCAGTAACTTTTTTTAACTACTTGTCAAATAATTTCTTGAATAGTTATGTTTTACTTCTATTTGAAGGATTTTATTTTGAATTACCAGTACTCTAACTTGAGTACAAATTGGGCTATTTTACCTGCCACTGAATTACCCAGGTATTTCTACATAAGTTCTCATGTTCAAACTAACAGCTTTTAATGAATAAAGGTGACATTGCTGGTCTTTTTCTTTTGTTTCCAAATTTCACATTACTGTAATGAATGAAAGCGACTTTGCTGTTGTTTTCTTTCCAAGTTTCATATTAGGAACCTAAAATTAAATTTGACTTCAGAATTATGGACAGTAATATATCAGGTAAAAGTATCTTCAGAATAAAAGGAAAAAAGGGACACAGTTCCCAAAGATAGATAGATAGATAGATAGATAGATAGATAGATAGATAGATAGATAGATAGATAGATATTTGTCCTTGTCACAGGTACAATGACATTAAAATGAATGAATATTAATAGTTAAATTAATAAAACTTAATAAATAGTATATAAAAATACTTAAAATGTCTTAGCAGGTATTTAAAAACAGGAATTAAATCAGTTTGTTGTTGAATAAAATGCACTTGTCATGTAAAAAAACAGAGTACTCAGTATGTAGAATAATTAGCTCGTCATTTTAACCTACAGTACATAAAGAAAGCTGCTGTAAGGCTACAGTCACATGTCTCAAACTGCCACATAAATGCAAGTTTTTCAGCAAATTTTGGCGGATAGCTGTGCTGCAGCATTTGTAATCGGGAGGCTTTTATACGTGGCAGTAGAGATTTTGAGAAAATATTCAAATTAAACAGCAACTGGAAGATTTTTCTCTAAACGTTGACATCGATCAGTGGGAGCCCAGAAGGGGGATGACACCATTACACTACAGGTCGGTGGGAGCCGGAATCGCCGGCCCGGCGGCAGCTCTGACTGGACTTTGTGTAAATGTCTCCGGACAGCAGCCGTCCATATCAAGTGCCACCAGGCATGTGGTAGCTCGGGGTATATAAAAGCAGGCCAATCCAATCTGCACACTTGACTGTCGCTGCCTACCTTCATGACCACGCCAACATTTTTCAGAAGAGTCAGGCGGCGCCATGAAATCTTGAAGGTTATGCCGATGCCTCCCCATCGCACAGTGGCAGTTGTATTTGTGACCTCTTGGATTTTAAATCAGTTAAATCTATTTAGAACATGTTCTAATTAATTCATCCTATATTTTTGGCACATGGAAACACTGATGCCATGTTGTGTGTTGTCTTTGGGATAATGGTCAAAAATACTGCTTTAAAAATGTTTTTGTTCAGTCATAAAAGATGACATTATGAGCTAATCTGCCACTCGTTTAAATGCCAGTTAGAATGGAAGCTGCTTTTGTTTGAACAAATGTGTGCCATCGAGTCTGTGCTAATGTGAGAAAAGAAAAACTCACTAAAGGACATCACAGAAAGAGCTACGTTCATCCCTACTGAAGCCTAAACAGAAGTTTTTAAATAGCTTCTGATAGAAAAAAAGGAAGTTGAATTTATCTTAGGAAGACAAAAGTATTAATCCCTCATTCATCCATCTGTTCAGGTTAAACGAAGGTCAGCCCTTAAATATAGCAAAATTGGATGTTCGAGATGTTGCTCTTTTAAGCAGCATTTTGTTCATTTTCTAATGCGAGACGAGATCTATAATCCTGTTAAGTTTTAATCCTGGAATTTTGGAAATCATTTTGTTAATATTTTTAAACAACAGAATAGTAGTTAAGAAAATTTTTGTTTGTGCTCAGACATTTCTAAGATTATCTCAGTAAACCGTTTTTTTATATATATATAAAACAAAACTTCAGTGCATCACAAATAATTTAAGAAGCTTATAGGGATTCAAAGTTAAGCTTGCAGCAGGAATTCTGCATCCATGTCTGTTTAATGGTGTTGCTTAGGTCAGCTAGACCTCAGTGTCCAGCTTGTGCAGCACACAGCAGATGTGTGGATGCAAGGAGGTCCTTTTTTCCTTTTTATTTTGTATTTTTTGTTTTTATTTAATGCTTTTTCTTCCTTCTGAATGACAAATTATAATGGAGAGTTTTAGTAAATGTTTCACTGTAGTGCTGCTTCACCCTCCACTATGGCTTTGGTAATGAACAAGTGGAACAAAATAGTCCTGGTCTGCCTACTTTGAGATAAACTAATCTGATGCCAAAATAATTGTTTGGCATTTTCTTTTTTAAGTGAGAATATTGTGGCTGTCATAAGCTGGTGTGTATGGGACAAAAGCAGCTTTTTTCCTGCTTTTAGTTCCCTCAGGCTGTAATATCCTGTAAAAACGTTGAAAGAAACCACATAAAAAGTTGACAAAATAATATTTATATATATATAAAAAAAAATCACAAAATATATCATAAAAACAGCAACAAGCAGTATAGTCATTAACATTAAGAGTACATTAAATATCTTACTGTGGCTGTAAAGAACAAACCTAATCAGTCAAAGGCAAAACTAACTCGAAAAGTTGCATAACCTGCATGATGCTAGTGTGATGCTTTTTCTGAAAGTAGTCGCAAAAGATGCTGAAGCTTTTTGCTGGTAATGGTGACACAATTTACTTTAATTGTGAAGAGATTTGCTGAAAATGCAAAATCTATTGACAAAATGCAGTATTTTCTAAAAGCCTTGAAATGCTGTTAAAGAACTATGAAAGAGTGCTGAAACTGACCTAAATTAAAAAAAAATGTAATAAAATTGCTTAAAAATCCCTAATACATGCCAATTTTGCAAAAATGTTTAGTGTGTTCCTTATTTATAAGCTAAATTCCAAATTAGCCCCAAAAAATCTTAGTAAATTAGCCAAAAAAAGCTAGCTGCTTAAAAACTAGCTAAACTCCAAGATAGCCTAAAATTTCAGAGTAAGCTAAATTAGTCAAAAACGTTGCCTGTTTCTAAAATAGAAGCTAAACTCCTATAAAAACTTCAGTTTGTAACAAAAGATCAAAAATGTTAGTATGTTGCTGCAATATTAGGTAAACAACTTAAAAAAACGACTATAAAAGATGAAAACATAGCCCATGAATACATTTAAAAGTTTGTTGCTAATCCACTTAAAATTTTGAAATTTGAAGACTTTCTCATTCATTTCCTATGGGGAATATTTTGCTCAATATTTAAAAAACTGTAAAGTTTATGAATAACAAAAGTACAAGCAGTAATGTCCTGAACAAGCTGAACGTTTTGACACCAAAATTGCTGAAAGTGTGATTGAGTTTTTACATGCCGAAAAATGTACAGAAGGAGCAGGAGGATCAAGCTTACAAGTCTTTTAAAAAATGTATGCAGGGGATGGTGTTAATATAATTAATTCTACTTTTTTACTCATCTTCAGTGACTACTCAAATGTAAATGTTGTATTTTTAACAAGTTCTTATAGCGTTTTTAATCAGTTTTTATTTTGCATTAGTTTGTATTTGCTCCACTGAATAACAAAGAAAAAAAATGATTTTTTTTTTGTCAGAGTTTATACCAACACATTAGCCTTGGTCTCAGTCCAGTGTTCTTGCTCATACAGCCTCCTGCTCCCTCTTAACTGTGTTTACTGAGCTGTCTACGAACCTCGGAGATCCACTGGGAGACACAACTCATCCCACACACAGAGCTGCTCATTCCACTGCGCTCCATAAATCCTGCTCAACAAGAGTACATTTGAATGCTGAGTTGATATGACTGCATTAGTGGTTGGAAGCCAAAGGACGGGAAATTTGGCTTCTAATTGTAAACGGGAAAAAAGTTCTTACTAGTTGTATTATAACTCCCAAAGGCACGCTGCTAACACTTTTAAATTTCTATTGATGATTTGTTCAAGGAATTCCTCAATTTGACATCCTTCCCTCACAAGTTGTCATAATCGTTATAGTTAAGATAAGTGACATTTGCCTCAGTCACTGACCTATTTCTCACCTGATGTGTGCTGTGTGTTTTGATGCTTCCTACCTTTTCACTGAAGCTTTCATTTGTTCGTCTTACTGTTGTTTTCAACACCAGATGCCATATGTCTATTCTTCAAGTGTCAACTATATGGGGTGTTCAAGCACAAAATGCAGTCTTTAAACTTGATTGGTATAGAAAACTATTATTTGTACACTGTATATATATTGTATGTATTTTTAAGTTATCCATCTGTTCGTGGTCATGCCCTTCTGTCAAATTTTAGAATCATTCGAGGTCAAAAAATGATTCCACCCCTGATCTATAGTAGCCCCAAAAAATATGGGAACACCTATGGTCCATTTCTGAGTAAAATTTGGGAATTATTTGTTTTTATCTTATTTATGACAGCCAGGTTGTGGATTTAGAGAGACAGTTTTTTAGTTTTATTAAAATATAGAAACCGTGTTGCTCACCAGAAAACCCAGCTTCACTCAAACTCAGGAAAAGTTCAAATTACACTTCATTTTAAGAGGTTACTGCTGTAGGCTTGTGTCCAGATGGTTGTTATTTTATTTCCCAGAACTGGCGCAACAGACATCAGAGGAGGAATTAATGAGCAACACTCCCTGCTGTCTCACCTCGGCCATCACAACGACGAAAAAAGGGTCAAGATGTGGCTTTCACTGTTTTTTTTTTTTAGTATTTAAAAAAATCTGTTAAGTTGCAGATTGTCTCCGAACTAAACGTCTTGACTCGTTTAACACATTTTTCCTGTTGTATTGTCTCTGTTTTTGTTTGTAGACTGCGTCTGCATTTGTGACAAATACGTCTGGGAATCACTGCAGCTGTAAAAGCAGCATAACTCTGCTCTTCTGCCGACTTCCTGCTCTCTTGAAAGATTCTCATCACCCCACCAGAGCTGTCGGTTAACGTCAACAGAAAGCTGAGGGAGGATGAGAAAGAAATAACAAAAGTAGGTAATTAAAAAGGATTTTCGTACTGGATAATCACAGGGATTCTTGTTTCAGAGGGACGCTTTTTGTGACCCATCAGCTAGTCCAAACAAGCACCTATGGAGAGTCTGAGTTTGCATTTTAAATCTGCTTAGGACTTTGTGACCATAGTCAGATCAACTTGTTTTCCCTGACATTTAAACTGAATGTCATTTGTCTCTCTGAAAACTGAGTAAAAGTGCCTGTGGATCGCATCAACAGCGTTAGAAACATAGCAGAACAAGCTGCCATGTCAGTTTATCTCTAAAACCCGCCTCACTTTCACAGAGCAAGCTTTCTCTTGAGGAGGTCATCACATAAGCCCATTGTGGCGTCATAAATTTTCCAGATTTCCCTAAAGTATTTCTGCTGCCAGTTTGATAATCTCTCATTACTGGGGCAAAGCTGACTATTCTGAAAGCGTGCTCGCTTCCTGTGAGGTCTGTCTTTTGGTCACAGCCTTTAAAAAAGGAAAATAGAAAGTTTAAACCAACTGAGAGAGAGAAAAAGTATAACAGCAATGATTATGTTTGTAATTTATGCTGCTTTCACCAACTTCCCATTCTGAAGATCTGCATGCAATAAATATGCAGCTGGTGTATTGCTGAAGTGAATCAAAAGAAGGGATATGGGTGTGGTTATTGTTGTTTTATCAGAAAATGTAGTACACAATTAAAAAGGAATAAAGTCTTTAAGTTTATCCTTATGATTGCAGGTCCCAGATTGTTATTTTTTCTTATTAATAGTGATAATTATATAAATTACTTTGTAACTGAGTGTTTGATCTACTGATTTGGTTGGTTAGCCCACTGAAAGATGACAAGTCTACTATCCTAATGGTCGGTTCATTTGAACAGTGAGAGATAAAAAAAAATCAAGAAATCAATTTAAAGAGTTCATATACATTTATATATATTTAGTTGGACTTCATTTAAGAAAAATAAGTATTTAAGAACTCTTACCGGCTACTGGTTTAGTAACAAAACTCTTATTAGCAAGCTCAGAAGTCAGACGGTTCTTGTAGTTGATGAGCAGATTTCTGAGCATTTCAGGAGAATTTTGATGACTTCTAAATCATTAAGAGTTGATGGCTTTGAGCTTCAGCTTTCTTGATTACTTTTCGAAAAGATTGATGTTTAAAGGCACTCCACGATCTTGATGTGCTTCTTCTTCAGCCATTCCTTGGTTGCCTTACACATACACTTTGGACAATTGTCCTGTTGGAGGACCCATTCATGACCCATTTACGCCTCCTGGACAACTCACTGTTACTCCAAGTAAAACCCACTTCTGTATAATCAAACTTTCCAAGACGCAGCACTGACTGACGATCAGTTTCACATTTTTTTGTGCAAGTGGAATATATAATAGGTGGAAATAAAAGACAATCAGCTAGATGCCTCCGATGGTTCTGCAAGTGGCGACCTCAGACAACTTGTATTTTCTGGCTGATGTTTTGCTGACTTTTGAATGCCAACAGTGTTGTCACTCCAGTTTTACCATGAGACGGTGTCTACAACTCACACAAGTGGCCCGAGTAGAGTAACTAATCCAGGACAAAACATCAATGCCATCTGTTGCAAGAAGGTTTGCTGTCTGTAGTGTCCAGAGGATGGATGGAGGCGCTACAAGGAGACAAGCCAGTGTATCAGGAACTGTGGAGGGCAGCAACCCTACATCAGGACCACTACATCATCCTTTGTACCAGGAGAAACGGGAGGAGCACCGCTAGAGCCCGGCAAAATGACCTCAGGGCACAAATGTGATTTTCAGACCCTTTGTGAGACCATATGCTGGTTTGACTGGTTCTGGGTTCCTCCTAATGCAAGACAATGCAAGAACTCATGTCAGCAGTTTCTGCTACATGAAGGTATTGATGTCATAGATTGGCCCATCAATTCCCCAGACCTAGTCCTATTGAGCTGATCTGGGACGTCATGTCTCGGTCCATCCACCAACACCAGGTTCCACTACAGACTGTCCAGAAGTTGGCGGATGCTTTGGTCCAGGTGGGGGAGGAGATCCTCCAGGAGACCATTCGCCGCCTCATCAAAGCATACCTAGGCATTGCAGGAAAGTCATATGTGCACGTGGAGGCCACACCCACTGCTGAGCCTCATTTTGACTTGTTTCAAAGACATTACATACACGTTGGATCAGACTGTAGTGTGTTTTTCCACTTTGATTTTAGTATAATGGACATCTGGACCTCCACAAGATAACAAGTTTCATTTCAAAGAATAATTTTGTGTTTTTGTGTTGACAAAAAATGCAACTATGTAATGAATAAAGCATTTATAAAGAATATTTCATATGTATAGGAGTTGTTTTTTTTCAGTGCTCCCTTTATTCTTTTGAGCACAATATACTGTGAACAGAAATTGTCCTTTGCTGAACAATTTCAAGCTGTTTTCCTTCAAGATTTAGCAACAAAGATGGAAACAATCCATCGATGCTCCCATTAATATCACTTACAAGCTGTGTGGACGCAGCTGAAACAAAGCTTGTGGTTTTAGGCTTTTCTATCAATATGTCTTGAGTGTTAAAACTCAATGGAAATCTCTCTCATGCAGGCAGCTCTCCTTGCAGGCCTGTATTGATGTCATAAGTGACCCAATTTCTAGGCTTCCCATTGGTCCATTCGGTGTGACACCACTCTCTTGCCTGACGTACAATCAGGAAACTCACGTCAGTGTAGTAAGTGGTCTGATCTGTCTCATCTTCTCTCACACAGACCTTGGAGCATTTTTTTTTCTACTGCTCTGTGTCCCTAACGCTGCAGTAAAGGGAAACACCCAGTGAGCTGTTTGGTGATTGGCTGAGGCAAATCCAGCCAGTGATGCGTGGAGCTGTCAGGAACAGGAATGGAAGTCATGTGTTTGTGTGTGGCTGTGGTCAGCATTTCTCCACACGATGAAGGCTGGTCGCTCACGAGCTCAGATGGGGATAAAATCATGCTTCATTCCTGAGGAGAGGGGGTCTTTGTTTGTCCCAGCTGGTGCATCAGGGATGAAGGGTTTAAACCATTAAGCCAGCAAAAGTCTGCATTACTCCCTTTGTTTTCTCTCTTTTTTTTTACTTTGCCCACTAATAATCTAGAACGCAGTCATTATTTGATTTTTTTTTTTTTTTTAATTTCCAAGTTAATTGAAAAACATCTTTACTCAAAAAAGGTGGATTAGATATTTGGGCTTGAACAAATTTCACAATGAACAAAATATGGAGCAACAGTTACAACCAAACAGTAATAAATTGTATTTCCTAACATAATTTATTGGTTTTCTTCAAAAAGAAAAAAAAAAGGGCTTCATTCAATTCCTAAAACTCCAACTACATATTTCTATTGTAATATAATTTCCGGTGGTCTTTTAATCACAATTATGCAGTTTTTAGCCCAAATCAAAAAACCCTGTGCCTTTTTTAAGATATATTTTGTACAGCGTGGCAGGAATTCATCAGAAATACTCATCTGGGTTGTGGGTGGAACTGTTGGTGCAGAAGTTAGCTCTGCTAAAATTCTGCACAGTTTTGAACCATATAGTACCAGTTCAGACGAGAAAAATGAAGATGTTAATGCCGGGTCGGATGCGGCCCTCCAAATGGTTTAATCCAGTCAAGTTGTGAAAAGAAAAATTTACAGATGTTGGGAAAAAAAAACAAGTTTCTAGCCCATTTCTGTGGCGAGTTATGTTTGTTTAAAGAAATGGCTGCAATGCACAATTCCGCCACTAGGGGAACAATGGAAAAGCAAAACCGGCATGACAATAGATCAGGAAATAAAGGGCATATCTTTGCAGGCACGTGCAACCTCTGGGTAAGATGCAGTTTGGTTTCCCGCCAGCCTCACCACTGTTGACATGAAGTGCCAAACTATTCAGGAGAAATTGACAAAACAAAGCTACAGATAACAGGTTGACTGTAGGTTATTTTACTATTATTTTGCTGGTCCAGTGCATTTAACTAAAATGAGTTTTCTATTTTTCTGCAAGTGAATGCATCAGAATTGTAGCAGAGAAGGAAAACTTTGGCCTGCACATGGTAGTGACTGAGCTTTTTCAAACATCTGGTTTTTATCTGCTCCTGATCCAACACACATTGAATAAAGGAATACTCAGAAACACAGTTTTAATCTTAAATTATTTTATATGTCCTCCATTTCCAGAAAAATGCTACAAGAATGTTTTATAAGCACCTTAAACAAATGGATATCAGTGGAGGGTTACTGCTTTGCCAAGAGTCCAAGTCAGAAGGAAATTTCTGATGAACTCCTGCTGTTCTGCAGAAGTTTCATCCGAGAAAACAACTAAAGTTTTTTGATTTTGGCTAAAAACTTCATAGTAAAAAGACCACTGGGAACTATTTATAGATCATAAGTGGGACTTCAAATTAAAATATCTATATTTCACAAGACAAGCTAGCAAATTATATTTATTTTAGTTAAAAAAAAGAAGTTTAAACAATATGTTGAAGTTATTTTTGGCTTAAAGCACAATGAGAGCAGACTCTGGTAACAAACCAAAGCTTTTAAATGCAAAAAAAAAAAAAATCCAAATCAATAAGATTTGCAGAGAAAGTCTTGTTTTCTTGCCAGTTTAATTGGCAAAATCACATTTTTCTGTCAGACCTTCCTTTAAGACACTTTTAAATAATGAAGTATGGCACTTTTGACAAGTCTTTCCAGGTGGAGGAAATATTTTACTTGTATATTAAATGGAAAATCTTAAATAGATTAACATATCCCATTCAACTAAAACCTTCAATGGGACCAACGTGCTTACATTATCTTTCTTTATCTAGATCTTCAAAAAAAAGCTCAAAAGCTCAAGATTGCAAAACCACCAGCTGCAATTGACTGAAAAGACCCAAGTGTGTTGTGCTCTGCTTTGTGCAGCCTCTAATCAGCCTTGTTCAGGGTCAACAGATTGTTTTCCAAACTCTGTTTTGTAAATACAATGAAATGTAGAGGCACTTTTTCATGAAAATGTGTATTGACACTGGCTGGGCTCTGTCCCAGTTTTCACAGTCCACCAGCCCATCATGCAGACAATGAATAATTCCACTGACAGTAAACTTTTTAGGCAGCTTTAGCGTCCTCAGCTGACTCTCTGCCAGGTCGTGAAGAGGTCAAGGAAGTCCACGATTAGAAACGGCTCAACGATTTGAAAAAAAATGGAAACGGACTAATTTAGGAGTGAAACAACAATTTAGGGTTTGTTCGCAAGTAAAATCAGAAATGATTACTTTGTGAAAGGGGAGCTGGGATTCTAAAACAATATAGCAAATGATTCAGGTTTGTTGTCGAGATTTTTCATCTGATTAATACTCTTTCTTTTTACATAATCTGATCAGAATTGTTGTGTTTTTGATTAGTAGAAAAGAAAATCTATTATTTTGGATCAACATTTGAGTTTTAGCAGCTTCAGTCTCATCATAGAGTTTTTATGATCAGTTATTCTTCCCACAAGTAACAAATACAACAACATTTAAAAAGAGAAGAAGACAGGATTTATAACTGTAAAGGTTTATCAATAAGAAGTGCTGCTACAACAAAGACATAGTAACAATGACTTGCAGAAATCAGTGTTCACTTTTCCTAACGTCTGTTTTCATTCATTTTGAAGACTCATTTGTGACTGACAAATAAAAATAATAAACTTTCTTCATCAGGACAACTGAGCAAATATTGATTTTAAACAGAAAAAATAAAAGCTCCTTAATTTTCAAAATAGGTTTTCAAATGCAACAACTTAAAATATAGTACAGCTACATTCCAGTTTTCAGTAAGCACTTATTAAATATATTACCAATGTCTGAAAATGTACCCTCATAATCCTAGGAAAGAGCTTAAGAGTGCTCAGAATATTTAACACAGGAGGGGCTTGATGTTCATATTCGTCCACATGATGGCACTATTACTGTCATTATCATTCCTCCCACCAAAAGTTGTTTTTTAAAAGTACAGAAGTAAACAAATTACTTTAAATTCTTGTGATATTTTTTGATTAATCAACTATAGCGCATGACAACATATAAAATATTATAATAACAATTACAAAACTGCAAATATGATGAAACAGTTTGAGATTCTCTTGGTCAGGAATGATCCTAAATGGAGACAGGAACAATCTCCTTCCATTTGTCATTTTTTTATGTAATTTGATTTAGCAAAAAAACATCAGGTTGCTCATTTAGGCATGTGGAGAATAGTAATCTGGACCCACTCTATTCTCTGTTTAAAGGCAAAAAAATATTTTTTGACTAAAAACCATTTGTATATGAGAAAAAGAAACAAGAATGTTCAAAAAAATTCCAATAGTTTAGACATAAAATTCCCATGTTAGATATAGACCAAAATATGTCCTTAACTTTGTCAATTATTTCTTCTAAATACAGCCAAGCAAAACATCTGAAGAAGACACTTTCCTCCCTTGTTAGTATTTTGTTGCCCACTAGTTGGTGCTACAAGACAGAGAGAAATTAGATAATACATTTCTGGAGGAGATTAGTGTCAATAAAACGTGCGTAGCAATTCAACAACTTTAGATATTAGGATCTAAAAGATCATGTTCTATATGTTTAAAATCACTAAGTGTAATACTAGGTATTATGTAGAATCAGATTAATTTAGATTGTGTATAAAACTACAAAAAAGGAACACACACGGAAAAAATATCACACAGAAAGAGAAATACACCATCAGAATAAAAAGGAAATGCTAAAATTAAGCTGTATCAGCAGTTTATATATAGAAACAGGTAAAAAAATGTACTGGATTTCTCACTTTGACAAGAATGAACTGACAATAACCTGTTAGGTTCACTTTCCTTTATATATTAAATGTTTTTCCAATGGTAAAAAGAGATTTTGTGTTATTTAGATTGAAACTAAAATTAGATATTTGACAATCTATCATTTTTATTTGCTTATTTTTAGTGTTGCTACACATGTGAGCAAAATTGTTGTTACCCTTTGGTCAAAACAGGTCAAAGAAATAACTTGAATCAGACAAAAGTAACAGTAAATAATAGCTGTAAACTGTTGGCAAAGCTACTGGGAGAGACCTACAGCAGAGTAGACAAAGATTGAACTTTTCATTAGGAACATTAGCTCCATGTACACATACAAATATCAAGAAAAGAACACGACCCCTACTGTGAAACATGGAGGAGACTGTTATGTTCTACGCCTGCTTTGTGCATTTGGCACAGGGTGTTTTGAATCTGCAAAAAGTACAATGATATCCCAAAAATATCATAGGATTTGAGAGAGAAAAACACTAGCCTGTGTCAATGATCCCAAACACACCCAAGAACGGCTAAGAGTAAAACATTCTTAAGTGGCCTTCCATGACCTAAATCCTATTGAGGATCTTTGGAAGGAGCCTGAACATGTCGTCTGGAAAAAGCACCTTTCCATCCTGAGACAACTGGAGGAGTTTGCTTGAAAGGAGAGGACCAAAATACTCATCATTGACCGTTACAGGAATTGTTTGCCTTAAAATTCTGTGCAACAAAATTGTAAATTAAGGGTAACATCGTTTTTGTCAAGGTCTGTTTTGTGATTTTATTTTTTCTAAGTAATTCTGTAGAGCATGGATGAAATAAAACAATGTCTGACCTTCATTGGTTACATTTAATAAAATCACTTCAGTCAAATTTGCTATTTCTTTGAATATTGTGAGTTTTTTCATTAACCAAAACCAACAATTTTGCCTATGTGGATCTAAACTCAACATACTTAAAATAATTTGCTATTTTTAAATAAATACTGTCCGTCAATAAGTAAAATTGAACACTTTTTTAAACCTGAACAATAACTTTTATAAAACTGTCATAGAAACAAATAGAAGGATTTTCAGTTTGAACAGTCGACTTCTGTTTTCTTTATTTCACACGTCTCTGTGTTTGATGGACGGATCAATAAACCCCCTCGCTGCTCTCGATGTTGTTCAGCAGCAGCTTGAGGCCGGCCTCTGTGAACAGACACATGTGAGTATTAAAAGCCCTCTGAAACACAGACAAACAAGCCTGGCTGGAATGTTTACACCATCAATCCCCAGATCAAGGGCTTTGATAACCACAGCCATCTTTATCCGGCCTTTATTAAGCACCGCTGAAGCAGGTGGCTGACATAGAGCTTCTAATTGCTTGTTTGACTGCTGATGAGATTGTCCCAGGGTCCTTTGGAGCGACCCACCTGCTCTCACTGCTGCACAGGGACCCTAATGAAGTTAGCTCATTTGAAAGCTCGTCCTGATGGCTGCCATTGTTCTCCCTTGGTAGTTTGTTGCTTCAGTAAACAGCCCGTCATTACTCTTATGCTTTATCCCCGATCATTAGATCATTATATATTATTTTACATTTATCCCTATATGTTCATACTTTCATATAACTAGCAGACCTATGAGCTTTCCTGCCAAATACTGTCCTTGGGCGATTATGTTCTGGGTTTTTAAATGTAAAATCTCTGACTAAACAGTCTTGGTTTCTCTATGCAACAAGTTATAATTCATTTATGGGAGCACTGAGGCCCATTTTGACACATCTTTACAAATCATGTTAGTCTACAGAAGGAAAGCTGCTGTCCCTGTTGCACCACCCATCACGCAGAGGCTTATAACTCACTGATTCCTTCATGTCCCACATAGAAGTATACAAAAAATAAACAGATGAAAATTTTGATGTATGTATTTTGTTTTTTTAGCGTGGATTGTGGGGTATTTTTTCTCAAATGAATGGTCAGTTGTTAGGTGCCACATATTATTTCAGTTGTCACCAGAATTAAAATAATAAAAAACCCTCTATAAAACATTTACATCAATTTGAAGATGAGGGTTAAAACATTTTAAAACAGCGTATTTTATGAAAAAAAGGAAAATGATTTTCTGTAAAATTCAGCCTATCTAACGTGTGTCCTTTGGTTTCACCAACTCTGTCAGATTTTCAATTATAATGACATTAGTCAGGCAATAACATGATCAGATATACCCTTTTCCTGATTCAGAGAAGAAGTATGCTTTGCAAGCAGAGGGAAGACAGGTGGAAGAGGAGAGTTCAAGATAAAAAAGTAGGTTAATACAGATTGATGACATTGAAGAAAAAGCACAGAGGAAATACAGAAGGTATTGGAAAGTCGCAGAGAGTGTCCAGGTATAAGAGGTTGAAAACTGAATGTATGCCTTCCATCCTAACTACCGGTATTTCTTTTGTTTTTCTTGTGGCTAATGTTTTATTCTGAAGGAGGGGATCCTAAGGTACTTCCACGTCACATTTGGTGCTTGTGTTACAGAATCCATGACCGGTCTGAAATATAAACTTAACCAGTGCTGCTATAAATCAATGCATTATTGTAAGTATGTGAATTTGTTGAAAATGTTTTTTTTTAAATGAATTTAGCCTTTTCTTTCATTTCTTTCATGCGCTAATATGTAATTCTCATCAGTATAGTGTTACATTTTTCGTAAAGTTTATCTGAAGATTTTTTGCACCAAGTAAAGTATATTCCTCTCTTTTATCCTTTTTATTCTAAATACAATTAAAATAGATTTTAAAAAACATACAACAGTAAACAAAAGTATAAAACCTTTCCACAACATCTCCAAACCTGCTTTTTTTTTAATTCTTCAATATAGCCAGTTAATGGGTGTCAGTTTGGCGACTCCATTAATTTTTACAGTCTGTGGTTCACGTTTTATCTGCCTGTCCTCCAAATTGGAGTGTCATTGTGCTATTTGGGCATAGGATGTTTGGCCCATTTGCCAACAGCATATAGAGCTCTCAGTGAACCGTAGCTTCTTTCCGGTTCATTACCCTAACCTCAGCGACACTGACCACATCAGTACGAGAAGTTAGGGTCGCATGGGGTTGTTCTTCTTTCAACCCAAACTGTGAATAAAGACAGTCTTGTGCACTTGCACATTGTTTAATCTCAATCTGATTTTTAGAACTTGTTTTTTCTCAAAGTTACAACACAAAAAACTGTCTAACACTACAACTATTTACTGACATTGTGCAGATTTCCTCACAATACTCTCCCCCTGAGGCTCTGGTTCAGGGGATAGAGAACCCATTTGATCTCAGACATGAATTTAAGTAAAAAATAAACAGCAGATTTATTATATAGTTTTACTATTGTATGCTTGTTTTTTGTAGAGCTGTATTTCTGGTATTGGCACAAAGCACACCTAACATCTGTTTCACTCCCAATTTACCCTGTGACTGCCACTTTGAACAGCAAACAGAGCACAGCATTAACGCCGTGCCGCTCTGTATGCAAGCTTTCCAGTTCATTTAACATCGAACTGACTTAACACGAACCTACTCCTTGAATATGCAGGGTATCATTTGCTATTTTAAAAGGAAGTAACTGTCACAAGACTGCTCGTTTGCTGTAAAACTAACAAACAAACAAAAAGATCTGTTCTATGTGTTTTCTGAAAGGCAAATAGGAACTTTTTTTCTATTGTCTGAATGGTTCAAAGCAAACAGAGAACCAGTCTGGATGAGAATTTAAGGTTATTCAAATAATAGTCTCTGTTTTGGCTTCCATGGATAAATAAGAACATTGGTGGTGTGCTCATAAAGCCACGGTTTCCTTACAAACACCTGTTAGTGTATTACGTTTAAATCATCAGGAACATAATTTGCTGAATATTAACATCAATATGTGTGTTTTTTTCCACAGGAGATGAACGTAGAAGGACATATGAGTGGAGGTAGAAGCACACAGACTGCATCTCGCATAGACAGTGCAATGTGAAAGAGATCAGTGCTTGAAAACTATTAATGGTAAGTGAGTGTTTCCAGACAGCACAGGATGGTGGTGTGTAGGATGACTCTGGTGGTGAAGAAGATGAAGAAAGAGAGGGCAAAGGCAGAGAAGAGGACGAACTGGTGGAAGCTGAATAAAAGGGAGAATGGTGCATGAATTTTTAGAAGCAGTTGAAAGAAACTCTGGGTGGTCAGTAGGTACTTCCAGATAACTACAGATAGTGTGATCAGGGAGACAGGTAGGAGTGTACTTGGTGTGTCATCAGGAAAGAGAATTGATAAGGAGACTTGGTGGTGGAATGAGGAGGTGCAGACGTGTATGTAGAGTAAGAGGCTAGCTACAGTAAGAAGAAGTGGGACACTGAGAGGACTGAGGAGTAGACAGGAGTACAGGGAGATGCAGTGAAAGGTGAAAAGGCCAAACAAGGGGCTTATGATGACTTGTATGCTAGGTTGGGTAGTAAGGAGGGAGAGACTGCTCTTTATAGATTAGTGATGTGATGACAAGTGTCACGAGTGAAATAAAAAAATTATTTTGAAGAGTTGATGAATGAAGAAAATGTGAGAGAACAAAGAATAGAACGCGACTATTGTTGAGCAGGAAGTAGCAAAGATTAGTAAGGGTGAAGTGGGGGACTGAAGAGGATGAAGAGTGGAAAGGCTCTTGGTCCTAAAGATATACCTGTGGAGGTATGGAAGTGTCTAGGAGAGATGGCAGTGGAGTTTTTGACCGGGTTGTTCAACAGGATCTTAGGTGGTGAGAAGATGCCTGAGGAATGGAGAAGTGTGATGGTGCCCATTTTTAAGAATAAGGGAAGTGTGCATAGTTGCAGAAGCTACAGATGAATAAAGCTGATGAGCCATACAATGAATTTATGGGAAAGAGTAGTTGAAGCTAGACTAAGAGCAAAAGTGAACATTTTTGAGCCGCGGTGGGTTTTCTTGTCAAAAAGGAGCAGTGTAGATGCACTTTGCATCTGTAGTGCAAATATTTGCATACAGAATGTTGATAGAGAAGTACAGAGAAGGTCAGAGAGAGCTACATTTTGTCTTTGCAGATCTGGAATAAGCTTATGACAGGGTGTCCAGAGAGGAACTGTGGTGTTGTATGAGGAAGTCTGAGGTAATAGAGAAGTATGTTAGAGCAGGACATGTATGAAGGCTGTAAGAGAGTAGACAGAGGAGTTCCAGGTGGAGGTGGGATTACATCAGGGATCAGCTCTGAGCCCCTTCCTGTTTGCAATGGTGATGGACAAGCTGACAGGTGAGGTTAACCAGGAATCACCACGGGTATGATGTTTGCAGATGATATTGTGATTTGTGGTGAGAGCGGCCCAGCCAGCAAGTCCAAGTGGGCTCCATATGGTTTAAAAGTGGGCTAAAAATGTGGCCCTGAATGGGTTTGTCCGTAGTTTTGTAGTGGCCTCCTGGTGGACAGTGTAGCAAGCTCCACTGCCCAGGGGCCACCAGCGTAGGTGGCAATCTTGCTAGCTCTGCCGGCCTCTGGGCTGTGGCACTAGCTACACTGTCCACTAGGCAGCTGCCTAGTGTACCAAGGCAGCCCACTGAGTCCCCACAAAAGTCAATGCAAATGGTAATGGCGTATGCTTGTACAGCCTTTTTTCTACGGCCCAAAGTGCTTTACAGTCACAGACCCAGTCACACCCACGTTCACACCCTGATGGAAGCTCCCACTGCCAAACACTGATGCCAACTTTCCACCAGGGGCAATGTGGGGTTTAGTGTCTTTCCCAAGGACACTTCGACACATAGACGGGCAAGGCGGGAATCGAACCTCCAATCTTCTGATTGAAAGTCGACCGCCCTACTGCGGTGAGCAAACACAGGTAGGGTCACCCCGGAAACTGCGGGCAAACCCATTTGGGGCCCACATTTTCTGTCCACTTTTAAACCAAATGGGGCCTACTTAGTATTGCTGGCTGAGAGGGATCAGGTAGAGTAGAAGTTAGAGAGGTGGAGGTTTGCCCTGGAAAGGAGAGGAATGAAGGTTAGCCGCAGTAAGACAGAGTACATGTGTGTGAATGAGAGGAACCAGAGTGGAAGAGTGAGGTTACAGGGAGAAGAGATAAAGAAGGTGGAGGAGTTTAAGTATTTAGGGTCAACAGTACAGAGTAATGGAGAGTGTGGAAAAGAAGTGAAGAGGAGAGTGCAAGCAGGTTGGAATGGGTGGAGAAAAGTGTCAGGTGTGATGTGTGACAGAAGAGTTTCAGCACAAATGAAAGGAAAGGTGTACAAGACTGTGGTGAGACCAGCCATGTTGTTTGGACTAGAAACAGTGGGACTGAAGAAAAGACAGGAAGCAGAGCTGGAGGTAGCAGAGATGAAGATGCTGAGGTTCTCTTTGGGAGTGACCAGGATGGATAGGATCAGGAATGAATACATCAGAGGGACAGCACATGTTAGAGGTTTTGGAGATAAAGTCAGAGAGGCCAGACTGAGATGGTTTGGACATGTTCAGAGGAGAGACAGTGAATATATTGGTAGAAGGATGCTGAGTCTAGAGCTGCCAGGAAAGAGGTCTAGAGGAAGACCACAAAAATACATACAAAAAGTTAAAAAAAAACCTTAGATCGAGACCAAATAGGAGGTTCATGGGTGTAGTGGAGGAGGAAATGAAGATGGTTGGTGTGAGCGAGGAGGCATGCAGAGGATAGGATTAGATAAAGGCGAGTGATTCACTGTGTGGATCCCTGAAGGGAGCAGCGAAAGGCAAAGAAGCTTACAGCTGGGGGAAATTTGTCATCTTCTTTTTATTACTCACGACATAGTCCCTGCCTTCACTGTTATCCTTTGCATCAACAAGCTCATGCTCATGTTTGGTATTGTTTCCATGAGCTGAACAATGAGTGTCTAAGTAACACCCATGTTTTATGTACTTTGTAACTGAGCTTGACAACACTATGAATTCACACACACAAATAATGATCCTCGGGCAAGGTCTTTGTCTAAACTAACCAAAAGGGGGCCTAAGTCTGGGTCTCCCTGTGCCAGTCCCCAGCTCGGATAAAATACAGAATAGTGTCAGGAAGGACATCCGGCATAAAACTTTCTGCCAAACCACCTGTGCTAATCAGTGAAAGGTGATTCCCTGTGGCGACTCCTGATGGGATGAGTCGATATAGGAGAACAAAAGCAATATACATGATACACAGTAAACATAATACAAGCAATATACAACAAGAAGATTCTTGATAGCACACTGACTTTAGTCTTCTTGTTGGTCAAGTGTTACTTTTTAATGTGGGAGTCAATGAAAAACGGCTTATTCCTGCAACATTCAGAGGTCTTTTGGTGTAAGTGAATGAAGCATGTCAAGCAGCAAACAAATCAAACCTTTTTTGTAGCAAATACACCAAAGAACCATGTTGGAGATTGCAAAACATGACAGATTTGATTGCAGTACATCAAGAAC
>NC_050524.1:18566566-18569649 GCF_002922805.2 Oryzias melastigma | reverse complement strand
AAAAAAAAAAAAAAAAAATCCATTCTATTTTTTCCAGTCTCAACAATATAGGCACTGCATGCATACAATGTAGTCTTTAAACTTGAAGAGTACCTACAGAACACCATTATATGCAGATATAAACTGATGCCTAACATGATTTTCTGAAAAAAGGTATCCAAAGGCACATCTATGCCAAATTTGGTGCTTGCTTGACAAAATGCACAATTAGTTTAATAACCGGCTCCACTATAAAGACTAGGACATCTAGAAACACACACACATACACACACTGTCCTTCAGTCACATTCGACAACTGATCCATTTCTGCCAAAACACTGTTGTGTTAAATGATCTCTGAACTTTATTTCTGATCAAGTCAAAGTCAGTCCAAGTTCATGCCCATGTCCTCACATCAGCAAAACAAGAGTGCTGTTGCTTTTTATAAAGTCCTTGTTCACTTTTTATGAGGGTTCTGTTCATTTTTGCACATAAAACAAAACTAACATGTTCTGTAAATTTAGTTGATTATTCATCAGTTGAAGAACATTTCATTCAGTATTTTTAAGTGATAGTTAATATTTTTGAATGTTTTAGCAATTTACATAAATTAATAAATTAACAGTAATTTCCAATTCTATTTTGCAATAATTTCCTATTTTCTCCCTTGTTGATGTGGAGATAAGGCCAACCATTTCAGCGGCTATAATTTCAGTTTTTGGAATGTGTAGTGCTGATGAGTAAGCAGGCTCACAGTTTTCCTTGTTTTCTTTGTGTCCATGTTAGTTGCTTCCAGGCATTTTTGCTTCTCCTACAATTCAAAAAAGTATGTTTCCAGGCTCCTTCTAAAAGGAGAACCCAGTGTAAATCCTCCTGCCACTGAACCTTGACAGCAACCAAAAAAGTTTTGATTTACATTTTTATACTAGAAACACAAATCTGTTTAAAAATGGCTTATCAACAATTAAAAATTTGATTCAATATTTTTTACACAGTAAAACTGCACTTATTGATCATCTAAAACCTCAAAATATAAAAACAGACTCAAGAAAGAGCTATTTATCTTATATTTACCCTGCACTTCCCTTTAGATTCTTTTTCAAGGCATCAACCCTATATAACTATTTGTATCATATTTAATAGATACTTGTGAGATCACTATCGCATTAATGTGACAAAAACGTTCCTTATAAACCTTTGATAGAACATGATTCATTTTTTGGCGCTGTAGTTCATCATCATTCCACTAGGGGCACTAGAAGGGCTTTTTCAGCTCTTTCAAAATGGCTGCCTCCTTGAAATCTCAAAATTTTTTGATAATTTTCAAAGCTTTATCGTAAGAATAACTTTTTTATTGTTATTCTTACTTTCTGTATTAAAAAATACAGATTTTATTGATAATTAATTAGATGTAATACAGTTACATCATGTTAAAATGTGGGGATCAAATTTGAGACTTCAGTTTCCTGAGCACTCATGTCTCTACCAAATCACCCAACATATTATAATTAATACTATATTTATATAATCACAATTTTGATATTGCAAACTTTTTGGGGGGATTTCATCAAGTACTTTAAAAAGTGTCTGAATTCCCCAAAAATGTAAATGTTCTGAAATTTTTTTGATGTAGTGGGCTTTACAAGTTAAAATTAGTTCAGTGGTTGGGGTTTATTTAAGGGTTTGTTGTTTTCAAGAGCTGTTACCCACTTATGCATGAATGTTTGTGTATGCAAAGGCAGCAAAGTTACATAACGGTCTATGCAGAGGTTTCCCTTGCATGTGCTTGCAAGAGATAAGCAGACAGGATGCAGACTTTGTGGACCGTGACCATTCTTTAGTCTTAAGGGTTTCAGTGCGTTTGAACTTCTTTAACCCATCATAATATTTTTATCTGTGTTGTCTTTGGAAAATCAAACGAACTTCTGAGACACATGTTAAATAACAGAATGTTTTGGGGGTTTTTTTTCATTGGAAAAGATAACAAAAAAGTTAGCAGAAATATTAGCAAATAAGCTAAAAGGTTAGGAATATAGGGACTGCTCCTGCGCATTGAGAGGAGTCAGTTGAGGTGGCTCGGGCTTTTGGTCCGGATACCTCCCTGGGGAGGTGTTCCAGAAATGTTGCACTGGGCGGAGGCCCCAGGGAAGACCTAGGACATGCTGGAGAGCCTACGTCTCTCAGCTGGCCTAGGGAGCACCTCGAGGTCCCCCCAGAGGAGGAAGTGGCTGGAGAGAGAGAAGTCTGTGCATCTTTGCTTAGACCTCGTGACCCGATCCTGGATGAGCAGAAGAAAATTGATGGATAAATGTAACTCAAAGACTTTGACAGGGGGTGTTAGCATCTTTGAGGGTTTGAGAGATCCTGGTTTTAAAGCAGAACTGTTAACATATGACACCACAGAATCTGGTGATTGTCTCACCCGAGGAAACAGAGTTGACAATATCTGAAAACTTGTTTTTAATGTTGTTTCGTCACAGCTGGTAGCTAAAAAACTAAGATGACATAATTATGTTATTAAGTTTCAGATCAAGTTTTGAGTATTTAGATTTTTAGATTCTGACATAATAAAATAATAAAGACTGCCTTTTACTGATGCTCATTTGGAAATTAGATGAAAACTTCAGACTAAATGTCACTTCATTTTTATTCATCGAACCTTAAACTCCAAAATCAAAGTTATTTTGCAGCATTTACAGCAAATCATTCTTAACATTTGACGCCCATTTGAAGATGACAAATTGGCAAAATGATAAAAACTATTTTTTATTACTATGCTATATGTTATGTTTTGTTGCTTCGTTTGCTATATAGAGCTTAAAAACAGTAATAATTGATGCAACTTTACATTTATATGATATACTTCGGAAAGGAACTTTTATGGCATTTTCTCAAGAAAAATCCATCCATCCATTTGCTCAGCCCACAGTAACCCTTTCAGGGTCATGGCTGAACCTAACCTACCCGCTGGGCCCAAGCTGACGGCTCTAGACCTTCCTGCTGCAGGGACATGCAATCACACACCCATGCACACTTTCAGTCACACCTACAGAGCTGTTAAGCATGTCTTTGGACTGTCTAGAGAAAACCCACGCATGTAGCTC
>NC_050524.1:18560338-18566009 GCF_002922805.2 Oryzias melastigma | reverse complement strand
GCCCATTTGAAGTTGTCAAATTGGCAAAATGATAAAAACTATTTTTTATTATTATGTTATATGTTATATTTAGTTGTTTGGTTTGCTATATAGAGTATGAAAACAGGAATAATTGATGCAACTTTACATTTATATGATATACTTCAGAAACTTTTATGGCATTTTCTCAAGAAAAATCCATCCATCCATTTTCTCAGCCCACAGTAACCCTTTCAAGGTCATGGCTGACCTAATCTGCCCGCTGGGCACAAGCTGACGACTCTAGAACTTCCTGTTGTGGGGCCACGCAATAACACATCCATGCACACTTTCAGTCACACCTACAGAGCTGTTAAGCATGTCTTTGGACTGTCTAGAGAAAACCCACGCATGTAGCTCTAATAGTAAGGTGTGCCTTGGTTTTTCTCTTTTATTTGGTCCTTTGGTTTATTTTTGTTGGCTGTGGCTCCGCTAGATGCTCCACTTCCTCCCCGTGGTTCTCTGCTGTCACAGCACTTTAGTCCCCTGTGTCGGCTCGTTTTCAATCTTCCTTTGTCTGCTTCATTCAAGTCTCTTTACATTTTTTCGAGTAGATTTTGTTCCACGAGTGGCTGTGTTTTTTTTTTGGTTTGTAAACTTTGAATTAATTTCTATTTGGCTCTAAGATCTTCCTGTTACTGATTCACCAAGCCCCCATAACACAATAATTGTCCATCTTTTTATCATTCAATTTGAGACAGAATTATTTTTTATATTGTCATTTTGATAAAAAAAACTGATATTAAAGAGAATAGCTAAAACAAGTGGCTTAAACTTGCTTTTGGTCTCAGATGGTAACCTGACCAATGTGCTTATTGCTCTGTGGACAGATTACAGTGATGTTATGCTGTAGGATAATCTGCTTCACATGAAGCTTCTTTGGGCCTTATCAGATTATAAACACAATGATTGCGTGTAGTATTTGTACCACAGTTCAACATTTCTCCTTGTGTCTCCTCAGCTGTAACTTAACCTTCCTGACTTCATCTGACATACATTAAAGAATCATTTTATTGTGAAATTATTCCCAGTGGTCCTTTAATCACGACTGTGCTGTTTTTAGGCAAAATGTAAAAAACCTGTCCTGTTTTCTGGGAAACTGTTTCTGCAGAGCAGCGGGAGTTCATCAGAGTTGTGGGTGGGACTCTTCGTTTGGTTGTTTTCATTTCCTATCATCTCTTTATTTACTCTTTCCTTGCTAATGGCGAGAAATATCAGTGCAATCCAGCCCTACATCTTTGAGCCAGATGCCAGAGAAAAACAAAGACGTTCATGGATCTATTTGTTTGCAAGTGGATGCATCAGAATAGAGCGAAGCAGGGAGCTTATGACCTGCAGATTGTACTTTGTACGTAACAACAAGCTTTTTCAAAAAGCATTTCTTTGTCTGCCCCTGAATCACCATAACTTGAATAGAGAAATAGTCATAAATGCAATTTTAATCTTAATTTTATTTATTTGTATGTAATCTATCATGAGAAAAATACTACAAAAATATGTAAAAACACAATTTTCACAAGAGTGGGCCTTTAATATATCAGCGGGTTTAAATTTAAATATAGAATTATTTTTAAGTAACTATTATAAATAGCAATGAGAGTAATTACTTTAAAACTATTGTTAACAAAACACAACTTCATATTTATTAACCTGTCAAAGTAAAAGTAGTTTGATGGAGTTTTAAGTGGTACTAAAAAGCAAGTGAGTTAACTTATCAAAATTGTCTACTTATTATGGAAAATAACACATTTTGTACTTATTTCAGCAAAACATTTCCTTATATAAAGAAAATATTAGTATTTCCCATTTTCATTTGGAGTTCTAAGCTTCTAGGAGAGCACACACCCTAAGAAGCAACAATGAAAATGTTTTTCCAGTTCTTCAAATCTCGTGTGAATATGAAATGAGGTCAGCGCTGAAGGTTTTCTGTTTGCTCATTCTCTGGTGCCTCGTGGCTGTGAGCTTTTACTGCTGTTGTCTTTTATCACATCATTACTAAGATGGTCTTGCCGTGCACGGCTCCATTGTTGGGTGGGACTCTGTCAAAGACCGTTTATTGTGTATTCACTCTTTTATGTTAGCACTTCCTTCCTACTATTCATGCGGATGCCACTGACCCTGTTTTAAAAGAGCATGACGAGCAGTCAAAAAGGCGATCAAATGAAGCTTGACATTCTGAGCTTCAGAATGGCACTGTTAGAAAAAAAGATAGGTTCTGCAGTTGCACAGATGTTTTTTTTTTTTTACTAGAAATATCCTTTATGGTTAAAAAGCTGCTTCAGACGTTTGTTTTTTTATCTGCAATAATTACATTTTGAATCTTTACTACCATTAAATGTTTGACTTTTTTCTTCTTTTGAAAGTGTATGTTACATGTTGAGACCATTGACTGTATGAAAGAACTGGACTGAACACGTGTGACATCACTAATGACTTACTTCCAGTTCCAATGAAAGAAAGTCAATTCAGTCACCATTTTTCCAAAATACTGCTGTCGCCATGTTGGAACCAGACGTCGTCTGAACTACTGCTTGGTCGGAGTCGGTTAGAGTCGACATTTCTATGGCAACCACTCTCCATTCAGGAGAGAGTATGTTAGAAGACCACACCCCTTCCACTGAAAGCGAGCTTGGGAGAATCTGCCAATTAAATGTTCGACATGACACCGCATGCTTTTATGGAGGCATCTGATTGGCCAGTTAGTAACTTGAAAAACTTGCGCTACAGCAAAAATATGATGAAAACCAAATTAGGATTAGCAATAAGATGCTAAAAAAAAAGCTAATAAAGGTTATTCTGACAAATAAAATGACTGAGTAACAGCTATTTTTCTCTCAATAGAAGTCTATGGGAATTGTGCTTTTTGGGACCAGTTGGCACTTCCTATTAAGAACACGAGGGAGTTCCAGTTCTTATATACAGTCAACGGTTGAGATACTATGAGAAAAATATTCCAGAAATTTTTGATGCTTTATTTTTGGGATAACAGTTTAGTAAATAAAAATAACGTTTTCATACAGTGCTTGGATTTAGTGGTGATATAACCTTCATATAATCAAAATCCTCTGAAGATGAGCCTCTTTCTAGTCTTAAGTTTTAAAGAAGAGCTTATGAGATCTGCGTTCTTTAGCTTGTTGACAGCTCTTGGGTAATTTGTTGCATTCTTGGGGTAACCTGGGGGCCACCACCAGAACGTTTTACTGCTGTTCTGTTTGTGAATAATTCACTCCTTCAATTCTCTGTCAGCTCTTAATGCTCTCCTAGCAAACAGGCTCATAAAGCGTTTCTCAGAGGCTCAAATTCCTTAATGAGTTTAAACTTTAGTGGAATTTTCCCCTTTAGAGACAAGAATGCTCTCACTTTGTGCCACGTTGTAAACACAGTGAATATAACCCTGATGTCTGCGCCATTTAATACAATAATTACTGTACATAAGGTCTCATATTTCAAGACAGACAATAATATAGCCCGCAGCACTGGCTGCACCACTCCCTATCTGTCAGACTTTAGTAGGAGCTCAGTTTTACTGTTTTTAATGAGGAGCCATCCTCCAACTCTGCTCAGGAGATTATATCTGAAGATAAAACATTTGCATTTCTTGGCAGTTTGGATGAGGGAAAGACTGAAAACCTTTCATGACTAATTGTTCATATGGTTTTTGAAGCTATTTTGCATTGTATAAAGACATTTTACTTTCACTTCTGTTTAAGCATTCATTGTCAATGAATCTAACTTTTTAAAAAACTGTACAATTTCTTGATTGTCAAGGTTAGATTACATGTATATTTTGGTCATAAGGAGGCATTAAAAGATAAAACACGCTAACTGGGAATGAGCCGTGACAACATTAAGAAATTGACATTGATTTTAGTAAAAACATATTTAGATGTATTTGTTCCATGGAATAAATGAAATGACATTAAAATGTTCAGTAAATAGTTCATTAAAATGTAATGCTATTAAAATAGTTCAAAGAACAGTCGGCCCACACACCTTTCCACCTCATTAACTCTGCCCCTCTTTGCAGGATTTTTGGAAATAGCTAATCTAGTGCTTTGGTTTTAATCAGTTTAGGAGGAAAAAGGAATTATTTTATTTTGTATCTTTATCCTTTGGTGAGTCAGTTCCCTCAAGAGTAAGAATTAAATATAAATTATTGTCAGCACATCTTTACAATTCTGCCTAATTGCTGCTTGATTTCATGTTTATCACCACCCCCTTTCTATTTGTAGATCTCCTTCTGGGTGATCTTGTTCATCCTCCTCCTTTTTCCTCTTTTTGTTTCATTTTATACTCAGTCACCCCTCCCTTCCAGTTCTGACTTTCTGCCATGGAGTCTCTTTGTTCTTTTATCCATTTCTCATCTTTCCTCTAATTAAGGTCTCACTCTTGAGGAATGGTTATTTCAGAGAAAGAGGCTGAGATCAGCTTTCCTGTTGATGAACTTCAAATTTAGAACGGTGGGGGCCAGGAGTTGGCGTAATGCAGTTGACTGAGTTTAGGGATTTGGTGCTTTACTTCCACTGGTTTGATATCTACTAACATACATATGGTCATTTCTATTAGATGTCGATGTATAAAGCTCTTTCTATGGAGGACAAAATGCTAATTGTCTTGGTTACATCTCACATCCTTTTACTGTTTTGTTTCTTTATTACCCAGCAAGGCTGCACCCCCACCCCTCAAAGTACTTTTGAAAGCCCAAGGCTTTTTCATTGTTGCAGCAATGTTAATTTTTGTATTGTGGAAACATAAATAGGACAGGAAGGCTGCAGCTGAGGATGTGGTCGTGTGCATGAATGTGAAGGCAGCAACACTGTGGTTAAATGTGCAGCTTCTGACTGAACAAAACCAGAGAACTTGTTTTTTTTTTTTGTATTTTTCTGAAAACTACAAGGACTGTTCGTGCTGAGCTGAGATTCCCATTTCACTATGAGTAACTGTTTAACCCTTTGTTTGAACATTCACCACAGAATGCAGCACCTTGAGTTTTCAGCAGGTGAAAGGGTCACGTTTATCTGATATGACTTAGTCAACACTAGATGTACGTCATAAATGGAGTTCAAGGAAAGCATGCGTAACACCATAAAGAAAGCCTACTTTTGACAAATATTAACCTAAACATGACTTTGCTTGAGGTCGCTCTCGAGGATTTTGGCTGAACTTTCAAAAGTCTGTGTTTAATGTTTAAAATGATCAGGCTGCAGTGACAGAGAAAGCTAAATGTCTAAGCCATCAAACGGCTCCAATTCCCCTTAACCTCAGTCATCCGTACGAGGGTGTGGATTTCAGACCAAAATAGTAGATTAGTCTGTGTGGTTAAACTTCAAATTCCTGCTTCACACCGAGCAACAGTTCTCTGAAATCAGGACAGTGGAAATATAGTAGCACACAAGTATACTGTAATACAATACTGTTCTAAAATGATTAAAAAATATAATTGGTTGAGTTTTGATTAAAAGTACCACATTGAAACTTAAAGACACCTAATCAAATCTAAATACAAAAGTCATACTTGGACTTCACATCCACTCACTGGCCACTTTATGTACATCTTGCTAGAACCAGGTTGGACCCCTTTAACCTTTAGAACTGCCTTAATCCTTGATCATAGATTCAAAAAAGTACTGGAAACATTCCTCAGATTTGGTCC
>NC_050524.1:18544955-18559315 GCF_002922805.2 Oryzias melastigma | reverse complement strand
AAAGTACCACATTGAAACTTAAAGACACCTAATCAAATCTAAATACAAAAGTCATAGTTGGACTTCACATCCACTCACTGGCCACTTTATGTACATCTTGCTAGAAGCAGGTTGGACCCCTTTAACCTTTAGAACTGCCTTAATCCTTGATCATAGATTCAAAAAAGTACTGGAAACATTCCTCAGATTTGGTCCATATTGACTTGATAGCATCACACAAATGCAGCAGATTTGTCGTGTGCACATCCATGATGCTGATCTCCCGTTCCACCACATCCCAAAGGTGATCTCTTGGGTTGAGATGTGGTGACTGTAGAGGTCATTATTGTCTCGTTCAAGAAACCAGTTTGAGATGATTCCAACTTTATGACATGCTGTGTTATCCTGCAGGAAGTAGAATCAGAAGATGGTACACTGAGGTCATAAAGGGAAGGACATGGTCAACAGAAACACTTTGGGGGCCTTCGTACTAAATTGGTACGAAGGGACCCAAAGTGTGCCAAGAAAATATCCCCACACCATTACACCACCAGCAGCAGCCTGAACTATTGGTACAAGTAGGATGGATTCGTGCTTTTACGCTGTTGATGCCAAATTCTGACCCTACTACCTGAATGTTGCAGCAGAAATTGAGACTAATCAAACCAAATACCGGTTTTCCAATCTTCTGTTGTCCACTTTTGGAATTGTTGTCTCAGTTTCCTGTTCTTGGCTGACAGGAGTGGCACCCGGTGTTCTTCTGTTGCCCATTTTGGACATGGTGTACATTCAGAGATTCTCTTCTGCAGACCTCAGTTGTAACCAGTAGTTATTTAAGTTATTGTTACCTTTCTATCAGCTGGAACCAGTCTAACCATTCTCCTCTGACCGTTGGCATCAACAAGGCATCTCCACCCAGAGAAGTATCTCTCTCTGGATATTTTCTCTTTTTAGGACCATTCTCTGTAAACCCTAGAGATGGTTGTGGGTGAAAATCCCAGTTAGATCAACAGTCAATCAGCCAGTCTGACACCAACAACCATTCCTCATTCTGATGCACAGTTTGAACTACACCAGATTATCTTGACCACGCCCACATGCCTAAATGTGTTGAGCTGCCGCCATTATTGGCGGATTAAAACTATGGCTTACAGCTGCTTGTCTTAAATTAAAATAACTGTTATTTATTTAGAAGCTCTTCACTAAATTCCTGTTGTCTTGAACTCTTTTCTTTGTATACCAGTAATGAGGCATTTAATTTCACTGAGGCTCCATGAATTTTACAGCTTTTTTAATGCTCTCCACAACATAATGTTAACAAGTGATGGGTTTACCTTATTTGGTTCCCACTAAGTCCATTTATCACATCTGGAACCCTGAGGATTACAAATTGGATGTTCATTGGTGTAAAGACAGAAAGGAAAATACTTATTTAACTCCAACACAGCACTGGCTGTTTATTCAGTGACAAACTCTGACATTTTACAGGAGCCTTTCAAATGGCCCAGGTCTTTGATCCCAACAACATCACTATGAGCACAATCCAAACCTTATCTAATCAAGTCGGTTCTAAAGTTCATGTTGCTTTGTTTATTTTTTTACCCTCATCTCTGCTCATTGGTGCAAAATGAATGCTTGTTGTCTCGATGTGTCTGTCTTTTGTGACCTTTTTGGAAACATTGACTGCTTGAGAGAGAAAAAAAACTGGATCTGCAAGGATTCAAAGTAGACAAAAGGCTTCATTGTGAGAAAGACAAACAACGTTTACATCATTTAAACCTACATTTAAAGTGGCTTTTTGCAGAGCTCTACATTGATGAACTGGAAAAATAACTTAGCATTAATGTGTTTAATGTATTTGAGCATAAAAACATTGCATTTATATATCAGTTGTGCCAATGGTTTTAACTGTAGTCATCTTGCGGACATTCACCAATTGTTTATCTACTATTTCTTGTTTTATTAGGAAGGGTTTGTGGGGTTTCTTCATGCAACTTTACTAAAAACTTGATTTTTGTAAAGAGCATTCAAAGAAAATCTCAATTCTTACAGCCACAACTTACGCTTAGTCCCTTAATAGTTACATCAGTAAGTAGATTTTGGTTTTCCATGGAGCACCAAGAAGACTAAAATGTTAAATACTCCTGCTAGACTAAATACTCCTATGAGTATAATTGTACATTCTTGAATGTTTGTTTCATCCTGTGGTTTTAGGAATCAAATTAAGTGTTTTTGTTGTTTTCTGTCTATTTTTATATCATCAAAATGTTCAGAATCTTTCAACACTTTCTTTCAAATCAAATCTTTATTTATAAAGGACTTTTCATAGCCCGCGCCAGCTCAAGGTGCATTTTTCATCATGGTTTCTAGGGGGGTGGGGGTAAATAAAGTCAGTCCATCCATTTTCTGACCCCACTGAATCCCTTTTAGGGTCATGGAGATGCTGGAGCCTATCCAGTCACTGTTGGGCGAAGGCGGGGAACACCCTGGACTGAATGCCATTCTTTTGCATAGACACACATTCTCACAAATAGACTCACATGCACATCTTGGGCCAATTTAAAGATACCGACTGACCTATGAAGCATGTTTTTGGGTTGTGGGATGAAACCAAAGCGCCTGGAGAAAACCCACAATTACATGCAAACTCCTCACAGAATAGGGCTGGGACTAGAACCACTTCACCACTATGCAGTCTGAAAAAAAAAGTCCTTACTTTAAATGTATGAAAGCAGGTAAATCAACCAGCCTGATTAACAAGGTTTTGTCAATAAAAAATTATTTTTTTTTCCAGCTCAACAACAATGCAGCATCTTAGGTCTCACCTCTCTGTACATTTTTTTGCTTTAATGGAGGGTTAGGAAAAGTTCTGTGTATTCCTTTTTTAGATTCCTGACTCACTCAACATATATTTAATACAGAACATAAAAATAAACAGCAATATTTCATACTTTTGTGGGTTTTTCTGCTTCTATCCAATAAAAGTAGAACCATGAAGTCCAGTTTGCATAAGACCCCATAAAGTCTCCATAGTGTTGGAAATGATGTTGATAAGTGGAAGCTGCATTTGCTGAAAAGAAAGGACTGAAATAAAATAGAAAAAAAAAAAAGGCGGAAGGGAACAAGTACATTGTTAGCAGTCTGGTTTCCAACAATTTAGACGGAATGAAAAGAACATTTTTTCCAGCTTCTGTTAGAGATTATTGCTATTGTCACAGATCTGAATGAACTTCCAGCAGAGATGGAAACTAGAGCAATTTTGAGCTTTTAATCCTCCCAGATTTGCAAAAACTTCATACTCTAAAGTGGGAGTTTTGACATTATTTAGGTAGACATACACAACATTTTTTATTATTTCTTCAGCATCTAGAATGCAAAATATAAGTGATTTGACAGAGTAGTAACTTACAACTTCACTTTTACTCTTTAATTGACAGATATAGGACGAGATCCTTAGATGATCATTCGCTTGTCTCCATCCTCTGGCCACTGCCTTTGTCTCTGCCATTTGTTTTGGTTTACCAACAGCTAATCCTCCGAAACGATGCGGCCCTGAAAACTGGAACAAATACAGGCTGATCCTCTCCATTGTCAGTTTGCTTCCTGCTGCTGGCACACTCTGTACATCCATCACACTGTTAAATTAGGTCCAGGAGACAGCCCTGCTGTTGTTTGGGGCTAGCGTATATGAATATTCACAACAATGTGTTTCTCAGTATCAGGCGACAAAGCTGCTGCATTTATTGAGATTAAAGGAGTTGAATACGGGGACACTGGCAATTTTTAAATATTTTTTTATTTCATTTTTTATTAAATGAAAACAATGCTATATGTAGACAATTTGTCTCAGTTAATGAACAATTTACAAAGTTGTTTGAGTTGGCCCCCTTGTTTTTAGCTTTTACCTCTACAAAGGTTACAAAACGTCAACTCTAAAGGCCAGCTGCTGTTACACAACAGAGTGGTGCTCAACAGGTTCCATTTATGGTGAACTAAGATCCACTTAGAGCTAAAATAAATGCTACTTAAGGGCAGGTAATTAAGAAAATGTTTGTGCAAGATCGTGTTTTTGGCTGCTCTGAGAGGGCAGAAAAAAAAAACCCTCGGTGGTTAAAATAAAAAAGGCTGCAGCATCAGAAAGCAGGGGCGGAACTACCATTAGGCAGAGGTAGCCAACTGCCTATTGGGGGCCCCATTTAAGAGAAAATGTCTGAAATATTTTCTATGCCAAATTTAAATCAGTCATAAAAAGTACAAAATGAAAAAAATGGAATGGCACAAGACAAGTGTTTCATCCTCCCCCTATCAATCTGCAGGAATGGACTATTGCGTCAACAGCAAGTTAACAAGTAGAGATTCTTTGAAGAGATTTTTGTTTTATTAATAGTGGTCAAATGATATGTAGTTACCCGAAAATGATCATCATCCACTGTTGAAGGAATAAAAGAAAGCAAAAGAAAGGGAAACCCTCTCACACAAAACTCTAACGTTGTAACTTAAACAAAACTATTCTGCAGAAAGAAAGACAAAACTGCAAAAAATCAAAGGAACTCAAAAGAGATAAAGAAAGGTAAGTATAATGAACAAAAAAATAATAACAGAAAAGGAATTTAGGGCAAAGGGAGGGGAAAAAAAATGTAATTTTGAGAATATTTGTTAAGACCGAGTCACACAGCCACTACATACATTTTACACATATAGCACAGATGACAATTGGTCCTATGTGAATGTATGTGGAAAAATTAGAAAAGTTAGTCTTCATGTGAAATTTTCATTGATGTATCATAAATGAACCACATTAAAACCACGGAAAAACTGCAAATAAACCACGCAAAGAACATGTAAACCAGAGCTTCATTATACTATATATTGAATTGTATACCCAATATAAAAGTTATACATCAACGGTACACGCGTGAAAAGTCCATTAGGCATACGTGGCCCGGTCGTGGAAAGCCACAAATTCGCAAATGTGTCTCAGAAAAATCTCACACAATTGCCTAAGATTTATGTATTATTGAGTATAAACTACGTAAAATACAAATAAACTACGTAATTCTGAAGCAACCAAGAATTTTGAACAGCTCAAAACCAAAAGACCTTGATGGTCTCTACATGGTAAATTTCTACATGGCATTAAAATGTGTTCCTTTATTTACTGACCAAGCTAACATTAAATATTTAAGTTGCTATATTAGTGTAAGACAGATGTAAAAGCTGTTGCTATGTGCAGCTTTACACTATTTAGTGTTGCAATCTGATAAGTTTGGGAACCCATAAAATTTATAATTGACCAGTAAATTCAAACTTATAATGACTTGAAGACATCTTGTGTTTCTTGAAACATATCTATGTTTGAATAATAGATTTACTAAATGCTGATCAATACACGCTAAGGACACTAATGAACACCCTACTTCTAGTTAGAGCTGCTTCTCAAGCTGTCAAGCTGCTTCGGGAAAGATGTTTCTCCAGGAAGGCGAGAGTATGAAGCCTGGAGGGAATATACCCTCTAGAATTTTCTAGACTAGACCACTGACTTAAAGGAATTTATACCAGAGCCACACCCACAGGTATCACCCATCAGATCTTTATTCTCTTTTTATTGATGCATATCCATAATGTTGTCTTTTTTGCATCATTCTATCATTTTTTTTTTTGTTTTTTTGTTTTTGCATTTTTTAGTAAAACTTGATGAATTAAAGAAAATACAGAAGCATTTGTTCCTACTAGAGGGGGTTAAAAAAATAGTACATTCTATATATATATATATTACAAATAAATGTGATCTCAATTTTTAAATGCTTATCAAACATTTGGATTTAACCTTTTATGTTTTTTTTGTTTGTTTTTAAGGATTAATTCAAATGCAGCAGAGGGCCCCATGTTACTGTTCACCTGGGCCCCCAATCTGCTAAATCCGCCCCTGATGGAAAGACTACCTGTTCCCCCGGAGGAGGGAGATGCTCGATATGGGGGCGTGTCCAACACTGCACGCGCTGATTCCAGTCTCTCAGCTGTTGGGCGTGAACTCACTTGTTTGGCGTGCCCTAAAGTAGGCCAGCGCGCACGGATGAGGGAGCGTGGAGCTGAACTAACATCTTCCCCGCTTAATGAACCTGACTGCGGCTCATAATGTGAGCACACTCGCGTCAACTTTAGCTTCAAAGTGAGTCAGAAAGCGTTCGTGCTGCGCTTGTTTTCCTAACCGTGCCAAATGCTGGGATGGCTCGTGGCTTTGTGCGCTGTGGTCCTGGTGATCTTTTGGTCCAAGTATTTCGGCAGCCAGCGCCGGTCGGATGGGTTGTTTCTGGAGAGCTGCGCGGACGCAGGAGGAGACGGGAGCGGGGAGGCGCGCGCCTCCGCCGGGGCTGCTGCTGCTGCTGCGCGCGGCGCCGTGGAGCTCATCTGCAAACCCTCCGCGCTGGCGAACTACCTGAAGAAACACTGCAGGACTTTCACTGATTACGCGCCGTGTGCGGGCTGGACGTGGCGGTCCAGCGCCGTCCTCCTGAGCGCCTTCGAGCTGTTCTGGCCGTACTACAGCCCGGTCCAGTTCGTGCGGGACAACCTGCAGCTGAGCGACGACGGACTGGTGGCGCTGGACTGGGCTGTGCCATCCTACCAGAGGAGACGCAGAACTTCCAGTCATTCCAGCAGCCCGGTGCTGCTCATCATTCCCAACTCTTTTGGGAAGATCACAGGGAGCTTGTTAAAGGTATAATACTCCTTCTATGCTTCTTCTCCAAACTTACACAGAAAAACAAACCTCAAAGTTGATCAACCTGTGGCGGTGCTGGAACAATTTAGAAAGGAGTTGGGAGGGGGCAGAAAGCTTTAAAACGAGAACAACAGAGTGGAAGGCTATTACAAATGACAGGGAAGCAGATTTCACTGATAGATGGTTTGACAGATACCCTTCCTGTATAGTTTTTCCGGACTAGGGACAGGCGCAGGGTAACCCAGACTTCATGGGGCCCTCTTTAGGCCAGGGGTGTCAAATACGGGGCCAAAATCCAAAACACACCTTAGGTCGCGGGACGAACAGGATAAACATTTAACACACTAAAACTTCAAAACCATAACTTTTTAACATAATTATGAACTATATATATAACATTACCTGTGATAATGCCAGTGTGAACTCTGTAAGCTGAATTTAACCGCCGAAGATGCTAGTGCTGATAGCTGAAAATGCTGAAGCTGATAGCTAAAATATTAGCTAAATGCTAAATTAGTCTAAAAAACGAAAAAAAAAAATAGGTTATCAAAAACAGCTATCATGTAGCTGAAAATAACAGCTAAACTTTAAAATAGCCTAAAAAGCGGAAAAATGAGCTAAAACAGCTAGCATGTAGCTGAGATATTATCTAAACTCCAAAATAGCCTAAAAAAATCAAAGTAGATGCCAAAATAGTCCAAAAAGCTAGCAGAAATTTTAAAACAAAGTCTTTTTTTTTAACATAACTATGAAAAATAAAAAGACAGGACTGTTATTCTGGAATAAATCCACTTAAACCTTAAATCACTTTCAATATTTTACTCTCCATAATATATATATAAATATATATATATATACAAGTTAGAAATCAATGCAAGATGACATCAGACCATTAATAACAATGAAATAAAATGATCTGGAGGGCCGGATCCGGCCCCCGGGCCTTGACTTTGACACATGTGGTTTAGGTAATAGTAGCATGAAGGGTCCTCCAAGAGACACTAGAAAGTTTTGAAAATACATATTTTAAACTCTGTTTATTATTGAAACTAATTGTGGGCGGGGCTAAAACTTTAGTAAAAATGATTGCTTCAGTTATTTTTGTGCTGCTTAAAAAGCTGGTATTGATTGTTTCTTAATCTTTGCCAATAATGATACTGATATTGACTCAAAAATGATTGGAAAAGCCTTTTGCTGAGGGGGCAGATGGCCCTCCCTTTGCCCCCCGTAGCTCCACCCCTGGTATCAACAAGTTTTGATTCATGTTGACGTTTGTCTGATAAAACGTAGTTTGAGAAGTGGTAACAGGTTGTAAATCCACACTGTGCTGTCACAGCATCGTGCTGCGTTCAGAGGAGGGCATTGTAGGCATTTGGCTGACTAATGTGGTTGGTGCTGCGTTTTTGGGGAGAGACAGAAGCGTGCCGTGTCCTTATTCAAGCGTGATGCAGAATAATCCACATTTTTATGGTCTGTGCCAACAGTAGGTCAGAAAGTGTGAAGTTTATTTCATGCCTGGGTTTCTACGGATACAATCTTTTGTTTTGATTTTGATAAACTCCACATCTTTATATTCTTTTATCCGAGGGAACTTGCAGCTTCCTGCTCTGAGAGCAATGTGGGTTTGGACAGTCAATTTTGGGGTTTTAAGCCCTCCACAAGTGGATTGGCTGATGTCTGCTTAATCCACATCCTCCTGTTTGTTCAGGTTTATGTTACAAGACAAATGTGACTTCATTTGAACTTATGTTATGTTTGGGAGCATTGTCTTTCCTCACTGAGCAGGGGAGGAATTTTTAGGGGATCAGAGTTTGGCACAACACCATTGGCATGTGTTGGATTGAACCGATAGATTTCCTTATTCATTTTTAGAGATATTAAATCCCCTTTTTCAAATGGCGTTTTTTCTGTTGCCACTTCGCGTTAACCAATCAGGGACTCAACTTTGGAATCGCGACTTTTTCATTGACTTGTTCAGCGAGTAGAATACAAATCCAATAAGGAGGATCAATCCGATAGTTTTCCTCCGGAACTTCTATCCATTTTCGGAACCCGCTGTATCCTTTTTGAGGTTTCCAGAGCCCGTCCCGGCTATTTGACAGTCTGTCGCCGGGCCAATTGAGCTGGAGCGATCGCATTCACTACATCAGCTCCCAGGAGGCCAGACAGAGAGCCGCTGTAGCATTTGTGGAAGTTACCTGCTCGGGTCTCCTGGACCATATATTTTTCTTATTTTCATCAAGACGGTAATAAAAATAAAAAGGAACCCTTATTTTACTCTTGTTTTAATTTTTATTGTGGGATCACAAGCCTTCAAACTCTGTTGGTGAAAGATGGAAACACAGCAGAAGCGGCCATCATTCAGACGCAGCGTGAGTGAACCTCACAGTACCGGGAGGTTCTGAATGATCTCATGAACCCAGACATGGAGACGTGAATACCAAGGTTTTTGTGCGACTCTTCAAAATATATAAGCCTGTGACTTAAAAATACACCGCTTCATGTAGTGATCAGGCTAAAAACATTAGCTGCTAGCTCCTCTCACACAGGGAGAAAAAAGGGTGATTGACACACAAATTGTGTTTGGTGTGAGTCTAGCTTAAGAGATCATGGCAGGTGGCTGAAGACATTTACCATTTTTAACCCTCACCTTAACTCTATGAGAAGTTTCCATCATTTGTTCACTCTCAAACTTGGTTTGCCCCTATAGAAACATTTTGAAACAAAACCCTCTAATGATAACAGTTGGCGCATTCATTGCCACAATAAGGATCAATTAGAGCAAATGTAATCATTTGAAATTGAGAGAACAAATCAATGACTTTCACTCCTGAACACCAATTCTGCATTTAAAAACGATTTCATCTCGTTAAAGTAGCAGAGTTTCTGTGATTGAAAAGCGACCCTGCAAATCAATTGTTGCCACTTCAGCAAATGAATGAAGCTTGTTGGTCTGAAGCCAAGGCCACCTCATTTAGAATGGAGGGAAAAAAGAGCAGAGCAGCAAAAGGAAAAGGAGCAGATGCAGCGGCAGCACCAGTCTTTCAACTGCTCTTTCAATAGACTGACGGAGGTAATTGAGTGAGGGATTACAAAGCACCGCTTGACTTGTGAGGCCTGAGAGAGCAAAAGCTGCGCCATCCGAATGCTTGATGTATATTTTACCGTTCAGGGCGCCTGGTATCATCGTTTCATACTTCTGAGAGCAAATGTGTCCCAAGTTCACTGTCAGTGTCAGGAGCACCAGTACTGCAAAAGCATATCTAGTGGTAAACGGCAGATATTTCTTTCTTTCTTTTTTAATTAATTTAACAAAAACTATGGGAGAGATTAGAATGGGTCTGCCAGCCAGTTACGTTTGAGAGGACGCCATATGGGAACAAATGCAAATTACGAGAGCCTGTGTCACTGATTACTCCCACTGCAGAAACCAGTCACAATGTGAGCAAACACATCAGGGACGGATCAGGGAGCATCTATTTTTGAAGCCACTCGTGCGTCTATGCCTGACACAGAAAAACGAAAAACAAGATTTTCTGGTCTGCCTTTCTGGAAATTCTAGTTAATCAATGAACCACTTTCTCAAAAATTAGGCACATTTCAGCCAATAAAGGTGTTTTGTTTCCCTACGTGTGACATGGTTGTTGTTCACTTGATGTTCACAATAGATGTTTTCATTAATTGCCTAGAAATAAAAGGTTTAACGATTAATTTAATTGATAAATTGATTTCTATTCCTATGATCCAACCTGGTTGATCTGTTTGAATCAAGTTTTTATTTAAAACAACCTATACCATTATAAAATCATTTAAAAATTGAGTAAATTGATTATAATTAAAACTTATTTTACTATAGCGTAAAAATGACCAAGTACCATCACAGTGGACAACACACACATGATGGCTGCATAAAATAATCAACCATCATTACACTTCAATGTGTGGAAACAGAATTTTATAAAGAACTGTGACCACACAGTGTGGTATGATGTTCCATTTGTGTTATTTTGATATGGAAAAACAACAGTGGGCTGAACTTTGTGAAACTAAAATGTGAATGGATTTGACATCGATTCTTGTTTACTTGCTTGTTTGTACACATTTACACTTGATTATCTTGCAGGGCTGCCACAAAAAATAATTTCAATAGTCAACTAATCGGAACATGTAAAGCACACATCTTAACCATTATTAGTTTTATACTTGAAGTGTTTAAGCTGTATACTGACTTAAAATGAAGACAATTTGGATGACAGTTTATTAAACCTTTAATGAATCATGCAGCTTCTTTTCTTCATTTGCTTCTGCCATTAAAACAAAAATTAAATTATTTTTTTTAAACAAAAAATAAAGTTTTTGTCTCACTGACTCAAATATAACAAAAGTGTATTTTGTGGTGCTAAGCGCTTAACAACTGTATTCAACTTAACTACACTCAGACTCTACAATTCCAAACTACCGTATTTTTCGGACTATAAGTCGCACCGGAGTATAAGTCGCAGGGGCCAAAAAATGCATAATGAAGAAGAAAAAACCATACATAAGTCGCACTGGAGTATAAGTCGCAGGGACATTCAATCTATGAAAAAAACCGCGACTTATAGTCCGGAAAATACGGTACATGCTCTACATCGTAGCTAGGAAAGTTAGCATTTCTACACGTCTTGCAGAAAGATTTAATCTTTTTTAAAAGCAGATGTTCCCTTCAGCAGAGACATTTTGCTCCGATGGGGATGCACAGAAAACATTTAGCTAATAAGTTTGCCCTCTGTTTGAGCTAATGTTAGCTTAGCTTAGCTTATCTAGACGACGATCACTCTTTAGCATTAGCATACTCTGTCACAACGTGCTTCCTCTTTAGGTTTTCATGCATCACTGTAGTGCTGCCTTGCAGATATTTCTTCTTATTTACGTTTTATGTTTCCCACTTTCAAGCTCCATTGGTGTGAACTTCCTTTGACATAACTACTGATCTGGATTAGCACTACTGCACATGTGTGCCAAAGACTATAGCATTAGAACATGCACACCGAAGTTTTGAGATAAAAAAATAAAAAATAAAAGACTAATCAACTATTAAATTAGCCAGCATATCCAAGTAATCTGGAAAAATTCACATGTCCTGTTCAGTACCAGGTATTTATCTCTGACTATGAATCGTATCGTCAACCCGAATGAATTCTCACACCCGTAGAAATGCATAAAGTGTTCTTTTTTTCAGTGTGAAAATTCATAACAGCAAATATAAATTTAAAAAAAAATGTAGGTACCATACTTTTTCTTCTATGCATATGTGCAACATATTCATCAAGTTTTACAACACTGTGTTCTTATCTTGCTTAGAGAAACAGACAAAAACACGACAGCCATGTCAGATTGTATAAGACAAACAAAAACAGACAATGGGCTCTAGTCATCACTATGATATTAACCTCATCAGGAGAATAAATAATAAGGATGATCATAAAATTCTATGAGTGGGAGCTCATCATAGCCGGAGCTTAGTACAGTCTCTAGAATAATCACCTCCCCAGAAAACTACACTTTGTTAGGCCTCTGATGTCAAAACACAGTGTTCTATGTGAAAATCAGCAGGAGTGATTAAAAAAGAACACACACACGTAAAAACTTTGCTTGCGTCATTGGTATGCCAGTTCCACCTTGTTCCTGCTGTTTCCAAAAGGCTCAGCTGTTTTTACAGTAAACTCTCGTAAGTATGTGCTCTTGGAGTGCTCACGCACATTTTGTCTCTCCAAGTGTGCACTGTAGATAATTGTGTAACAAGTTGGGACAACACTGTTCATTGTGTGATTTATGTGTATATCAAGAACAAAACGTTTCTGCATTTTCAAGCCTGTGGCTTTGAAAAAAATTAACTTTAGTCAAGTAATTCAAGCATTTCAGATAGATAAAATATATATATATTTTTAGATTGATTTATGAAGTAAAAGGAAACTTGATTTTGTGACTGGTTTTGTTTCACATTAATTTAATCTTTTTTCTTTTAACGCCTGAAATTACTTCACTTATGTTTTTGTTTACAAGTTTATTGTAAATTGAGGGGGTACAATAAGTCTTACGCTTTGCAATCCTTGTTGGTACATTTTACTTATTCAAACTTTATGTATCAATGTCAGGTACAACACTTACTGCTACTTTGGTTCAGCGGAGGCATGCTGCTATTCAATTACTGAGGAAACGGTTAAGAAGGGATATTCATAAGTGTTTATGAACGGTGTGAGAATCTATGTTGTCACGTGACGTTACTTTAATGAGCCTGCTCTCATCCGACCGCATGTTTCATCGTTTCTCCAAATTTGTCCACAGCTTATGGTTCTGTTTACATCCCATAACTCCCAGCTACGGTGGCCGTTTGGTTCAGTTCGCTCCGAGCACGGAACTTGTCAGACAGAGAAAAACTCGGAGCGAACAGAAGTTCAGACCGATTGGGGGGGGGGGACTAAGACCACCCTAAAAGTTGGGTCAGAGCGGTTCCTGGTTTTGGACGAGGGTCTACTTTGGTGTTTTCAGACAGAAAATTCGTTCCAGATTATTGGGGGAAATGAACTTAGGTTCCTAATAAGCTAACCAAAATATGTCCAGTCTGAACACACTCACAGATGGTTTTGAAGCAGAGGTGAGTTTATGCATATTTGCTTCAATATGTGTCCTGAGAGTTGACTTTTTTAGAATATTGTGATATATCAGTGAAATTCAATTTACATTTTGTTTTGTTGCTACACATATAATTTATTTTTATTTGTATGGTAAAAATCTGGTTGTTCAAAACTATAATCAAGTGCTCAACAGGAATAAACAGTTTTTATTTTAAAAAAGAACATAGAAAGCCATGTATTTAACTTTCTCTTAATAGATGACATCAGTGAGATAAGTTTGTTCCATGATTGTGGAATATTTGACCTGAAGATTGAGTAGTGTTTTGTTGTGTGCTGCAAGGACAGGAGGTGTTGTCCGGTGTGGAGTCTCTTCCAGAGGAATTTGACAGTAAGCTGACATTTCATAAACTCTGGCGAAGGCGCCGTTTGTTGTTGCTGTTCCTTCACTGAAACTGAGTGTAATACATGCAGATTGTGCTCCAAAGAAAAGGTTTAAACTTTAGTTTTTTTTTTCTTTTGTAAAAACATATAACATTTCAGAGTGAATGATTTGGATTTGATTCCTTTGTAAAAAATAAATCTTTTATTTATTCAGTTCAGTGTCACAAACATTGAAAGATGTGTCATAAATGCTTCAAAAATATTTTAAACTGTAACTATTTATGAAGCTCAATGTAAAAATTTCAACTTTCAACTGTTTAGCTGATATGTAAATTGAATTCCGTGTGGGAGAATACATTCTGGATTCTCCTTGAAACTGTGTATACTCTCTGCAGTCTGTCTGAGCTGATAAATATTTCATGCATTATTTCTGGCAGTCTTTCTGCATTTTTTCATATTTAAAGCAAACTGCATTTTTTATTATTATCATGGTGCTCTCTGAGAAGAAAGACATTATTTAATTCTTCTGCTTGGTTGTCTACATGAAAACCAAGTAAAATATCATCTATTTGCAGACAGTGTTGTGAAGCTCAGAATTATTCATGTCTTATTTGCATTCCTTCTCCGTGTAAGGAGCTTTTTGGTGATTTTTATTTTATTTT
>NC_050524.1:18532446-18544893 GCF_002922805.2 Oryzias melastigma | reverse complement strand
TAATTTATTTATTGAATACAGACCATAGACTGGATTTAAAGAAAAAAAACCTGTCACCAATTGGATGGTGCATTACAAAAATGAAGCCTGAAGTGGACAACCATTTTGGCCAACGTTTCTGTTTACTTCAACGTTTTTAGGACTAGGATTAACTTTATTAATCTCCGTAGGGAAATGTAGTTATAGTAGTAGCAGCATATCTATTTATTTCAATGGCATTCACTCATTTTACTTTTTCACTCTGTAATTTCTCAGTTTGAAAAATGCATATCACCATTTTTTAAATTAAACTATTGCTTTTTTTATGGTGAAAACTACAATTTAATTCTGCTAGATTATAGATTTTTTTTCCCCATGTTCTCTTATTTCCTGGGAATGACCCCACAGACTGAGGAGCAGATAAAACTACCATGTGCTCAAAGCCTTTCCTCTTAGCAGACTGGAGGAACTGTTGTTTTTTTTTGCCAGAGAATGAGATCATAGGATTTCATTACTGTTCAACTCTTGTGTCAAGTTCACTCCTTGTGTTATTCAAGGACATATAGAGGCGGCTTTCTGTCAGCTCTGTTCCAGCTGAGTTTGGGCTTTCAGAGAGGTCACTGCATTACTGCCATAAATGCTTCAGCACTTTCCAAATCAAGATCGGGTTTCATTTTCACTCACAGCAACCTCTTAAAACAAACTTGATTTACTTTACTTCTCAATAATTTGACAGTTTTAACTTTTGTACTTCTTCTTTGGCTATATTATACTGGCATTGTTTCAGTGTTCTGATTCTTTTTTTTAGCTAAAGTGCTGAAATGGGATCTTCTATGATTTGATTTTGAGCATAAACAGAGACACAATGTGAGCTCACAACATAGTTGCTGTGAATTGTGATAATCATTGACTGTATAAAATATCTGGACTGAGCTAGTGTGATGTCACACATAGCAAAGGACTTTTTTTTAGGTTCCAACTAAATGAAGCCAAGTCATTCACCATTTCTATGCGATACGACTGCCGCTGTGTTGGAACCAGACGTCGTCAGTAAGCAGTGATCAGTCAGTTGGTCTGAGTCTACATTTCTGTGGCAGCCATTCTCTCGAGTCAGGGTTAAGAAATTAGAAGATCGCTCCCCTTCCTCTGAGAGTAGGCTCAGGAGAATCGGTCAAGTGCTTTGAGCGTTCAACGTAAGACCACCTACTTTTATTGAGGCATCTGATTGGTCAGTTTTTAATTTGAATAACTTGGTCTACAGCATTGAAAAAACAGCACAGCAAGTATGGTTATTCTGACACATGTAATGACTGAATAATAGCAGTTTATTTCTCAGTAGAAGTCTATGGGATTTAGTCTTTTTGGGTGTGTGCACATAAATCAAAAGGCCATGCAGAGAGCAGGAAATGTTCAACACTCACATTTGTAGAGTCTTTGATTTGAACTTACTGCAGGTTTGACTCAAGGCAGACCCTCTGCAACTAGGCAACCAAACAGGTCGATGACCTGAGCAGAAAAGGATCTGATCTGTAAATTAGCTTCTTAAAATGATATACCAACTTACTGCCCCTGTCATTTATAAATGTCCCCCCCTTTCCTCTCTGCAGTTGTGTGAAGAGGCGCTTTCGCATGGATACCTACCGGTGGTCTTCAACCGCCGCAGCCATAACTGCACTCCCCTCACCACCCCCAAGCTGCAACAGTTTGGCGACCCCACCGACCTGCGCGAGGCTGTGCGCTACATCCGATTCCGGCAGCCAGCGGGGCGACTGTATGCCGTGAGCGAGAGCTCTGGATCCGGCCTCCTCCTCTCCTACCTGGGGGAGTGCGGCTCGTCCAGCTATGTGACGGCAGCTGCATGCTTGTCGCCTGTGTTCCGCTGCCAAAGCTGGTTTGAGAGCGGACTGTGCTGGCCCCTGCAATGGGCTTTAACTCTGTACCAGAAGATGTGCCTTAGCAGGTAAGAGGGGGGGGAAGCTGGCATATTTACTGTTAGATAAGCATTAATACATTTGTTTACTTTGTTTAAGAATAATAATAAAATTAGAGGATATTCTTATTATTGTGTCAATGACTATCAGAGTTCAGGACAAGAATGGTCAGACTGGTGTTCCACCTACTGATAGACACTTAACATGTCACGTGCCCAAACCTGAGTCCCTGATTGGTCGTTCTCACCAAAGTGCAGATTTTTTAACTCTGAACGCGTCGTGACGCTCCAAAATCGCAACGCGGGACCTCAGATTGCATCTCTGTACATTGAGTTAACATTGAAACTGGACGCCCCTGCAGTGCAAGTTGGGTTCAGTGAGATCACAGCGTTTCATCTAAACCAGGGGTGTCAAACTCATTTTGGTTCGGGGGCCGCATTCAACCTGTTTGATCTCAAGTGGGCCGGACCAGTAACATAATAACAAAACAACCTATGGTCAACTTGTTATCTGTGGCTTTGTTTTTCAGTTGGAAACAATTCCTCAACCAACCTAGTAGCATAATCCCCTATTATTACAGATTCATCTTTAGAGGCCAATGGAGTTCAAATAAAATGGATTTCACTTCTTAAAATTTGGTTTATTCAATTTTTTATTTTACATCTGCCATTGAGGCAATCCTGATAGTAAACACAAGAGGGCGCTACAGAAAAAAAAGTAATACTCTGCCTAAATATAAATGTGAAAATCAATGAAAAATTAAATTAAACTTGCAAACATTTGTGAACTTAAGAACTTGGAGTTAACCTCCCTACCGTTTGGCCTTCACCAGGCAGTCAACATCAGGATTCAAATCCTGTGTAACAACACATTTCAATGTCATTTAAGTGGGAAAAATACAGTTTGTTTTCCTGCATTGGCTGCTTTTCCTTTGCTCCACCTAGTTGCGGAATTGTGTTCATTTCTTTACAGAATCATAGCTTGCCACAGAAATTTTTTTTTTTTCTTCAACATCCTTATATATGTTTCTCTTCATGACTGGGCCAGATTAAACCGCCGGATGTGGCCCGTTGGCCGCATGTTTGACACCCCTGATCTAAACTCTAAACAGAAAAACTCAGAACAACATGGCTGTCAAAAACAAGCTCATCTTCTCGGTGATGTTGCACTACCTACCTCTGCTGCCATGATACAGCTAGGGCATCATTTTTAGATTCTGCTGTTTTTATCTCTCCTTCCTCATCCTCCATTTTTAAGCACACAAGAATACAAAACAAAAGCAGTCATAGAGCATTGATCGAAGAAAAGAAAAATGAAGAAACAATTAAGTCACTACAGCAACAGATGTGCTGTTTGTTATCAAGATATTGATTCTAGTGGACATTGTGACCCAGTTGAAGTTTGTCAAATCAAGGCCATTAGAGAGCATGAGGCTGTTCAGCCTTTGGAAATTGATTGTTTGTTCACTTCTCCTTGTTTTACCTCTGTGCTGTAGGTACAGGACAGCCCTGGCTGCTACCACGCAAACGGATACCTTGTTTTCCAGCTGTTCCCTGCGCGGTGTGGAGGAGGCATTATTCTGTCGAACTGGACTTGGGGGGTCCACAGGAACCAGCAGTTTCGGCATTACTTCAGGGGCCTGGGATGCTTACTGGGAACGCAATGAACCGCTAAGAGACGTAGACGAGGTGGCTATTCCTGTTTTAAGCGTGTGTGCAAAGGATGACCCTGTGCGGGGAGACGCCCAGTCCACCATACCCTTGGAACTCTTTGAAACAAACCCCCATTTTTTTCTCCTTCTAACTGAGCGAGGAGGGCACTTGGGTTTCTGCACGCAGCCGGAGAAGAGAGCCTTTGATCTGGGTGTGTCGGCTTCAAACTGTGGGATGGAGGGAGGTGTTTCTAACTGGAGCCACAGAGCGGTGTTTGAGTTCTTCAGGGCAACGACAGACTTTTTCAACGTAGAGGAGAGGTCAAAGCAGCTCGCTGCAAAGAGACGGGGGCTCGGGGGTGCAGCTGGGAGGGCTTTCCGTCATCGCAGTATCAGTACATGCAAGCGAGTACCGGCGTGTTCCCATAACATCCATGCTATCTACAACTGGCAGAGGTCCTACACACGATGATCGACGCTAAATGGAAAATGTACGTTGTGTTTGAGGTTTTGAGCGTTGTATGTCTGCAATTTGATGGTTATTAAATCTACTTGCATTCCCTGAAAACATCAGAATCAAGTTTCTTCAGTGTTTGCTTGTAATCAGGACTGTAATCCTGTGCCTCCCTGAAAACAGCAGCTAATGAGACTTCACTGATAGTACAAATGTGCATTGTCATGTTTGTGCACTAACAGAGTATGAAATGCTGATTTTTAACCTATGTTATACAAATGTTGTTGTTCACTTTTCGGCATATTCACTCTTGAGTCCTCACAGCCTTCAGGGATTCAAACATGGTTTGGAAGAGAGTTTTAAGTTAGATGCCCTTCATGACACAACCTTGTATTTTGTCTGGGCTGGGGACAGGCACAGGGACCCAGACCCGGGCCCCCATGTGGTTATTTAGGTATGCAAATAATGGCCTTATTTATCTCTACATATTCTTACTCCCAACTCGTCATATATGGAGGTATGGTTCGAGCCACGTCACTTTTTGACAATTTGGATGTCCTCAACTCAGCGTTTTTTGACATGCTGGCTGTTCTTGTTAAATTACGGGTCCCCAAACCTCAAGACGTGGTTACGGGACGTGGAACTGATAGAGGATTAGGGTACCGGTACAGTTGGCGTATGAATTTTTTTCCCTGTCTTTGGCCCGGTACTAGGCGGCCCTTGGGCCGGTACAATTTCTCTGCCCAGAGGTCAGAGACCCCTGGGAACAGCCAGCACACCAAAAAATTTCTAGGTGATGTGGAGGGGCCCCGTACTATACATCCATATGTGACAAGTTGGGAGCGAGAATGTGTTGATTAGCTTTATAGAAATTCTAATAAAGATAAACTATATTTGTCTACACTGATGACCCCATCACCCTAAAAGAGATTCAACAGGTTCTATAGGTGGATAGAGTCCTGACACTAAGATCTACCGCCCTCCCTGTTTCCAGTTCTTACTACTTTCTGCTCCCTCCAGTGTCTCCTGGTTCGAACACTTCTGATCCAGGTTATCAGCTGCAAGAAGTGTAGAGAGAGTTGGAAACAGACGGGGTGATGGTAGATCTTGAAGATGAGGATTTGCCAACCTTATTAAAAAAAATTCTCTGTCAAAAGTCATTAAAGAATGTGTTGAATGATGGTTCCTGAATTAATGCCAACACATTATTTGTAGGTCTCACATTTTTGGCTTAAATTTGTGCCCCTTAATTGCAGAAATTCATTTTGACTCATTAAATTATTCCGTGTTATGCAGTTGAACTCTGTGGCTTTTTGGATTAGACCATAAAATATTGAAATCATTTTCTTTGCAACACCAGAAAAGTACGCATGTCAGAACTAGTAAAACATGTTGGAGTTGAGAAGTACTGACCTGAGAGTTACTCAAGTATCTGTTTGTACTTCTGAAATGCCTGATGGGAACTGTAACAAACAAGCCTTTACACAGCTGGGAATTTTAACTCTTGAAAAGTTGTCAATACATTCTCAGTTTGGGCATTATTGTTTTTCACCAGATTCACTTTTTCCAAATATCTATTGTTACTTTTCACATTTCTTATCTAATATTTAGTCATTCAATTTTTATGTAGAATTTCTAATCCTTTCTAACAGCTTCACAATTGGCTGTAAAATTGCTTAAAATTTGTATCACACTTTTTTTTATTAAAAAAAAAAAAGATTAGAGATAAAGTAAAGAAGTTTGTAAATTATTGGGGGGGTATTTAAAAAAGTACCATAAAACAAAAGTAGCAGCTTGTAGCTTTGTGAAGATTTCAACTTTGGGTGAACTCTGTAGCTGAAGGCATTTTTCATTTTCTGTCACCTCTCAAAGGCTTCAGGACCTTTTGCCCTCAGCTGCTGAAGAGGTTCAGGCGGTGGGGCCCATACTGTTACTGTGTCAATCTTCAACTCATAGCTGAAGAAATATTGCGCTTTCTGAGAAACATTTTTCCCTGAAAATAAATATTTGTGCTATTTCTTGTGGTTATTTTGACAATAAAAATTGCAAATTGTGTAAAAAAAAACTGACGTTTGCAGTTTGTTCTGAAAACTAATGCTGTAAAAGATATTAGAAATGTATCGATCGGGCAGTGGGAGTAACAGCAGTATCGATAAGAGATCTAAAAATTAGATGCATAATGAAAATTGATCAGGCAACTGCCGTATATATTGAAAACCACAGATATGAACAAGATTATGTCAGTTAAAAGGTATAAAATCAATTAAGACATAAATAATCGATTTCTGGCAAATTACAGTTTGTCACTGTTCATTTATTACACGTCACGAAACAATATATCCTGAGACTGTGAGACAATATATTGCACATTTTTGAGAGTAAGACTTTAAAAGTATTTTTTTCTAAATGCTAATAAACCTTTTACTTGAACAAAATTTTCTAATATAAATATTTAATTATCAGAACATGACATTAAACACTAGTCTAGTTTCCAAAACAAAATACTTTTTGGTTTTGAAGAAGCTTTAATGTGCCTTAACTTATGAAGCTGTTAAATAAAACACACTATATTAACAACACTACTTAAATATACTTTGTGAGGTAGCAAATCGTTGGTGGATTAAATGACCAAAGAAACAATGAACAAATTCCAACACGGTAATCCACCAATGTCAGTTAAAACTGAGTTGTATACGTCATTGAGCTGTGTAACGACAACCTTAATACTAATGAGACAAGATCTGCCTCAAAGATCTGCCTCGTTTTGTTGCGGTGCAGAACTACTGGAAGAAGCTTGATGTGGTGTGCAGCTGGTTTAGGGAGGACACAAAAGTAAGATGAGGAATGAAATCTTTTCTTATAACTAATTAACTAATTAATACTTTATTGAATTTAAGAGTCAGTAGCTTCAATTGTGGCAAAAAAGTCAAAAAGGTTTAAAGCAGGACCACTCAAGTCAACAGTTAGTTTCTCTAAAGCTGCTTCATTCCCAGTCGGGTCATGGGGTTGCTAGGGCCTACCTGCGATTGAAGGGCAGGTAACACCATATGCAATTTTTCCAGTCCATTACAGGGACACATAGAGACCAACAACCACAAACTCACTCCTAAGGAACAATTTTAGAATCACCAGTAAACCCATGAAGCCAGGATTCAACATGTGGAACACATGGGAATCAATGGCCACAGGAAATGTGAAAAGAAGAAACATTGTCATCACCAGCATGTAGTTTACAAATGTGGCACATTTTTGAAGGAAATAAAACAGACTTTCTAATTGCCACAAACCAACCAAATGGACACAATTTTCTGCAATCTTTTTTCAAAAAAGAGAAAGGATTTTTATGGTAATATAAAGGTTATTTTGCTATGATATATATGGCCCTCCGACAGACTGGCGACCTGTCCTGGGTGAATCCCGCCTTCGCCCATCAGTAGCCGGGTTAGGCTCCGGCACCCCCGCGACCCCGAAAAAGACAAAGCGGTCAAGAAAATGAATGAATGAATGAATGTATATGATATATAAACTACATATTTATCCAGGTGTTGTAGAAAAGGATCTTGTACAATAAGAAAAGTAAAATGACAAGCATTAGCCTACACTTTGCAAATGATTAAAGATCCACTTCAATGAAAATTGTGTTTTTAATGTGTCCTAGTAGCATTTTTATCATAATGGAAGACATAATAAGTTAGGATTTCTTTATTCAAATCAAATAAAGAAAAGTGAAAAAAAAAAATGAAATTAAACAAAGGTTGTAGTTGTGACGTAGAAACTGAAAAAGGTTGCAAAAGTTTCCCTTTTCCGCCTCATTCTGATGCATCCACTTGCCAACAAACAGATCCATTAAAGTCTTCGTTTTCCTCGTCTGAGCTGGGGTCTATATCAAAATTGTAAAGCTGGATAGCTCTGATATTGCTTGCGCTTTTTTTTTTTTTTTTGCCACGCTAATGTTAGCTTGGAGTTGTGAGGTGCTATAAGCTAGCAGGAGAGAGTGTAAACTCAGGGATGATGGAATATCAGCAAAGGGTTAATTCCATGGCAACACTCCCACTCACAACTCAGAGGTAAATTTCTAAGTAACTCCTGCTGCATAAACATATCTTAAAATACAACACAGGTTTTTGATTTGGGCTAAAAACTGCATAATCATAGTTTAAAGTCCACTAGGAACATTTTAACTCCATAAAAATATACACAGTTGGAGTGGGACTCTGTTTTTCCTTCTATGTAGACATGCTCTGTTCATGCAAACATGCTGCACATCATGCTCCACATATCTCAGTGAAAATGTGATCTGTCGTCTTGGCAAACCACATGTCAGTCATCCCTTATTATAGCACACTCCCCACAGCCATTTCATGCTGAGTGGACGTGGATGCGTTCGTCTGTGTGACTTTCTCGGCAGTGTTTATCTACCCACTGAGCCTTATCCACTCAGACAGCTGGACATAACTGTGTACACACAGACACAGAGTGGCCTTAACACACTCACACACTGTCTGTCTCCATGCATCTTTGCCTTTGCACACACACTCATCCAAACAAGTTGTCACTTATGTGGTATTTTTGCACATAGCCATTAGCTACAGAAGGCTGTACGGTTGCCTCAGATATGAACTTACATTTTTACTGCACAATTAATGCCGTTTGTAAAAGGAGCTTGACATTTAAACATACCATTTTGTAAAGCTGAAAACAGAGTTTTAAGTTTTCCTTTTGTTGGAAATGATTTTTTAGGTATTCTTCCTTTGTTCTGTCAACTTATGTAAGCTGGATCTACCATGCAAAAGTATTGATGTTAGTTTTGAGAATTGTTACACCCCTATTAAGTTTGTGTGATGAGGAGGCGGTGTACGTTAACAAAAATAAAAAAAAACGAAACATACACCCATTATTTTAGAGCTGTCATAAAAAACTATTGGTTTAATTTGATCAAAGTTTTTAGAACTCTGAAGATCTAAGGTGTTAAGTTTTTAGTCATCAATCCAGTTTGGGTTGAAGGGATAATAATCAAAATAAGGAGATGGAAAAAGAGGAGAGTTTGTATCATGTCTTTGTTGCTGGTATGAAGACTTTAATCAATGATGAGAAATAAACACGATTACCTCTGGTTTCTATTGGCCTCCAGAAAATTAAAGCATTTAGATTGAATTGCCCTTTCTCAAGCTGCTTTTTAGTTCAGACCAATAGCAGCTTACCTCAACAATCAGAGACAGATTTAATTAAAATGAGTGATAGGTAATTAACGAAGAGCCTGACACTGCCATTACCTTAATGTCACTGAATCCTGGGTTTTCTGAGCTCAGGCCAAGTCTCAATCCAAGGTTTGGCAAATGGATAGCACCTGTGTTTTTTTTTTCTTAATTTCCCCACTCCAGGTCATGGGGAACCCACATGAAAGAGTCAAATGACCTGAAGCAAGGAAAACCTTGGGTTAGCTGAGGATATAAACAGTTGGAAACTAGAACCCGGTGTGAACTTGACAAGAGAAGCAGAAAAATAGTTGATGAAAACTGGTAAAAGCAACAACAACAAAGTAAATGGGTAATGTTATTTCTAAAGTTCTTCTTGCTGGTTATTATACCTCAATGGTAAAATGCAAAGCATAAATTTAAAAAACAATATGAAACCAAAGATAAGCTAATCATCATATCTAAAACAATCATACCACAAACTGTGAAGCTACCGTCTGGTACTCTAAAGCTATTTAAAGAAAATTAATAATAAATGTGCCTGTGAGGATTCTGTGCTTGGGTTTTTGAGATGATTTTATCAAGTTTTCCTTGTTACTAGTTTCAGGTTGATCGTGATCCTACAGCTGTCTCCATTCATCACCCTCTGTCTATATAAGTGTCTGTTTTTTGAGTTCTTCATTTTCGGGTCTTCTGCTTTGTTTTGTCACCTTTTTGTTTCTCTATTCTCATGCTCTGCTAATTAATTGAATGTTCACATTTCTGTCACCAAGCCTGGTCTAATGTATTTTCGGTCCATACATCACCAGTTCCTGCCAGAATGACCGGACCACTTTGGACCCAGCAGGAGAATTTTTACTGAAGTGGCAGAGGATTTTTTTTGCCACGCCACGTCAGATGGGTTTTCCTAAAGCCGTGTTCACGTGATGTTTTTCATGTCCACCCTATTTGTTCCTGAGGGGGATTGCTGGACCCATCCTTCCAGTTTCCTGTTGAGGGTCACTGGGACTGCTCCTTCATGTTCCCGTGGAGCATCCCCAGGGCCACACTTCATGTCTCCTGTCCCTGAAGATAGTCACTGTTTGGCTGCCTTGGCCATGTTTCCTATTGTGGAATTTGAAACATACATAAATGTTTCCTGTCCCTCGAGAGAGTCGTCAGGAGCTCTCCTCTTCACGCCTGTTCTTGAGGAGCAGTTCTGAGATACATCTTACATCTGCTAGGCTGAAGGGAACCTTCACTTTTTTCTGGACTTGTTTGTTTTGTTTCTCCAGGTCCCCTCCTCTCAGGTGTTTGGGCATCTGGGATCTGCCTTTTTAGGGAGGGGTACTGTGAGAATTCTGTGCTTGGGTTCCTGCATACATTTCCTACACCACCAGTTCCTGACAGTAACTCTCAGTAGGCTTTGACCAGGGTTTTTTTGTGTGTTTCATAAGATGGCCAGCAAAAACAAGATCTGAACAGCTCCATAGAAGAAGTAACCAAGCTAAGGAGTTTTGGATTAAATGGTCTCTTGTATAAACTGGTATTTGTCCTTGAAAGGCTTGAAAAATCAATGTGGAATTTGTTTCAAAACCTTCTGTTAGCTCCCTATAAAAGCCTTGCTGCAGCAATCTGGGTGAACTAGAGATGATTCTTCGAGCTTCTATTAAAATAAGTAATGTGAATTACAATAGAAAAACAAAGGTGAGATAACAGAATGAATTAACTTCAGATCCACTTTTCTTAGTATTCTCTTTAGTTTTCTTGAATTCCTCTGGAAAAAAAAAAAAAACACCGCTCTAATAGTCTGTTAATTTATCCAACAACACCTGAAGATTTTTGAGACTTGGCTGGATAATAGAGCTGAGAGACTTGAAGTGTCTCTTGACAAGAGGAATTGTTTTGTCCAATGGAAAAAAAATAGGAATCTGTCTTCTGAATAAATGTTTCACTGTTATTTATTTCAAAACCCATATTCCGAGGATTAACAATCCAGTAAATATAACAATTTACTAGAGTCATTTTCATGGAGAGCACACTAGAGCTAGACATCATCAGCATACAAATGATGTGAGATGTGAGGAAACTAGTTAATAAGCTTCCAGAGAGAAATTATATCAAGTATAAATAAAATCCACAGGGCCAGAATCTGCAGCCAAAGGCATTCAGATTTTAAATTAATCAGATAAATAAACTAAATATTTTATGTTGTTCAAAGAAAGAATTAAATTGTCCAACTGCTATTTTTTCTGAAGTTTTTAGAAATAAATAGAAGCTTTGAGATAGGGCTGGATTTTTGAGGGGACCAGAGTGATCCAGATCATTTTGTTGTTACTTCCATGCAATCTGATCCTTAGTCAAGTTGCTCCACATGAGAACCCCCAATATTCTCAACCTAATATTGAGATGGGACTGGTACATGTGCGCCACCTTTACAACAAGTATATCGTGGCAGCCCTTATCCTCCTTTAAATCAAAATTTCTAAACAATTTCACCTCTCATTTCCTTCTGCTGATTGTTTTTTTATCTGCGACCACACTGGGGTTTTTGTCAGAACCCCATCTCTCTGGTTTCAGCCATGAGTCCCCGTCCAGCCAGATATTGTCCTTTCAGCCAGGTGAAATGACCTATGTGAAGAAGATCTATGACCGTGGCATCTACAATGGAAAAAGTGAAGAGGAAGGACCAACATTTCAATATTCACTTCCCCGGTTGGTGTTTTTTTGTTTGGCTATTCCCATGACTACATGGTGACGCCAGCCCTGTTTCCCACCGGTCTCCTTCATGACCAAAGCCATAGAGAAAACTAAACTCTAAAGTGCCTTCTGACTGGTGCTTTTGGCTTAAAATGTGACTAGAAATAGTCTAACAGCAGATTTTAACTATCAGGTTTTGTTTTCAGAATGCATCAGAACTTTCCACTAAAGCCTCCCCTTCACTGAGCGGTCCAGTGTTTTGGATATTTCCATCGTAAAATTGACCCATTAAACAGTGCCGAACTGTACCTTTTGAGAGCCCCCATTTATTGTAGAAAAAGTGAACGGGACAGTTGGGGCGGAGCTGTTGCCATCCATTGATTGGCAGAAAGTGATGATGACATTAGAAAACACTAATATAGCACTAAGCTAGCATTTCCTTTTTCCTCCTTACAGTGGTATTCTTCTTAGCCGCCCACAATCTTCTTTCAAACAATATTAAATTCCACTCAGTAAAACAAGGCTTGACTGAATGGAAAATTAACTGGACCGTACTGT
>NC_050524.1:18495375-18531117 GCF_002922805.2 Oryzias melastigma | reverse complement strand
ATAAGGAGCTTCAATGGAAGGTTGGTTGGAAAACATGTAGGACACCGGCCCTCGAGGCCTGGATTTGAATACCCCTGCATTAAACAGTGCCGAACTGTACCTTTCGAGAGCCTCCATTTATTGTAGAAAAAGTGAACGGGACAGTTGGGGCGGAGCTGTTGCCATCCATTGATTGGCAGAAAGTGATGATGACATTATAAAACACTAATATAGCACTAAGCTAGCATTTCCTTTTTCCTCCTTACAGCGGTATTCTTCTTAGCCGCCCACAATCTTCTTTCAAACAATATCAAATTCCACTCAGTAAAACAAGGCTTTACTGAAGGGAAAATTAACTGGACCGTACTGTACCACTCCTTATTGGACCAGACCAGACCACTAAGTAGAAACAAGGTTTATGTAGACAGTTCTGGTGCATTTGCATGGGGTTGATAACTTTAAAGCAAAATTGAGTTTGACCTTAGAAAAATATGAAAATCAAAAGTTTTGTGCTTTGTTAACCCCAGAAAAAGTGTCTTCCAAATGTTGTGCATTGTCCATGCAATATCTGCAATATAAATGTAGTGTCACTACAAGTGAAAATTCTCTTCATGCATACTTTCTCACAAGTTTATATCTCAATTCTGGAGATTTTGGTTAGAAAACTATATTGCTTCAGTATCAAGTTGTAAACTTTTTAAGTGTTCTACAATATTTTAGAAGAGCTGATCACTTAACCACTCTAAGGATCATCTCCACCAACTCCTCACAAAAAGGTTCAAGCCAGGGTTTGAGCAGGACCTGTTTCAACCCCAAGGCCCAATCCGAATTCTTCCCTTCTCCCTTCCCCTTAGCCGCCCCCCATCACTTATCCCTCCAAACAGAGGGTGATGAAACAATAGTGTCTAATATTTCAGATGTGACTTTCATTCGATGACGTCCTCAATAATCGCCAGTCCGCTAGCATTAGCGCGGAGCTTCCAGCGCTTTAATATACATAACAACAGCGGTTTTATACCTTTAAAAGGTCATGCTACAACAAAAAGTCATTACTTACATTTAAATGTAAACTTCTGTGGTTCAGAGCGCACCAAAGTGAAGAAAAGCGCTTGACAGCACGACATGGATTACTCTCACAATGGTAGACTTAAGACCCCTCCGTTTGGAGGGTGAAATTTAAAAAAATAATAACTCCAGACACGACTTTGACTTTAACTGCCACTTCAAATCAAGGGGAGGGCTAAGAGTAAGGGAGAAGGGAAGAATTCAGATTGGGCCCAAAAGTGGAGGTAACTTTGAACTGGAATGACCAGATTTTACATGTTTTTGTTACACATAACAGAAAGCAAACCTTCCTGGATTTTGCACAGTACCCCTTTGACATTTATCAACAAAAACATTATCATATCAGTCTCCTTAAAGCCAAAACGTTTAAATGTGATCAGACAGAGCTTAAACCGGCTGACAGAAACACAAAACAGATGGCTCTGTTGAGGTCATTGACGTTTTAATTGCGCATAGTTTGGAATGCACTGAACAAGGTTAGAACACGGCGCTCCTCTGTCTGTTTTTTGACTTTGAAGAGTTACAGGCTGTGTTTTAGCGGATGACTCTAGTTTTTATAGTAATGTACAAAACGTTTTGATTTTTTAGAAAGCTGAAACACTTTTTCTGACTGTTGTTTTGTCCCTTCATGAGTTTTCTGAGTTAGAACAAAAAGTTTTTTTTTTTTTTTGCGGTGGCATAAACTGCACACTGTGGTCTCTTTATGTGTGAAAAAATATATCTGTGTAATGCAGATATCATAACAGTTAAACTGCATTTTCACTGCATTGTGACGTATGTAAGTGTTTGCTGGATGTCTAGTAAAAGAAACATTTGCTCCTTGTTGATTTATCTTTGCTATTTTGAGTGTGTAAGCTGTTTCTTCTCTGTATTTGTATATCTAGAAGAAAATGTAGTTTTGAAATAAAGCTTTGAAAATTGAGACAAGAAAAACCACCAGCAGCACAATTTATGCACTAAAGTGTCCCAGAATCTGCCAAACTTTTTTCCAGCTGCCACTGTGTTGAATGCTGAGGTAAACCTTGGATGGATCCTTGACCCATCACAGGCATTTCAGGAATAACAACAAAAAAATCAGTTTATACACTTATGTTTCATTCAAGCTACACAGGAAATCAACAGAAAAAAAGTTACAAACTGAAATTGCTTTTCGACCCTTTACCTGAAAGCCAGTAGACATTCCCTTTGATGAATGGCGCCATCTTTTGGGTGATATTTTTTAGTTACTTTCCGTATCCTTCTGCAGCAGTATCTGCTCAAACACCTATAATAGGTGTTTAGATCATCATGTGACCTCTGTGCTTTCATTTAAACACACCTGTCCAGTCTATATGTCATTTCCATGCAAATTCTATTTATTCTGATAGTCCAATCATTCATTCATGTTGTATGTTGTTCACCTTTCGGCATTTGCACATTCAGCTGAGAGTTTTATTTGTGTCTTTCCTGTCACAACCCTGTATTTTATCCGGACTGGGGACAGGCACAGGAAGACCCAGACTTGGACCCCCTTGTGGCTACATAGGAAGTACTGTGACCGGTTTGGCCTGAGGTGGATTGAGTGGATTAAGCTCCTCAGATACAAACCCTGGTTTCCCATGTGACAGTCCTGCGTGCAGCCAACCGAACCATCCAACCGCTCTGTTCATTCTAATTATGGAAATCGTGATGTTTCCATTGTCCTTCACTACTGTTGGTGACATGGCTAAGCATCATGTGTGTGCAGAAAAGTTATCAGGATTGAGAAGGTCAATAGCATGGACTGTATTTTGTTGAAAGTTGTGTGTCATATACTTTTTAATCAAGGCACTTAAATACATTTGTACTCATATTCTCCTTCATGGTGGTGCAGTGGTTAGGTTAGAGCTCTTGCCTCATAACAAGAGGGCACCGGTTCAAGACCCGCCTGAAACAGAACCAGCAATGGGGAGCCTTTCTGTGTGGAGTTTGCATGTTCTCCCTGTACATGTGTAGGTTTTCTCTGGCTTCATCCCACCATCCAAAAATATGCTTCATAGTATGAGTGTGTGATTGTGGCCCTGCAACAGACTGTCCACGGTGTATCCTTCCTTTGACTGGAGGTGGCCAGGTTAGGCTCCGGCAGCGACCCTGAAAGGGATACAGCCTGCTAAGAGAATTGATGGATTACTTAATCCAAGGCATCTACTTGCGTCATCTGAGATTGCAATGGAGACCCCCTACTCATCCCTGTAGTCCTCAGTAGATGGCAGCATCCACCAAATTTCAGCACATTCTAATTACAGAAGAACCGGCTCTGATCAGGCGGACACAATGACGCAGCTATCTCTACTTTTGGCTTGGAAACTGACTGTATATTTAGCACCTTGTTTAAAATTAGAGCTCAGCACATGGGGAATAAATTTAGCCAGCAGTTTCAATAGGTATCTGCAGAGTCATACAAATCGGAGACAGCATAATTCTGGGACTCTGAAGACAAACAGCTTTTACGTGTTTGCAAATCCACAATTGGCTCTCAATAATAGTCTTGGTTTATTTCTTAAATAGGTAAAATGAGGCTTTTTGTTAAGCTCTGACTCATACACAATTTTATAAATGGTTGCCACATAGACTCTGCTGAGACTTGATGAGATTCAATGTCCTTTTTTTATTTAGATGGATTAAAAATGACTGCATAAAAAAAGGCACAATTGTAACATTTTGTGCAAGAAAAGTGGGGAAAACAGTTTTTTCCTATCTGCATTGCATATAAACTTTTCTTTTACTGAGCCTTACATGGGTAAAACTAAAAAACAAATGTATATTTAAATGTGTGCAAGACTGCTGCTGATGTGTTGATAGTTGTACTTTTGGAAATTTTGACAGCTTAAGTCAAAGGTAAAATCCCTAATGATCAGCTCATGCAGAAACAGCCTCTTAATGACAGGAAATACATTTTTTATGTAACCTAAGGAACAGGAAACAAAGGCGATGTCCGAATTCCCTTCCTACTCTCTAACTACTGAAAAACTATACAGTGTGGGATTATCTAGTGCCTTGGATTTTAAAAGCAATTTGGACACCATGCTCACCACTTTTTTTTTTTTAAACGGCAAATGATAAAACGGTAAAAATCTAATAAATACGACCATTTTACAAAGACTTTTTATGAATCCGCTGATGATCAAAATTTGGATAGTTTGTAAGAAATAACGCAATGCCTTGTGATCTTGTGAGCACCAATGTACAAGGATTTTTTGCATAGACCTCTGGGAAATTTCTAGATTTTGGAATTGTAAATTTAGACAGCACTATAAAATGGTGAAAGCCCTATATAGTGCACTATGTCGTGAGTCGTAAAGGAATTTAGACCCAACCAAAGATTAGAATGGTTTAGAGCAAACCCATTTTGAACTGAAAGTTTTTGAAATTTACAAGAAGCAGGAACAAAAGGATCCAAACAGAAAACTTGAAACACATGAAATGTGTGTACATTTATGTGAGTGGAAAGAGTGGATTTATACTTAGAGTTAAAGGAATGTCACATTACTTTGTCAGCCTATAACCCACAGATCCTCTAGTCCTAGTCCCATCCACACAACGATCCACCAAAACCAGGCGAGACTGGGAACAGGACGGGGCTCTGTGTCGGAGCATATTCAGTCTATATTTATTTATCACATTTTTTGTGTTTTTGAAATAAACATTTCCCAAGAATCTAATCAAATCCTTTTTTTATTTTAATTCTTTTGCAAAATCCAAAGTTTATGTAACCATTTTGTCATTTGAAAAAGTAAAAAAAGAAACTGAAATGCAAAAGACTTGCTTGTCAATCACGCCACTAGTGACATATTGTGGACTTTTTGTCTCATGTTGCAGGAATTTGTGGCTTACTGCAGCACATTGCTCAACTGTCACATAATGTTCTGAGTGTGAACAATCTCTGTTGGGAAAGAACAGTCAACTTAGCCTTTCAGTCTGCAAACGCTGCTGTGCTGGTTTCCTTTTTGTGAGTCTTATAGGAACGAAAAGGGGAACATTATAGGGAAAAGTAGGGCATAGTTTGGTAGAAGTGGGACAGAAATGATAACATATCATGCTAGCATGCAGTGTACTGAGAATCAACGTTGCATGTATATGCATGTCTCTTTCTTAGTACATTTAGAAACTGCTGGAAGGTACCACCTTACCTTAAGGCAAGACTGGAGTCATGAGGTGCTGAAGTATCTGACATGACAGTGACGCTAGCACGGTCATGTTCTGGCCCTGATCCAGTATATATCTGTACTAGACACATATCTGCACATTCTAACAATTTCTTTCATTTTTACCAAGTAAAAAATGAATTTTTAGAAAATTATTCAGTTTACTTTTAGTCACATAGCATTGAAGAGCCCTCTTATAGAAATCTGCTTTTAAACCAGTTTAAGTCCACATCAGTGGATGGATTTCACAAATGTATGGTGCTTCTTGAGTTTTATTCTTGCTATACAATCAAACAGCAGCTGATGAGACCAATAAAAGCAGTAGGTGAGCACCAGAACACAGCAGGGGTCATCTCTCACTTCCTCTGCAACACACACGTCTGGTTCCAGCGAAACCCCGTGGCGCTTATATCCTCAGAGGACTTCCCTTTTTGTCTGTTGTTCTGTCATTTTCATTTGCTTCTCTGCTCTGCGCTCCCAGTAAATGTAGGCAAATGGGATGACAGACATTTCAGACAATGCAGCAATGAGGACAAGGCCTTGGTCAGCCAGTTTGTTCCTGTTCTGCTGGGTTTTTTTTTTAACAGTACTGGCTGGCTTACATAAGAAAAACAAACCCTGCATAGGCTTTCTCGACACATTCTCTTGCTGCACTCAACATGCACACAAACACTCACCCTTGGGTACGTTTAGATCTCTCTTGAGGTGCTAACATGTTGCACTCTTTGCAGAGAGCACAGAGAAAAGTTTTTTCTTTTTTCCCTGAAGTCCAAAAATCACATAAATGTATATGCGACAGTTGGGCTTCACCAGAAAATATTTCCTTCTCTCAGACTAAAGGGGAGGAGAGAGAAAGGTTGTGATAATGATGGCAGAAGGAGAAGATTAAAGGAACAAAAGAGAGAATGCTGGGTATGAAGAAGTACCAAAGACTGTACAGCTGAGAAAGATAAAGTAAAAGATGGATGACAATAAAGTGTAAAGAACAACATTTTTGCTCACATCAATCAAGTACCAATATCTTTTTTTACTTAAGTCATTGACATGACTCATTATAGCTCATTGAACCAATATATTGCAGTAACCAGCTGGGCAACTACAGTGCTTAATTAAAGGAAAATACACAGCATAAGGATTTGCATAGAATATGACTCATCATGATTTTATGAGTACTTTACTTATCATGAGTAAAAATTCACCCTATGTAGCTGAGAGCAGTGAGTCATTCTTGAGTAACAAAAACAGTTTCTGAACATTTTCTTACGTCCATTTTACAAAGTAAAAAACACAAATGTTTTTTTTCCATTACCAGTATTTTTTACGGTTACTGTTTACATCAGAGCTGCAAAGATGAGAAGTGTTTCTGCGACTTGAGAAATCAGAAGCGAAATTAAACATTAGTGTTTCGGACTTAAAAGATTTAACATAAAGCCCGTTTTCTAGGACAGATTGAAAGACAGAAATTTGATATAGATGTACCTTAGAATCCAGTCTTTCAAAAAAAAAAACAAAAAAAAAAACACATTTCCCATGAGAAAAATCCAAAATGGCAGTCATGCACTCAATTGTTACAAAAATATTCAATGTCTTCACAATCTTTAAACTTCAGAGGTACCTACATTTTATGTATATTTTATATATATGACAAAATCTTGGATTTTTCTTGTGGCTAACGTGCTTTTTCTAAAAGAGGTGATCCTTAAAGTCCCCTTATAACAATAATTTATTTTTTAAAAAACGCTCTCTGTAGTGTTTTAATTATGATTATGAAGTTTTTAACCAAAATACCACAACCTAAATGTCTTAAAGAGCATTTTTCATGTTAATCTGAACCCTTTGTCTCCAAAATCTCCTCTGAGGGGGCGTGGCTTTTTGAGCTCAGCTGAGTAGCCCCGCCCCTGATCCACCCCTGTCTGATTATGATAGCTCAGCGTCTCGCTAGCGTAAATCTTCATCGATGTTACATAAAAAAAACATAAAAATTGTATGAAACTCACACAAAAAATCCAGTGACAGCTGATTTGACCACAGAAATGTGACTGCAGTCAATGTGAAGATTCCATCTTCTCTTTGCCAGCACCTGAGCTAGGGACGCTAGCCGAGCCAGATGAGGAGGTTTAGTGCATGTGCACTATAGCAGTTGTGATGTAAAAATGGACCATTATTCAAACAGAGTCTGTCTGAGACAGTTTGATTGACAGCAATTTGAAAGGAGAAATACTCAGAAATGCAAAAACAAAATGATTTCTTATTACATTTGTTCTCTTTCATAAGAAAAATGCCACACATATACTAAAAGCTCCAAAAACATGATTTTCATCGGAGGAGGACTTCAAGTACATTCATGCAAAATTTGGTGCTTGTACTATAAAATGCACAGTTATTTAGTAATTGTGTGTAGCACAAGGGAGAGACTGAAGCCAATGCTTTCATTTTCCACAGCAGTGAGAAGCAGTCAAGGAACTCTGCTTGAAACTTGAGTGGTCGTGACATTTTTTTCCACAGCTTTCAGGTTACACTACTCCTGTACCCTTTTCTTACTCTGCTTTAATTGCAATCTGTTAACACTTTGCACTGAACTTTCAGCTGCTGTGAACTTCTCTGACCCCTCATGCTCTCCCACTTCACTCTGTATCTTGGTTACTTTTAAAAGGGGACATTAGTTGTGTTTCCATCACACATATGCACAAAACTTTATGGAAATTCTAGAAATGTCAAAAAACAATTCACATTTAAACTGTTTCTATTAAATTATAATTATGTGAATAAACAAAAACCAACTCACTTGACAAATCATTCAAAAAGCATCATCATCAGGAGACGTCTACGTCTTTTTCAGGCCATGCAGAGCCAAGCAACATGAAAGCGGCTACGGATGAAGCAATTTTGGGAAATTGTGGTTTCACAAAGGAGCTGCGGATCCAACAATTCCACATGACACGCTCAACTTTTGATGAGCTGTGTGATGCTGTCGGACCTCTTGTGGTGTCAATATTAGAAAAAGTGTTTCCATTGCAGTTTTGCAAAATATGTCCATTTTGATGCGCCTCGAAAACCACCTCCTCCAAGTGCAAAAACCTTTTTTTAATAAATTAAATTTTTTTTTGGTGTAGTGTTTACAGTAAGCAAATGTAAACACTACAACTCTGACACAAAAACAGTTCCATGTGTGGTAAATGGGGTCTCTGTTCTCTAGCGACAACACTAGATCCGAATATTTAACTGTCTCCAGAGTGATTTTTATGTACCAAATTGCACTGATAACGCTGATGTAATCACCACAGATAACGTTCACCGAGCTATCTTCAAATTGTCAAACAATAAAGCCACTGGGCTTGATGGGGTATCTTCTGAGCATGTGAAGTTTGCTAGAGCAAGGGTTATCCCACTACTTGCCATGTGTTTTACAGCTTTTCTTGTGCTTGTTTTTTTTTTTTTTTTTTTTTTTACCAGACTCTATGATATCTGTTCTGTTAGTACCAGTGATAAAGAACAAATCTGGAAAAATTGGTAGCTCTGAAAACTACAGACCAATAGCTCTGGCAGTTTACTGTCAAAACCTTTTGAGATAATCCTACTGGACAGGATTACAGAGTTTGTAAAAACGACTGACTATCAATTTGGGTTTAAAGAAAAGCTTGATACTGACATGTGTACTTATGCTCTCAAAGAAATGATCGTCTGTGTTTTCTAGCTGCTTCCAAAGTATGGTATGCTCAGCAAACAATGCAGGTAAAATGGGAGAACCAGATGTCAGATCCTTCTAAAACTAGCAATGGGGTGAGACAGGGGGGTATTCTCTCTTCTTTTCTTTTTAATTTTTATTTGGATGAATTGTCTCTCAAACTGAAAGCCTGCCGCACTGGTTGTGTGGCTGGAGATCTCATTATCAACCATTTGATGTATGCTGATGACATAATCATCTGTTCAGCTTATGGGCTAGATAATGTTTAATGCACAAAAAAGTTTGATTATGATTTCCTGGACAAAAGAAGACAAATAACAAAAATTCCCTGACTTTTATCTATCAAATGCTATGCTTGTGTGTACTAATAAGATAAAATATCTTAGTCAGCAGACATGTCAGATGACGCCGATATTTACAGGCAGTGTCGTGTGGTATATAGCCAAGCCAATGCTCTTTCTCGGAAGTTTAGCATATGTACAGAAGAGGTCAAGGTGACTTTATTTAAAGCATTTTGTACTCCTCTGTATACAGCGCATCTTTGGCAAACTATAAAAGGGCCAGTATGAGAAAGCTGCAGGTGGCATACAATGACGCTCTGAGAGTGCTTCTAAAAAGCAAAGGTGGACGAGTGCTAGTGAGCTGTTTGTTTCGCTCAGAATTAACACTCTTCAGGCTTGCTTACGCTCAGTCATGTTCAGGTTCATCTGCAGACGACATGCTTCAAAGAACGCTCTCATCGTGGCCATAAGTAACATTAGATTTAGTGCCATATGCTTCCAGTCAAAAATATGGAGACACTGTCCTTTAACTGTCCTTTTAACTAATTTTTATGGTACATTATGTATAATCAATATTTTTATTAACTTTTTTATTTTTTGTATATTGTTCTTAATTTGTGTATTCTTGACATTTTTTTTAAATAAAGTTTTATTGATTAACTATTATAATTTTTTGCACACTGTTCTTAACTCGTGTATTTTTGACATTGTGCTTTTTTAATGTAGTTTTATTGATTGGACCATGAGTCTGGAAAAAATGTTATCGATCGATCGGTCGGTCTATCTATCTATCGCAAATCCAGTTTACGCAATTTCATGGACAATGGAAATGCAGCTAATGTCATCCTTGAGGTATCCTTCTTGTGCTGTAAGTTATTATTAAATTGTTTTATGTCAGTTGCCACAGAAAAGAAAAGAAAAAATGAAAGGGGGGCAGTTGAGCTTAGTTTGTCCTTTTTTGGTTATGCTGGTAAACCTTCCAGTTTGGGGTTATTCATTTTTGAGACACTGTAAATATGAAAAGAAATTCAGTGAACTTATATGTGAGAATGCTGAATACTTTATATTTGATCGCCAAATCTAAATGAATAAGATATTTTCCCACCAAAGTACCCCAGACAAAGTAACATTTTGGCCTCCCAAACAACTAGCTAGAAGAACCTCAGTAAACCCAATATGTGTTGTTAAACAGAGAAATTAGTGTGATTTTTTTAAAATAAGTTCTTTTTAATAGCAACTAAGCTTGAAGAATTGCCCATTTTATATTTATGACAAATACAAAAATAAAATAGCTTTAGATACATATTTGTGATCCTTTGTAATACCCTACTGCTGTCCTCATTTGCCACCCTTCTAAAGTCTTCTGCCCCCTCTCACCCTCCCATATTAAGTGTTCTTGCTCTGCACTCCTGGAAGGTACAACAAGGTCGTGGTTTATGTTATAATACTAGCCAGTCGACACAGAGGCAACGTTTTCAGCTCAAGGTCAGAAATCTGCATGAAATAGAAAAATGTGCAGGTCAAAGATGGGAGTTACCCTCCTTCATTACCTAAAATCAAAATTCACCATCTTCATATATAAAAGGAAAATGATGTTAATGTCAAATGTCTTATGGGGGCAACTACATGCAACTCAACACATACCTCTCTGAAGTCCCACTCTAAATATGTTTTTTTCTATTGTAAAAGTGTTCCCTGAGGTCTTTTAGACCATAAGAACCCATAGTGATATCAGTGTAACAGAAAAATATCTGAAATATTTTCTGTGGTCAACTCCATTTGTCGTATTTTCCAAAAATGGGTCTGGATCTTTATGGGTTAGTTATAACTATTACTTTTTTCAATATCAAAAACCTGTATCATTTCTTTAAGAATTTACATTTAAATTTGAATAATCCTTCAATATTTGAGGTTTTATTCAAAATAGCGATTTTTCATTTGAGCAGATTTTATTCTGACGGGTTCTAGTCTGGCTGATGTTATTGGCACGTATTTTAAGTGCGATCAGCACAACAGAAATTCATCTCGGCCACATTTAATACCTTCGACAAAGAAGCACATCACTGCATTGCCTGTAAACATTTTAATGGCTTCCTAGGATAAATGTATTTGTTGTTTTACTGGATATTTTGGGGGATAATTGTAAAAACAGGAATGATTTGGTTCAGCGAAAATGTTAAGAGCAGCTATCGAGCTAAGTATTCTCTGCTCTAAGAAGGGAAAACCAATACAACCAGGTAGGATGTTTATAACATAAATATTGTACAAATTTCAGTTACAATTGGTTAAGTTGCCTTTTATTATTTAACTTTAAACATGGTCCAGCCGTCAGCTTTACCATTCTAAACAAAAGGCACCGGAAGTGACTCAGCATTTTCCGACGATGTGTGACGTCACCTGAAAAGGGTCTATTTGAATAAATAAATACTCAGAAACACAGTTTCAATCTTTTTTTATATATATAAATGTCCTCCACCATGAAAAAAAAATGCAACAACATGCTAAAAACACAAAAACACTTTTTAGGAGTGGGTCTTAAAGCATTATTCTGCAAACTTTCATGTCATGTCATGTATGTCTTTTAGCCAAATATCCTTCAAATTAGACCATGATACTGTGTTTAGACTAACTTCAGTTAGACTCAGTTCCTGCTTTCTTTAGCCACAATCATACTAGCTCCAATATTTCTCTAGTCCAGGGGCGTCAAACTCAATCCCACAGGGGGCCGAAATCCAAAACATATCTTAGGTCACGGGCCGAACAAGATAAACATTTATTGAACACACTAAAACTTACTTTTTACAACTTTAGAAATGTCAGTTTTTAACATTACTATGAATACAAACAGACAGGAATATTATTCCAGAATAAATCAACTTGAACCTTAAAGAACTTTCTATATTTTCCTCAAAATGTATTTTGTCAAAATTATACAAATTAGAAATAATAATAACGATTAAATAAAATGATCTGGAGTGCCGGATATAATTACCCGACGAGCCTTGACTTTGAGCTCTAGTCAATACGTTTCATGAGTAGTTTCAGTTATTTTGTTTGAGATTCTCCTGTTTCATCACCTTTTAGCTTCCCACATTCCCATCTCTGTCCATATCTTAGATTTTAGGTATCTTTCAGATTATTTAGATTTTTATCATTTAGCTTCAAGTTTCATGACATCTTGCCAGTAAATTAAATCACTTTTAAGTTGGAATTGTGTTCAGGTAGTTTTTCAAATGACATGGTTTGCAAGATGTTTTGTAATGTTTTTGAAGTTACAAAAGTACATACAGTTAGCCACAGTTAGCAAAAATGTTTTATGTAGTCTACTCAACTCAACATCAATCACCAGGTCAAAGATGACTTGGACTTTTAGGACTTGTGGATCATTTTTTTTTATTTTATGACTATGCAGAGTAGAAAAAAATAAAAAATGACATTTTAGCCAAAACAGTTAACTTTTTATTTTATAAAAAAAATAAAACACTCTACGTGACTGAACTTGAATGTTTTTGCCATTTGTCCAAATAAAAGCTTCTACCCAGGCACCAGCTGTCCCCCCAACATGTTTTTGTGTGGGTGCAAGCCTGGGCATGCTGCAAAATCCAATGACCCACCATTCCTTGGCTATGACTGCCTACATGACTGCTCTCCTGAAGGGTGAGAGGAAACAGAAAAGAGTCGGGGCAAACGCAGGGAAGAGAAGATGAACGGCAGGAGGGAGGGAGGGGAAAATGTGGGTCAACACAGTCAAAGCCCTTTCACATGTTCCAGTCAGCTGGAATCTCGCCCCCAGTCCAAACCAGAATGTTATGTAAGAGGTTATTGATCTGTGAGAGCGCCTGTCTGAAAGCAGAGTGCCAGTTGGTGCTGAGGCGGCTTTCTGGTCTGCCGCAATAATGTCACATGGTGTCGCAGCGTGGACCTGACAAATTATTCCTGGAGGTGGATCAACTAGTGCTAACCGTTTCTGTGTGTATGACATTCTGAGTTTAAGTAATCAGAGATTTTTTACGGTGCTAATGCTTCAGTGGCTCGAGTCAAAACGCGAGTGCTGGCGCTTTGATACTGGGAGGTGGAAAGCGTCTGAGAGCAGCCTGTCAGCTCTAATAGTTACCACTTGTCACATACAGGTCTCCTCTCCAAGCCTACCCATTGAAGTGGCGTCATCACATTCAGCAGCCTGCGATCAACAGTACCAAGCTGTCTCCATTTATCAGCTTCAACAGTTCTGTCCTTTTTTTTCTGTTTCAGTAAAACAAAAAAAAGGGGCGCTCGTTCGCTTTACTATCATAATGTGTCATTCCAAGCATAAGCCTAATAAGGCTGTTTGGATCAGACTGTCTGAGGATAATGTGTTCCTTTTCCACCACCAAGGCTAATCATATCAGTAAGCAGGCCTTGGCCCTGGATGTGGCAACCAAGATAAACTTTGTGTAAATGCTTTCCACCTGGAAACCAGGCACAACTACACACTGCTGTGGCTTCCTCGTCTTCATGAGCAAAGGGATCAGAGCTCCTTGTCTGGTGATGGAAACACTGTAATAAGCAAAATGATTATGCAACCAGTGGCGCACTTCTTCAACTGTTGCAAACCGCTGCTAAGAGGCTCATTTCAGGCAACTGGCAATGCTTTAGAGAAATCCTGGTCAAAGTCGCTCCTTGCTCGTGGTTGTATGAATGGACAGGGTGACATCACAGCTATGAAATTCTTATGAAACAGTTGGATGTTGGTCACATGAGGAAATAGCTGACTCTTTTCTCTGGCCTTGCCAGTAAAGTAATAAAGTGCTGCCTTAAAAAAAAGTTCAGCGTTGAGCCGGATGACGATAAAAAGTTCAATGAGCACATGATGAAGGAAGCCCTTTAGACTGTCATTAATGTTATGCAAAAAATGTAATCAAAAATACAGCTTAATTTATTAATATAATATACATATAAAATAGTACATCATCTTATTATATAATTATATATATATATATATATATATATATATATATATAGTATACATATAAATAATTATATAATATAATAATATATGTTTTAAAAAACACATTATTCATGTTAGGGATATTAAATTGTAGATTTTGCTCCTGTTGTGTCACAGAGGTGCTTACTGTTGCTAGACTGACCAGAACAATACGCAGACGCATACTTCTCCTGAGGACCAGTGGAACTTTCCACTGCTGCTCACAGACCTGACTTCTGCGCAGCACAGCCAATATTACAAAACAGACAGGAAGGTGGAACAGCGCCTGACTACATCATAATGTGGGTCATTTAATCTATAACAGAACTTAAAGAGCCAACTCACCGTAATGTGCCAACATTGAGGCACAGATCCTCATGTTAGGGGAAATCAGCTGTAGATAAATCGTCATAAAACAAAGTTTAAAACAAAGTTTCAGATGTGAGTGAAAGGTCTTTTGAACAGGAAACCTCCCTGTTTGATAAGATCTGACACACCTCAAAATTAGAGATGCTGCCTGAGAACAGGCATGGCTGGAAAGGTTTAGCCAGAAGCAAGTTCCTAAAGGTGAATTCACACCAAATTCGCGTGGCCCGCCCCTCTTTCGCTGCACGGATCGAGTTGCTGCCAGGCAGCTCGATCCGTGTCTTGATATATATATATATGTATGTATGTATATATGTATATGTCTTATATATATGTATATTATATTAACAAATAAAGCTGTATGTTTGATTACATTTTTTGCATAACATTAATGACAGTCTAAAGGGCTTCCTTCATCATGTGCTCTTGAGCCTGTCGCTCAAGACTTCGGATCGTCTGAATTTGCGTCTGTACCATTGACTTAACATTAAAACTGACCGCCTCTGCTGTGCGAATCGTGTTTGGTGTGAATGCACCTTAAGATTGACCCACATTATAAACCACTGGGGGGTTTAAGACCTTTTTTGTGTGTGTAACTTTTAAAGTATATATTTTTAATGTATTTCATTTTATATCGTGGCAAAGTTAAATAAATAAAGATTAAATAATACAAATGTAAAGTTAAATAAATAAATGGCTGCTTTCAGTAAAGCATTTTTGGGGAGGTGTCACAGCTTCTTCTTCCATTTTATTTTTATTATTTTATTTATTCTATAGTTAGTTATTCTAGTAATTTATAATAATATTCTAATGTTCATATTATTAAAAAAATCAATTTAAAATTTGAAAATGTGTTTTTCTTATATCACTGTTTTGGTAAAAAAAAAATAATAGGACCTTCAGCACCGTTTTTGCTCTGGCTCACAGTCATGAAAGTGCCCTTCTCATGATACAATCCATTTTTGTACCAAATAATATTTTAACTTCTATTTAAAACTGTGAGGCATGATGTCATATTGCTTGAACTATCCTTTAATTCTTTAGACTTTGAGTTCTTTGAATTATTTGCATGCCAAAAACCACCACAATCCAAATAAGAACACGTTTTGCAGTAAACATGTTAAAGTTGTCCCACTTGGTACTAGGGCTGTATTGATAAAATCGATTAATCAATATGAATGTATCATAGTATATTATAGATTATTATAATAATCTATATTAATAACATAGATTATTAATAGGTTTATAAACAAAAGCGTCTAAATGTGTAAACCCAAAATTTAATTGAATCAAAATGAATTAAGTGGATTGAAGGGAAAAAAAAAACAAACAAAAAAAAAAACTAAAAATAGAATCGATTCTGGAAGTTATTATTAATATACAGCCTTACTTGACACCACTGCTATGTTGTACTTTTTTCATTTATTGGCATCATGTCCCCACTATTTTTAAATAATTTTTTTAAACAGAATTAAGTATTAGACACAAACATTACAGTAATGTTTATGTCGAAATCTTTAATTTAGAAGTCAAAGCAGAAAAACTATAAGGTAAATCTATAGTTAGATCTAACTATATTGATATTCATGAGTTTTAACAACAACTTATATACGGAGTATATATATTTTATATATATATGACAGATACAATTTTTTTTCATATAATATATATCTCTTGTCTCTTGTTCTGTTGTGAATGGAATAGGGAGGTCTAGTTATAAACATAGAATAAGTCATTCAAATCCAAACTTTATTTATAAGGCACTTTTCATTCAGCAGCAACATAATGGGTTCACACTGTTAAAACAATTACAAATGTAACAAAAACACACAGAATGTCCTCAACCCTCCCGACCCCTCACACCCAACAAAAAGAAACACAAAAAGACACATGAATAAAACTCAAAGTGTGAATAGAAATAGAAACGGGAGTGGAAACCTGGCTTTATGACAGATATACCTTCATACAAATGTTGTTACATAACTGCTTGTTTTCAGAATGTTAAGAGTCCTGTTCCTTCCTCAGGGGGAGTTAGGTAACTAAATAATGTTACAATAAATATTATATTTTTTTCAATGACCAGTGTTCAGTCACGGGGTGTCTCTTGTGAAAATAAAAGCTTCAGCCTTGCTAATGGACCTATCAGGCCTCCACCAGCAACCCTGGAAGAAAACACGCTGCTTCATAGTGATCTGCCTGAAGCAGAGGGCGTGAACACTTGGCCTCATTGTGAAAGTGCATTTTTTTTCCCCATCCTCCCTTGGAATGCTGCAACTTTATGATCTGGCCCTTTAAGACTATGCAAAGTGTCATCTCACACTCACCCAACTTTGCTGAGTCATTGAGTTCGGATTGCTTTTGTAACCTTCACCCAGCAGAGCTTCTCATTGGCTTCAATCTCCACACAGCAGTCCATGTGGTTGGCTGACAGCACCAGTAATCAGTTCCTTCTCAGCAGAAGCATTTCTTAAAGCAGCAGAGGCATGCCCCTGACTGATGTCCAGCTAAAGTCTGTTTGGAGTCAGTTAATAGGACATTGGTGAGAGGAAGAGAGATTCTGTGTATGAAAAAATAAAATAGAACAATGACAATAAACGTTCTAAAGAGAAGAAATATTTTTACCAACTTTTTATATGGATAGATTCTCTAGAGAAAAAGCTTGACCTGTGTTTCCAGGGCGTCTTCTGCTCTCACCCCCACCATACACATTCAACACCTACTCTGAAATCAATAGTAGAAATGCGCCTCTTTCACATTTCTGTCACTCAGCAAAAATGTCAGAAGTTTGATTTAAATGTGCTCACCAGGGATTTGGAAGTAGTGTTGTACTTTCTACATCTGTGAGTGTGTGACTGTAAGACGGGGTTGTGAGTGATGTAACATGCACAGAGCCTGAGGATGTGCATGAGGCTCTATAGAAATATCCTTGCAGCAGCAGTTTGCTACAACTTTCACATCTCTGCAAGAACATGAATCACACAAGCCCCTTAAAACTAAATGAAGAGAGGATGCGTCGAGACATGCTGTCTGTGCCCAAAAAACCTATGACAATTAACGTACAAAATACTTGCTCGGAACAAAATCTGCTGCCAAAAAAATCAGGCAAAAAATATTAATGTGAAAACTTGGCAAATTACTGCATACAAATTATATATTGCTCAAGTAATTTACTGGAGAAATATTTACCCCACTGTTAGCAAAAAACGTGTATATCTTTCGTTTTTTATTCAGTATACTTGAGTTTATATACATAAGTATTTTAAAGCAAAAAATAAAGTAAACTAACTAAAACTGTATTCAAATAGTTAATGGACAGTATAAATCACAAGTCAAAATATGACATTTTGACAGATTTTTGAGCTCTGTCTACCCCACAAAATACTTTGGAGGTCAGTAACCACCACCAGGATTAAGACACACCAGATTTTAAGGCAGATTTTCTATTTCTTAAATAAACTGAAGGGTTTTAAGTTCACCTTATTATTTGAAAACATATGGCAAAGGTCACTTAACTGGCTTTGATTTAATGTAAATTAGTTAGATTGATGAATTTCTGGCTGAAATGCACCACGAATGGTAAAATAAACACACTTTTTGAAAACAAGGGTATTTTCTGTTATATATATATATATTTCATTCATAATAGTCACAAAAACATAAATACGCATCTGCATTTTAGCTTTCTTCAGGGTGAAGTGAGACAGTAGCCTTGTTTTCATCGAGCGGTCCAATGCAGTTTGGTCTGGTATTTTAAGGATTTCCATTGTAAAATGGACCCATTAAACAGTACATCTTGGGGACCTCCATCAGTTGTAGGTTTATATAAAAAATGGAACGGAACAGTTGGGGCGGAGCCACTGTAGGCACTCGTTGATTGGTAGAAAGTGACAACATTAGTAAGCACCAGTATAGCCCTCATTTAAGTTGTAAGCATTCATCTTATCTTCTTTCAAACATTAAATTCCTGTTATACACGATGTACCAAAAGTAAAGCAAGAACAAGACGAGCTGCTGGATGGCCTCCATTGTTTTTGCTCTTCTAGTCGTCGCACCACAGTGACGCAATGACACGCTAGCGGTCTACGCAACATATGTGCCTAGAAAACAAACCGCTCAGTGGAAGCGAGGCTTAACTGGGTGGGAACACCCACCAGAATTAACTGGACTGTACGATCCTATTCCTTACCATACCATACTGTACCGGACCGCTCAGTGGAAACAAGGCTTTAGTGACTCCCAGTGGGATTTGGTCAGTGAGAGATTGACCCAGCCCTGTGGCAGACTGGCGACCTGTCCAGGGTGTACCCCGCCTTCGGCCATCAGTAGCCAGGTTTGGCTCCCGCACCCCGCGACCCTCGAAAGGGACAAAGCGGTCAAGAAAATGGATGGATGGAGATTGACCCAAATAGTTCTAACGCTGGGTTCACTCTGCACGTGGAAGCACAGCGAAGGAGGCCACTTCCATTCAGCGCCCTTGTTAAGCTATAGAGTAGTTCACACCAGACACCAAGCACTGCAGTATTTTTGCGGCCGGCTTGCGGAGTGTAGCAATAGTTTTGGCGTCTGGTCTATTTTTTGCGCGGGTCATGAGCAATCCGACACAGGAGAAAAACCGGTCAATTTTCAAATTATAAACAATTTTTCACATCAAAATACCGCTATTGACAAATGTGATCGTATTTTCGTATCTAAACAGACTATAGAGATGACATTACAGTTTTCCCCTCTCATTTGCGGGGGTTAGGGACTGGAGACCTCAGCGAATCAGGCGAATACAGGGAACCCCCAGTCTCCATCTCACCCCCACCCCAGAACAATGTCAGTTACCGATCCGTTCTCATCAAGAACACTTTAAGTTTATAATATATAGACAGTATATAAACTGTAAGCTTCAAATATATTGCCTCACTTTTAGTAAAGTATACTTATAGTACACTCAAATAGACTACTTTTTGCCAAGGTCAGTTATTGTGGTCGAGTTGTGATACTTGTGATCTCAAATAAAATCTAACTTTCTGTCACTGTTTCAGGCACAATAAGACCTTAATCCTGCATGACCAAAATGATTTAGGTAATATCCTTTTCAGTCTGGCAGTGGATGAACTGTCTGACTCACAGCCCGGAGCTCTCATATCTCTGAAACACACCGCTAATATAAATAGTTCTACACCTGTTGGAGTCCTTGTGTTCTTCACTGTCCCTTTCTGACAGGCCATCAACTACGTTTTAAGATCCTTAAAAGAAAAATATGTATAAATACAAATATACTCATGGAAGCTAAGGAGTTCACAAAACACATACAAAAGAAACCAACAAAAGTGCTGGTAATATTCCAAATCTCTATTGTCATTCAGGTGGAGTGGTTATGAAAGACACAGGAAGTGGCAGCGTCACGTTTCCACTGAAACTCTTGAACTTATTCTACCGGAGAAAAAAGCATGCTGACTTTTTTTTGAATGGCATAATGATGATGACATGCACAGTGCTTTCCATTAATACAAAATTAAATTACTTGTGTAAAACTTTAAAATACTGTATGTAATACTGCTGTAATTGACTTACCTTTGGGACATATTTTAAAATGTTTGATTCGACAACTTAGGGTGTGTATGTGTGTGTATTTTCTTTTCAAAATAATCAGACTACACAAAGATTTTCTATTTGTAGTCAGTTAACTACCACCTAGTTAAAGTAAAGTAATTTGTGTTTTTTAAAAGATTGTCTGAAGCTTGATATTAAGAAAAGAAAGAAGAATAATGTTCAAACTGCATTGTGTTGCTTTTTTCCAAAATGAATATATCAACATATTTTATCATTCAATGGAATACACAGACATGCATTTTGTAACAGTACACAGTCAATCCAGGGCTGCAGAAAAGCCACAGTTATGTACGTTGCAGCTAGATGTCTGTGAGAGCCACTCATGCATAATGCAGCGCTGAGTTTTGTCTTTTTAAGGCATAGTTTAGCTTCTGCTGTAGACTGCACTAAAGCTTGTAAGCATACCAACATACCGACACTTCAAGGTCTGAATGTTGCTTTACAATGGCACAGCCAATCCAATTCATAGTATTAAAGCAACTTAAGCAAAGGCAGCACAAGTTTACATGGATGTTATAGAGTTCTATAAGGTGAACCATATGAGACTGATAGTCCTCCATTTTAAAATAGGAATAAGAGTGAGGGCTTAAAAGAGTATGGAAAGTCATTCATTTAACAGGGAAGATAACAAGGGTTAAGAATGAAGGCTGAAAAAACTAAAGGCACTTCGGCAGAAAGGGGTGATGAAAAATTATTTACATACTCAACACTAGTAATATGAATGGTGCAAAAACCTGGGTTTGTAAAAAATATCTTTTCTCAAGGAGGAAGACCCTATAGAGAAACTGTTAAAATTTTACAGCATATTTTGATCTGTTGTAAAATCATTCCCAGTCGTCTTATTTATGATTATGGTGTTTTTAGCCAAAATAAAAAAAAAATAACCTGTGTCATTTTTTTTTAGGACAAAGTTTGTGCGGTGCAGCAGGAGTGCATCAAAAACCTCTGAGTTGTGGGCGGGACTGTTGACATAGAAGTAAGCATCCACTGATTTCCCATCATCCCTTTCTTTACACTGTCTCCAGCTGGCTTACAGCCCCTCAACCCAAAGCTAACAATAGCAGTGCAACAAAAACGGCGAGCAACATCTGAACTGTCCAGCCGTACAGTTTTTAGCAGCTCAGGCGATAAAAACAAAGATGTTAACGGGTCTTTTTGTTCTGTTTTTGACTTTGGCCTAGCTTTTTCAGTTGAGTCAAAAAAGAGATTTTTTTGTTTTCAAATTGTGGTTTTTCATCTGCTCCTGATTCAGCCTGATTTGAATATAGAAATATTTTAAAATGCAGTTTAAATCTTACATTTTTTATGTATGCCCTCCATCATGAGAAAAATGCTTCAAGAACATGTTAAAAACACCTAAAACACAGTTTTCATTGGAGTGGTTCTTAAAAAACTAGAAAATTAAAAAAAAAATGTAATTTATTATTTGCCTTATTTCACATTTCAGATCATTTATTTAAGTGCAAATATCAAACTTTGAAATCTTATAACATTAGAAAAAAACTGTATTGCAACTGTCAACTGAGGTTGACTGATGTTAGTTCTGGGCATATCAACCACAACCACAGAGAACAAAAACTGGCTCAAATAAGTCAGATAATAATTAGGGGTCAAGTGATCATTTAAGTCTGTCTATTTTTACTTTTTAGTTTAGCCATGAAATGTCTTCCAATTGTCCCGATTTCTACTTTTTCAGATTCATGCTGTGAGCTGATTTTTTTTTTAACTTCAAGCTGGTAATCCACCACAATAACATCACTGAGTCCATTCAAGCAGGTGGATTTGATTCACCTCAGAAATTTTCTTTGATAATTCACTTCATTTAACTGGTGATAAAACTATAAATTCTAGTCATTAAAACATGGATCTCAGGACACCTACAAATGTAGGATACAACCAAAAAAAGAATGTTTCAAGGTAAGGCAAAAACAGCCTACTGAATGCAGTGTATCGCATTATGTTCTCATAAACTGCATTCTGGTTATTTAACACATATGTAAAAAAAAAGTCATAAGTTGTTTGATAATTGGGGGCCGCATGGTGGATAGTGCTTTGGCAAAAAGGCCCGGGTTTGAATCCCAACTGGAACCTTTCTGTGTCGGGTTTGCATGTTCTCCCTGTGGATGTGTGGACTTTTGTTGGACACTTCGGCTTCCTCCCATGGTCCAAAAACATGGTTTGTAAGTTAATTGGTATCTTTAAATTAGTGTCTCTAAAAAGGTGTGCATGTGAGTGTAGATATGCAGCCCTAGTGGTGATTGACGACCTGTTCAGGGTGTATTTCACCTTTGCCCAATAGTAGCTAGGTTCTGAAAATGGATGGATGGACGGACGGACGGACAGGCAGATGGGTGGATGGGATGGGGCCCAGTGTTTTATGCCCTCTTGATCAGGTTGGAACAAATATGTTTGGAAAAATCTACAACATGATCTAAGTGAACATACTTGCTGTCTAAGACAGTTACAAGTACAATATTCTAAAAGGAATTGTGTGGGTGATAGAAGAGAATCCGTTTCCTCTCAAATACCTCTATACTGGAGACAGATACAAAAGTGCTGTTAAATCAGAACAACAAAGTCTGAGCTATATACAAAAACATGACACCCGTAATTAAATATGATGCTGAGATAAGTATTTTGGAGATGGGATGATATTGAGGCCACTGCTGTGAAGACAAGAAAGTGTTCCTCTGAATGCATAAAGTGTTTCACTGTGAAAACATCAACGTGATCTTCAAGGATGAACAAATCTGACCAAAGAGAGACTGATTGACACCACAAACATACCCCAATGATAGTGTGAGCACATGCTCCGAGTTCAGTGAAGGGTTTACCGCACCATACATGTTCTATCCGTGGTCGGGTTTGGACTAAAATATCTTAGAAAACATACATAACAGAAGGTTTATGATGCAGGCTAGTAAGTCATGCATGGAATGTGATGGGAACAGTTATCTCCAGATAGGTTTAGTCTAAATGTGAGATTCCTCGTAAGGTGGGGAAAATTGTTAAAATCCCGGCAATCAATCCGACGACCTAACTATCTGGCCAAGGTAGAGGTTGACAAACACAGTTAAAGGGCAATTGTACTCTCAAGGGATAACAACTCTGACAGGGAATTACATTAGAAGCTTGAAAAATACCCGGGGCGGAAAGAGAAAATATTAAAAATGTATTGGTTAAAAGAGCGGTGATGCCAGAAGTTTTTAGAGCACCCAGGAGTGTTTTCCCATTCCCAAACAGAGGTAGGTTTCAGCAGATTCCAGGAACAAAAATGGGATTTTTTGTTCTGGAGGGGCAGTTCCAGGAATAGCTGAAGTTACCTTGTGAAACTCTCTGGTGCCTAGTCTTCTGATAAAAAGCTTAAAAGTGGAAGCTTGTTCTGCTAGTTGTAAATTATTTAATAGTGAACTCCATTCACACACAAAAGAGCACAAAGAGGGAGTATAGTGTTGAGGAAACTGCAGACATTTGACTGAAACCCCATGAGGAGCCAGAGATCCAGAAGAATCTGGTACCTGATGATGTGCTGCATTTCTCCCTGGCTTCAACGACTCACCTAAAATTTACAAGAGTAAAAAAAGCTGTGTCACAGTGCCTAAGCAAGAACTGTGTTACAGCTGACTTACAGTAACACTAATGTGTTGACAGAATGCTGCATTCCCACACTCCTCTGTGCCTCAGCCAGATAAAAAGCTGTGATAGTGCTGAGTACATTTTATTCCTTTAACTCATCATCTCTTACGTGAAGATTTGTAGCCACATTTTTCAAATTGCAAAGACATGCGCAACTGAAAGCGCATCTGACTTAACACATGACAGATGAACATGCAATTCTAATTATCCAACTCTGACAATCTGCGGCGATGTAGAAGTATGTGCACGTGTACTCAAGAACTCATCACATTAAGAAGTCAAGAAACAAAAAAAAATCACTCAAGCATGCAATGCAGCAGCTTGATAAGGCTTCAGGTATTTTCAGTTATATAACACTGCATGTTAATTCAAAGACTATCTGTTTTTCAGTACTCAAGGAATAAATCTGTTTACAGCTTCATGTCACAGTAATCCTTAAAATGCTTTTGCGGCTTTATCTGGACAGTATCACGGCTGGTTCTCACAACAAACACCTTCATTCTGTGATTTTGTTTGTCACCTTTGGTGCTTCAGGTAGAGCCTCTTCCACAGCTGCTAAACAAATGTTTAGTTTTTGCACTAAATTGAAGGGAAAATGTTGCACATTCCATTCTCTTTTTTTTTTCCAAACATGGAATTGTGACTTCAGGCAAACCTCCAATTGAGGTTCTGTCCATAAAAAGGCCAGTCATTTATGTGGTGGTAAAAAGCCAAATCATAATCCACTCCAAACCACAGGCATTTTGTGTTTGTGTGAGCAAAAAAAAGAGTTAAAACTGAACATTTAAAAAGTTCTTAACAATGCTTGAAGGGCTGGAGTTGTTTGGATGAACGTTTCTTGAGCCCTTGTGCTATCTTTTAGGGTCCATATGACCCCACCCTTACAATGAAGTGTTATCCCTCCGATGACAAAAGTGGACAAAGGTGGACAAGATTTCATGTCTGCCATGGACACCAGTGAAAATAAAAAATCATTGAGAAATGAAAAAAAAAAAATCAGAGCACTGTCTTGTGGGTTCCAGACGACCCCACTTGCAACGCTAACGTGCCTAGGATGGCTCCAGGGTGGGAACACAATGAAAAGGAACCTCCAAAAAGACTCAAACTCTCCTGACTCTTAGCAAAAATGTACAATGACTATAATCAGTTCAACTCTTTTTATTACACTTTTGAAAAGTCTAAAATCGAAACATTGAAAAAAAAAATACTGTAGCCAAAGCTAACATTTAGTGTTTAAACTTTAAAATAAGGCAAGCTGATGCTAGAAGAAAGAAAAAAATGACACCGTTGTTTGTAATCAATAGAAAAAAAATCAAAAATAATGTCCAAAATAATAGTATTTAAGGTATGTATATCTTGAATAATAATAATGGTTGTGTTCAAATGGCTTCACTATTCACTACATACTGACCGACATACTGTAGTGCGTTTGCTATTATGTAGTACTGTCTGAATCTACAATTCTAAAATCAAGTGGCCTAGAAATTTCATAGAAATCTCTGCAAAAAAACAGTGTCATTGATGCCATTCACTGCATAAGAGAACTGGACTGAGCATTCCCAATAGGAAGTACCCGCAGGCCCCAAGTAGCCAAAATACAATTAACCTCTATAGATAAACAGACAGTACTCACTTAGTCATTATATCTGTCAGAATAACCATTCTTGATCTGATGCATCTTTTTAATATGTTGTGGCTCATCTTCATTTTTTCCACAATATTATTATTTATTGCAAGTTATTCAAGTTATAAACTGACATCAGATGAAAACAGATATCTCAGTAAAAGTAGGTGCCCTTGCGTTGAACATTTGACGCGATTCTCCCAAGCCTGCAATCAGCTGTATTGGTGTGGTCTTTTATTTCTCCATTGTGGCTCTTCGGCCAAACATCAAATAAGTCAGGGAGACTGCTGACCCAGCCATGTCGTCCGTTGGAGCCAGCAGCTCCCTGCTAATGGCTGCCTAACCACAACTAGCTACAGAAAACAAATAAACAAAGTCTGCAAACTAAGACTACCAACCCCAAACTAAAAGAACAAAACCCAGCGGTGTAAAACTGCTGATGACAAAGAGTGGAAAAAGAACAAAAAAAAAGAAAGAAAGGAAAAATAAAATAGCATTTTTTTTAAGTAAAGATTACTTGATTAGCATTTATTTATTTTAGATTAGTTACATTTATAAATAGATGGCTGAGATGCACATAGATGATAAACTGTAGGTTTTTACATCCCTGTTGACCTGAAGACGTCTTGTTTGCTCAACGCTACTTCCAGAAAGCAGTTTTTTCATGCAAAGCAAGACTTTGGTAAAAAGTTTGATCTTTTATAAGTTTAAAGCGCATATTATCTCATGCTACACGGCAATGGTTAATAGCTGTCCAGAGCTGCACTGAGATGATCCTGTTTGACACAGAGCATTTTTTATTTTGAAAATAAGAAAAAGAAAAATCACATTTTGAGAGATGCTAGTTTATTTTTCCATATTTGTGCCAAAAAATAAACATAATTCATATTAATTATTAAAAAAAGAAGGTCATGAATGCAAATTGCAAAGAAAAATATGTAATAAAAAATAGGATTAGCAATAACATGTTAATAAAAAGGTATCAGAGCAAGAGTAGTTATTCTGACAAATATAATGACTGAATAATAGCTGTTTATAGAAGTCTATTGACTTCTTGGAGTCAGCATGTACTTCCTGTTTGCAATGCTCAGTCCAGTTCTCTTATACAATCACAAGTCCTGCACTGTAGTTGGGGAGTAGTTGGGGAGTAGGGAGGGTTCCTGCTGTTCAGACAAGTTCCCAGCGTTAAGAGTTGCCAACACATGATAGGTCTGAGCATGAAACACCTTCCATGAGTAGATGCAACCTGATTGGTCTGCCTTTCTCAACCCCGCCTTGATTCTCACAGGGATCTGTCCTGTCATTGGTCTGTTTACCCGGTCGTCATCGTACGTATGGGGCAGGGGGAGGAGCCGTGTGAGTTTTTTCCACATTGACGTACGATTGGTCGGGCGTGGATGGTTACGTCACGGTCCTGCCAGCTGATCGGAGTGAGAAGCCGGTTTGAAGAGAGGAGTTGGACCGAGGAGGGCGAAGGACGTAGCCCGGAGCCCCGGGGTGGGACCGGACCCGCGCGGATACCCAGACCGGACCGATCGTCGGTGTCATTCCCAGAAACGATCAGCCTGCTCTCTGTTTCTAGTGAAGAAGAAGCCGCTGGAACTGGCCGGAGGAGGGGGGGAAATGATTGAGAGTTAAGGTGTGGCTGCGGGTTTCATAATGTTCCGATGTTACCAGACGGGACCGCTTGAGTCGAACACGGCAGAACCTTGACCTGCTTCGTGCGCTGTGGGGGCTGCATTCAAACGCCCTGTAAACGTGCTGCCGGTGGATCTGCGCACCTTTGGGGAGCCCCACTTCCCTTCACCAGAACTGTTGCGCACTTCACTTCAAGTGAGTCGTCAAACGTGTGCAGTTTGCGGGTCGTTTTGCGCTCACAAGTGCGTGAAAATGGAACGGACGTGGCAACTTTACAGCCGAACAGGGCGTGGGAGAAAGCGCAAATCTATCACAGAACAACTGCGCTTCTATTAGAGTCCGCTGGTTGGCGTTAGAAGAAAAAAGTATGATGTTTAATTTGTTATGCAAAACTTTTATAGCGAATGTGGCATTTAAGGACTGTAAGGAGTGCGCGTTTAAGGCTCGGCATAAAATTCATCTGTAGGGCTGGGCCTGCACAAAATCAGCCTTTACTGTGGCTGGGATGGAAGCGGGTGTGTCCGGAATGAATCCCAATCAAAAGCAGCAGGAGAAATCCCCAACTTGTCAGGGAATGATATGCTGAAGTGGTGCGTTCGCGTGACGCTCAAATCGATCGTAAATTACAGCGCCGTTCCGCCTGACCTGGCGTGGAGTGGACGCACCGCGACAGGGCTGGAAGTCGTGAAGGGAGCAGAGTAAATTCCTCAAGGCCCCACCCTTTGCAGCGCAACATGGATGTGGAGAGCTGCGCACCCCCACCCTTCCTCTATCTCTATCTCCTTCATTCATTTCTCCTTTCAGACTTCTGCTGGTTTTTCCCCTCCATCATCTTCATGTCTTGGTCATGGAACCAGGAAGCTCACGAAGGTAAAGTCGGCTTATATTGTGGACATTGGATTTGTTTCTGCTTTGCTATTGCTTGCACAAGTTTAGTGTGGTTGAATGTAAACCTCTTATAGTTTATGTGCTATACATGGTTTTATGCAGAACTGGAAGAAATATAATACATCCAAAGTGACTCCAATTTAAGGTCCAATCACGTTTCTTCCCATACTTCTTTTATGTCAGAGTAAAAGACAAGTCCTAGCTTATCCCCATTTCCAAGTCAATGCTTCTTAAAGGGTGATCTCATACGAGGAAAACTCCTAGAGAAGCACAGATTTCACGAGAGGAGATGCTCCAGGGAAATGCTCATTAGTTGGTGCATATTCCTGTATGGGTTCCTCAAGAGTCTGCTTTAATTATCTCCTCTTTAGCCATGAATCACACATGATGCTGTAGCTTTGGCCAAAGTCCAGTACTGCTGGAAACATCTGGATTATCAGTGTCACTGCTTGATAGTCCCTAACTTGTAGCTCAAGATAGTAGGTTTGGCTCATTTACCACCCGATCCTCAATGCAGGAAATTCAACTTTGACATTAGAGATGTAGACATATATTTGCCAGGTTTCATTGTGGCACGTAATCTGTCGTGTGACCTTTTTATATTAAAGGTATAGCATTAGGTGTTTCTAATACTATACCTAATAATAGTATTCGATAGAGGTAGTTTAATGCTATACCTATAAAAGTGTTTAATACTATTTAATATTTTAATACTATTTAATATTTAAATGTAATGACATGTATGTATGTGTTTAAAGAAAAGGGTTTTCTTGAACACAAATTATTTCATTGAGGTGTGTCATTTTGTCACCTTGTTGGATAACTGTCTTGAATGGATGACTTTGCCTCCGTTTTTGTTTCGTGTCAGGCTTTAGTTATCTCCCCTGAGCTTGATTTGATCAGTTCAGCCACCCAGCGGAAACGTACAGGCACAAGCAAAGATTTCAGAGATAAATGAAAGGTTGAATGATGATGCCTCTGCCACATAATCTAAAGGAAAATGTCAGGCAAACAGAAACAAATGAATGGACTTAATTGTGTTCATCTCCATTCTGCTGTGGATGAAAACCCTTTTTCCTATATAATAGCTTTTTTGCTCAGAAAAAGAGACATTTTGCTTTTTTTTTTTTTGTCAAGCAGCCTCTAATCAGTGTTTCTTAATGGGAACCTGAAAATTAGAGTGAAAATGTTTAAATACTGCCATCCGTACACAAGCTGGATAATAAGTCTTGTAGGTGACATGGTGTCACAGAGCAGGAGTAAACGCTAAATGGTTGTGAAGGCCAACCGAAAAGGGGAGGATCTGCGGTGGAAATGCAGTAGCTGCAGTGAGATTGCAAAATTTCAGATGCCACACCCAGACAGTCTCATGGCTAATTCCAGGGCAACCCCCCCAAGGTTTAAAGATTTATGTTAGATCTTATATTCATATTTAATGGAAAATAATTACATTTAGAGTTGAAAGGAGCATGAATGAAGGTGTTGAGATTCCACATTGTGTGAATTATCTTTATGGCAGTGCAGATTTAAGGGGAGCTAGGTTGAGTTTCTGGGTTCAAACTTTCCTCCACGTCGTTTATGGAAAGAAGAACTAACAACTTTGCTGCAACAAACTTTAAAAAAATGAAATAAAAGTAAATATTATTTACTACATATCATGAAATTTTTGTTAAAAAAAATCACAGCAGTTGAATTGATAAGACGTTTTTCAGACTTTTTCCTTGAATTGCAATAAATTCAGTTTTCTTTTTCTTTTAAACGATGCTGGCACCAACAGTTAATTATCTTTCTAGGCTTACAAATACACATGCAGCTCCAGTTCTCTACGGAAACAAAACCAGAGAAAAGAGATTCTTTGACATGAGATGTTTGATGGTTAGGTTGAGTGTCTTTAATTGGTTGACCTCCTCATTATATCACCGGCTAACGTAAACCTAAAAGTGCGTTCGGATCACTTGACACCGAAGCAACGCAGAAGTCCGCTCAGCTCTCGGCTGGTCTCTGCAGGCCCGGCAGCGAGGAGCGGTGGGCCTCACAGCAGACCGACTGGAATGTGGACCATATGCAAGAGGCATCCCAGGAATGTACCTCGGCCTCGCTGAACTGACCAACCTAAAGACTCGGCGAGAGCGGAAGAGGATACGGAGGAGACAATTAAGGTAGTGGAGAGAAGGTGATTTAAAACGGTGTAACTGGTGGTAAAGGGAACTAAAGCCATGACAATGAGATGAGATTAAAAAAAAAATTAAAAAGAAGTGCAAAGAAAGGGTGTTGCAAAAATTCCAGAAAGAATTTGCAATGCTGCCGTCTAATGTTACTTTCAATAAATCTGTTTTTTTTCTATTGATAGTTGAATATTTAGTACCAGAGGCTTTATCTACATTGCCCACTTCATTGAATGCCGGATTCATCCCGTGAAATCAGTGACTTCTCTGCAGTATTTAGCCACGCCCCTATGGGTGATGGCCTTACCATGCTATTGGTCTGGTTAAAGTTCCTCTCCAACTGTATTATTTCCTATTGCAAAATTATTCCCATTTATGAATTTATGTAGTTTTTAACCAAAAATCCTAAAGCGACAAGACATATATTTTACTTTTTATCTGAAAAAAAAAACATATTGTCTATAGAACGACCGGAGTGCAATGAAAATTTTCCTCTGAGTTGTGGGCGGGGCTGTTGGCCTGGAAGTTAGCCTCCACTAATTTCCCATCAACCCTTGTTTTTTTCACTTGTTTTCAAACCGCTGGGTTTTGTCTGCTCCAGATCCATTATGATTTAAGAAATACTCAAACGCAGTTTTAATCTTAAACTATTTAATATATGCCCGATGAGAAAAATGTTAAAACACCATGTTCATTGGAGTGGGTCTTTAAAAAACATTTTTTTAGTTATGTTACTCATGTTGTGGATTTACGACCTAACCAGTAAGGTAAAAAGCTAAAAACCTGGAAAGAAAATTTTTCTTTCAAGTTGTTAAAGTGATGAGTTAACTCTCGCCCCTTTCCGGATAGGCGGTATTTTATGGTATTTTACAGTTAAATGACTGTACCAGTTTCCTGCCATGTAAACTCTGCTGACGAAACACAGATTCCGAATGTATTTTGAGTGGAGGGGAATTGGAAAGTTGTGGCACGTCAGATCCATGTTCTTCCATCTCCCTAGGTCAGGGTGAAGATGTTTGTCAGCTTAGCTCTCGGTGCTCTCAGGCCATCTGGGTGCAGCTGGAGCCAGAGCAGCAGGAAACAGCCTCGCACATAGAAACACATTCACTTTACTATTTTTTTTTTACATTCAACATGTCACTGCCTTGCGTTAACTCACAAGTTACAACCAATAAAATATATTTTTACTCCCCCACTCTTCAAAAAGCTGCAAAAAATTATTAATTCTCGCAGATACAGAAAGTAAAATACGTTTACTTGTGTTACTGAGCAAATACAAACATATTTTTACACATTGGGTTTACTTTGTTTCTTTTTATTCAAATTAAACTGGAACTAAGCTTAAAAATATACTTTTTTGTCAACACAAAAAAGTAGATTTGATTGTTTTATCCAGAAAGTAAGTAATGAATGTTACCGATGACTCCATAACCCATAGTTTGCAGCCGAGACAATTTTTTTAGCATGTTTTATAGAAGCAGTGTTTTCGCCAAACATTCTTGTTCTCGGTGGCTGACATAAAGCTTCGTGCATTACTGTTGAGATATTTTGAATTTATGAGATTCTTTACCTTTCCTTGTTAAATATTTACTTTTCCATACATTTTAAAGGCTTTTATCAGGAGTTAAGTTGGTGGAAGGGGAAAAAAAAGCCTCTGACTCTCATTATGACACCATTCTTCAGGAATGAGACCCAGAAGCAGCATGCTGAACACAACTGGAAAAAGAATACTTTTTAGTACTTATGGGCCTTTCTTCTTCAAAAAAGATTAGCTGGCAAAAGGGCTGACCGTGTTACTATCAGGTTAACCCCTCTGTCCTTTAAAGAGGAGGCCTTTGAATTGGAAGGGAAAAAAGAGGAATCACTGGAATCTGTTCGTTTCCAAGTGAATTGTTTTTCCTTTGCTGTGTTTTTGTGCATCTTAAGGATAAGAAAGCAACTATACACAAATGTATCAAAAGGGCTCGAGCACATCCAAATGGTGACACTTTGCCGCTACATTTTTACAAAAAGGAATTTTGTTGTCAAATTTCAAGTGGAGACATTTTTTTTAAGTAAATCTCATCACAAAGACAATGTCTTTACTTTAGGGCTAATCTGACAACCTTTACTTGTGCCCAAGTTTTATCCTGTTGCCTCAGATAAAAATAATATACATTATTATAAATTGATGTATTTTCTTTCCTTTGCATGCCTCTCCTCCTCTAAAGGAATATTTGGGATCAAGGGATGATTCTGAGGCGCTCCTCTGAATTTGTACCATGCATGGGCAGCTGCCTCTTCTTATTCATTTGCCCAACAGGCATTTCCTGTCTCTCGGCTCACAAACGAAACTGCTAGTTTGAGGGAAAGGGCGTACATATAGACACACAGAGAGCGGAAGGATGTATTCATAGGGACTACAGAGGCATTTAACTGGAGCAAGGGATAGGCGCAAACATACATCGGGAGAAACAATGTTCTCTTTGACTCACTTCTTCCCAGTGGTAGGAAGGGAGATGACAGCCAGAGGAAGCACACAAATCTTTTCTTTATCCAGCATACACACCCCTAGTTTCACTCCTCTGTTGGTGTCTCAGGACTTTCGCCTCCCTGCCTTGATCAGTTTGATTGCAGTTTCTGTGCGACTCTTTCTGGAACACAGAATGTCCTAAACTGGAAATTCATATTTGACACTAACATGCACAGATTAGTTGATTTTTTTCCCCCATATTTTCATAGAGAAATGTTGGATTTGTTTGGAAATCTTTCCTGACTGATAAACTGTTGCCTATTTTAGGATTTTATTACTTGGTTAAACTTTCTAAACATATCTTATTTCTCCTTAAAAAAAAAAAAAAGCTTTAACCTTTTACAAAAACGACCCTTGCGTGACTGTATCTCTCTTGTCCAACATTTACACATGACCAAGTGTTCCCATACATTCCTGGTAACACATGCTCTGCATTAGAACCTGGTAAAGTCTCTGCTGGATTTCTCTGGAAGGGCTGTTTCTTCTTCCTCTTCCCACCTGCTGACTTTTTGACGTCACCATTTTTCTTAAGAAAACACCAAAGTACCTTGTGAAGCGGATCTGTGCATTAGTATGCTGTGTGCTCTGAAAAGGAAAGTGTCCTAGACAATAACTAGTGTAATTTCTGTCTGGTTGTTTTGGTTAGGTGTGCGTTTTCATATGAAAGGGTTCCTTTTGGCCAGTATTGTACAGCTTTCATGGGCTCGGTCAGTGTGCAGTTACTTTTAACGTTTATCTGAGGAGAAAACCATTGCATGGCTGCACTTTTAAACATACTGGATGTTTCCTATATTTCATAAGGCTTAACCCAACAGAGCATTGACTGAAAGACACTTTTGTTTTTAGATTTCATTGATAGCTTCAAGACCCTCTCTAATGAAACCTGTGTTTTTGGTGCTTTTAACATAAACTAAAATTCTGAACATTTCTTTATTCAAATTGCTGTGAATCAAGAACAGATTGAAAAAGCTCTCAGTTGAGACGTAGAAACTGAAATGTCTCCCTGCTCGGCTCCATTTTGATGCACGTCCTGGGAAATTGATTCATTTACGTCTCTATTTTCTTCGTCTGAGCTGATATACAGCTCAAAACTGCATGGTTCTGATATGGATTGTCATTTTGGTTTCGCCACTTATGTTATCTTGGGATTGTATGGCTGTAAGCTAGTGGGAGAGAGTGCTATCAACGGGAAGATGGGATATGAGTTGAGGCTTACTTCTGCGTGAACAGTCCTGTCTACAACTCTGAGGCAAATTCTGATGAACTCCTGCCACTCTGCAGAAAATATGTCTTTAAAAAAATGTATCAGGCCTTTTGATTTGAGCTAAAACAGCATAATCTTGATTGAAAGACAATTGGGGAATTTTTACAACAGATAAAGTTATAGTTGGAGTGGGACTTTAATGCAAATTCCTTCATTTACTCTCTGCACTGTTTCAATGCATTTTGTGATTGTTCATGTGGAACACAAGCTGGTTTTGTATCTAAAGCACCAAAACCCAACCCCACCTGTTGAACAGACATCCTGAAGAGATCAGGTTCAATTATTTCTACCAGCTCACTCTTCCCTGATTAATTGAAGAAGTAAAAAGCATGAATGATTTAACCTGCTAATTTTTGCATGCCTCTTTACTAGAGTTACAGCTCGGGTTTGTGTGTTCAGGTTCATGCTTCCTTTATTTATTTATTTATTTTTTATTTAATGTATGCATTTGTACTTTTGGGGTTAAGAACAGGCTAAGTAGTGTTGTCTTTCTTGAGGGGTAAAAAAAAAGGCATTACTTTTAGACAGTTTGCCACTATCCAGGTGTTTTAATGCAGTGGTTGAAAACTAAGAAAGAAGAAATGCTGATTCAGGAGTGGGTTTCCTGTTATAGAACAAAATCTTGGAAATATAGAGTTTGGCCACGACGCACAGCTTCAAATTTAGTCAGGATCAAGTCTACTGGCAGAGATATAGTTCTTTACAACCTTGTAAAGATTCAGGGGTCCTACACACACCTAAAGTAAACCATACCATACAGAAGTGTATAGTTTTAAGCCAATATGACTGTTCTGTTCCATGACAGGATACCCACACCTATGGTTTGGTACAGATTTCTTGGTGTGAGTATGCTCTTAATTGATCTCCCCTTATTAGCATCATTTGAATTTATTTGTGAGATTGTTTAGCAACTGTATGATGGAACATCCAATCATATAGCAGCAAACTGTACCCATGAACATGTTGGGATGACACAGTCAAAATCCCACCCACAAAACATATTAAAACACTGTGACAGCCCCAAGAAGGGCTATTCCTCAATTAAACCTTAAACTCAAATAAACAGAATACATTTGTAAATGAGAAAAGGCCACTTTTCTCTACAGCTCTAGAGGGAGATGATTCATTTGAAGAGAAAACAATTATTTGTGAACACTGTTGTGAAAGAGTTTCTAAAAGCCGTAGAATTCACCTGGATCTGTGCTTTTTGCGTATTACTTGTCCATTACACCCTCTCTATTGTTGACTTTTACAAGTGAGGTGTTCTGCTTGCGTCACTCTGTGATTACTACCAAATGCGACTTGGCAGTAGAGGTATAATCAGAAACTTAGTAGTTTGTTGTAAAGAGCTGCCCTTTGATTACTTACCACATTTGCTTTCTGATTCAGGGACATGGCAGTATGGCCCTTCCAGTGAAAATATGTATAGGGAAATGCAGGGCAAACAAATGGACTTAGTTGGTTGTCTTCATGGACACAATTCAGTTACATTTCACTGCACAAGGCTGAGATTTAGAGTAGAATAGAACCAGACATCTCAAGCTCTGGCACAGCATTACCACTAACTGCTTCAATCGTACTTCTGTACAAGCATTGCCTCTTTGTGATCTTTTCTTTTTTGCCTTGTTGGACTATTTAAAGACCCACTCCAACGAAAATTGTGTTTTTTAACATGTTCTTGGAGCATTTTCCTAATGTTGGAGGACATGTATAAAATAATTTAGGATTAAAATTGAGTTTCTGAGTAGTTTTTTTTTTCAAATTGGGATGAAAAAATGTTATTTGAAAAAACTCTGTTGCAACTGAAATGGGAGGGGCAAAGTTTCCCTGTATTCCGGTGCATCCACTTGCAGACAAATAGATCCATGTACGTCTTTATTTTCCTGATCTGAGCTACCAACTGCTTCAG
>NC_050524.1:18476905-18495245 GCF_002922805.2 Oryzias melastigma | reverse complement strand
CTTACTTCCATGTCTTGACCACAACTTCCTTGGGTTAGGTCAGTCAACCAATTACATGAGTGACTTAAATTAACTGTAGTTTACTATATTTCATATAAAGCAGCGAAACACTGCTTTCACACTTTGGTTTATACTTTTTTTTTAATATTTTTTATTAAAAAGACTGATTTATCTTGTTTGTCTATGTCTTAGGTTGCCTTACCTTGGTTGGTAAAACAAAAACATATTTTTAACCAGTTCTGATATTCAAAAGATATAAATTTAGAAGCAAATAGATTGTTTTATCACACAAATAGTGTTATTTTTGTTTACTTTTACTTGTAAATAAGCTAATGCTTAAAGAGATTATAATGTGCTGCTTTGGAGAATGTTTCACATGGGACAAAGTGGAATTAAAAGTTGTTTTTCTGGCTGTAAATAAATTATTCTGGGGTGTGCCGTAATGTTGCTGTCATAAAGTCATAATCTGCTCTTCTGCCAAGCTTGTGGCTTTCAGTGAGAAAGCATTTTGCTGCTTGTAAAAACTGATCAGGTTCTGAAATATTAGTGCAGGGATAGTCTTGAAGTTTGGTTGAATATTTCAGCCTTTCAAATACAAATATTCTAGCATTAACCTTTTGCTGGACTAAGAATCAGCAGCCATTTGCTTTCATTCGGTCACAGGGAGGAGAAACGTGGAATCTAAAGCAAGTTTAACTTGTGTAACCTGTGTCAATTTCAAAGTGTAGTTTTGGTGAATTTATTTCTTGTTTTTAAAATGGCATTCTTAGAATTCAGTTTTTTTATTTCCCTAAATTAGTTTCTGGTAAATGCTGTTTATAAGACCGATTTGGTTTTGTTCAGATTTGGATATTCTATAGGTTCTGTTTAGGTTTCTGTCAAATTAACTACCACCATTAAACCTGAGCCCAAACCCACATATGCTTGACCCCTAAGCTAGTTATACAGCAAAAAGGATAAATGTGTTTCACCCTGAGGCTTTGGCATGATGCTGAGTCACTTCTTGTACAAGGAAGTCGTTCTTTACAGTACTTTGCCAAACTTTACATGGTGGTCATCCAGGCCAAAAGATAACCCCACTTTTATTTTTATTAGTTCTACATCTCAATTTCTTTTAAGAAAAAATAAAATAACAAAAATACACCGGATACTTTTTTTTTTAGATAACAAACAAGGTCCCTCCGGGTCTCATCACCTGCACCGCTACACCTGAATCCCTCACACAGTCCGTGGTGCTCGTGTTTGTGCGCACATACTGCAAGAAGCCATTTCCAGCCTGTTGCTTAGGCTGTCTGTAATTGTCCTGGGAATCGTCAGCTCTGTGTAATAAATCAGTCCTCTGGTACACTGTGTTCTCTGTTCTGCGATGGCCTCAGTGTTCGTGTCGTGTGCATGCTTAACATAATGTGAGCAGGGAGAGAACATAGCTAAAAAGTAATGGCAAATGACACTGATAATGGGTAAACCTACAGCTCTGTCACAACAGACTTTTTTTTTCCAATTTGCCTCAGGCTCACTCAATGTTAAAACTCTTTTTTTCACAAATGAGAATGCTGTTTGCTGGACCTTTATCAGACCTGAAAGATATTTGTGTTTTTGTCTGTCACCAGAGGGATTATTATTCTATAATTTTTAATCAGTCCTTTTTATTTACTTTATTTTTTTTTTTAAGAATTTCAATAACTTCAGTCACTGTTTTAGATTACTTTTAATTCTTTTTTGATTTGACAAAAATGACAAATTTAGTTACTTTAAAGTCCCACGCACTCCAATCATATTTTGATCTGCTGTAAAATTGTTCCCAATTACGATTATGCAGTTTTTGGCCCCCCAAAAAACAAAAAAATATTTTCTAGTGTCTGCAGAGTTCATTAGAAATTCGCCTCTGAGTTGTGGGCGGGACCAGTTGCTCAGCAGTAAACCTCCACTGATATCCCATTATCCCTTTGTTTACACTCTTTTTGTTCAAGCTTCCTGCTCAAACTAACATTAGCGGTGCAACAAAAATATTGAGCTATCTAGCCACACAGTTTTGAGCCAGATTCCAGCTCAGACGAGGAAAATAAAGACGTTGATGGATCTGTTTGTCTGTAAGTGGATACATCAAAATGGAGCAGAGCAGGAGGACTTAGGCCCACCCATTTCAGTTGCTAAGTCTCAAAAGCGGGCTTTTTAAAGCTGCAGGTTTTTTTCTATCTGAATCATCCTGATCTAAATATTCAGAAATGCTATTTTAATCTTAAATTCTTTTATATATCCTCTAACATGAGAAAAATGAAAAAACAAACAATTTTTATTGGAGTGAGTCTTTAAATGTAATCTGTGGCAGTCAAAAATTTCACTCGTGGCAAAAGCTAGTGGTGTTATCAGGTAACTCTTTGTAAATTTACTCAGCGAGGAGCAGCCTTTGCCCTGGATCCCATCTCTAATATTACACCCTCACAATGGATTGCTCCAGATTCAGTTAAAGATCAAGGCCATCGGGCCTTTCAGAATTCCTTCTTAAACTAGTTTCTGTTGAAGAGGACCATGTGGCCACACTGAGCCTGTGTGTCTTTGCAGTCCAGAGCTTTCCAGCGTTGCTCAGAGCAGCTTGGAGTTCGCTGAGTTTCTAGGGGTTGCTGGGTTCGCTGGGCTGCTGGGAGCTAGTTTGCCTAAAGTCCTGTCCTTGAACTGTGAAAGAATATGCTGGTAGGGAAAGGCTTTTCAGACAGACTGACTGCAATAGTTGAAGTCCGGCCAGTTGAAAGGAAGCCAGGCAAGACAAATCCTGGGCTTATCATAAGTATTACACAGTGGCCAGCTGAAGGCTGATGTTAAAGTGGCGCATCACAAAGAGGGTTTTCTTGTCACTTTTAATCACAAACACCTAAAGAGGCCGTGCCTGGTGTTTTCAGAATGATTTCAAAGTAGTCAGATGACATTATGTGTAAGACCTTCATCTTTCCACCATTTTTTAAAATGACATTAATCCCACGGTGGAGCTCCTGGCCAAATTTTTGAGTCTGTATTAGTATTATTGTTGACAAAGACTAAGACATCATCAATGCAAACGTCTATAAGCATTAACAATAGTGCCTACGCTAAAAAAAAAATGCTGTTTTAATATTAATACCAATTAACAATTATAAAACTGTATTTTGATACTTTGACCTCCCATCCCCACATATAAAATGTTCTAGGGTTTTTCCCAAAATAAAGGAAAGCACGAGCAAAAGAGTGTCTTAACCAGAAAAAAATCCTTTATTTCAGCCTGTATGAATCCTGTAAACTGAACTGCCTCAGTGGGAAGCACACTGTTCCTTACGTGGAACATAACCAGTTCCAGGTTGTTGTTTCATTTAGTGGTTCTAATGCGTTCATTAACATCAAACTCATACAAAGGTTGACGTTTTCTCTGCAGGTTTTGTGTCTGTGCATGCTGGAGCTAAGTGTAAACTGCAACTTCTGCAAAAACAAAAATCTAAAGAATTTATTTATTTTAAAACTTTTGTCTTTTTTTCTCTCCCCGCCTTCTCTCTGAGAGTTTGCCTGGAAGCCAGCTCATAGCAGTCTGTGGGTGTCCCTGTGCCAAGCAACAACCACTGAGGCCAAAAGCTGAAGCCAACACGGAAGAACCTAAACGTGTTTGGACAAAGTTAGTTTTTCTCTTAACTTTTAGAAAATGACACTAATGCAGTTGTATCTTTGGAGTTTATTGAGGATCTTTGCTCTATTGAGACACAGTCTACTTCTTGGTATCCTGTAGACCTGTGTACAAAAACGATGTAGGACATATTTAAAAAGAATTAAGCTTAAAATGCATTTCTAATGGTGTATTTGTTTAAATTGTTGAGAAAAGGCTTATAGTTGTGATATAGAAGCTATAATTGGTGGCCACAAGCATCCTGCTCCGCTCCATTCTGATCCATCCACTTGCAGACAAATTAATCCACATATGTCTTCATGTTCTGAGCTGGTGTCTGACTCAAAACTGTACGGCTGGATAGCTCTGAAATTGCTCTGCATTTTTGTTGCACTGCTAGTTAGCGTGGGGTTGTGAGGGGCTGTAAGCTAGTAGGAGGGAGTGTAGTCAAAAGGGTTCATGGGAAATAAAGAAAGGCTTACTTCCGCGCCAACGGGTCCCACCCACAACTCTGAGGCAAATTTCTGAAGAACTCCTGCTGCTCTGCAGAAACTATGTCCTAGAAAACAGCACAGGTTTATTGATTTTATCTAATAATGACATAATTTAAAGAAAAAACACTGGGAATGCTTTTAAAATAGATGAATAGAGTGGGACTTTAAAAAGAATTGTATTGAGAGTAAAATACTAATTATAAAAGGAAAACAAAAGCTTTACTTTTTCAGATTATAAATTGCAACCCTGTAAGAACCTCAGTAAAATCTGATAAATCTTTGTCATTCAACAGGATTTGATGGATTCATCTGAGGCTGAGAGGTAGCAAGATTATTAATCATGTGAGATTCATGAATGCAGTGAGTTGGCGCTAAAAAAAAGATGCTATGTCGTTAACAGTATTCAGGTGCAAAACATTAGTTTTTTTCCTTGCAAACATGATCTCTGATCATATTATTTGAGACAATTTAAACAAAAAAAATCATCTGTTTTTATGGTAACTCCACCTATATGGGGTTTCAATAATACTATAATACATTTTCATACAAATTAGGCTCATATTTGTATCATAGAGCATCATTTTTTTTACAAAAATGGTCTGAAAAAGAAACAAAAGGTAATCTGTTATTCCTGACATATTTTCATTTATCTTGTAATTTTGTCTCTGCCTTTTTTCCCCTTTTTGATTGACAGATGTCTCATCTCATTCGTGTCCTTTTCTTTCGTTGAAGGCAGACTTTTGCTTTAAGAGAAAAAGCAGCTGATTTCTCCAGGGCTGAGCAAACACATTTCCTCCAGTCGTGATATGTTTAACGTCACGTTGGGAGTTGGTGCTCTCGCTGGCTGACCTACAGCAGTTCTTCACTGGCAAGCTTTATGTTCTCGTGCACCAGCTAAAGCTGCCAGCTGAAGAACTGTTGTGGTCGGCTCTTTCCTGCCTGGAAGGTCTGCCCGTTCCCCGGAGTGACACTCGGAACAACACTTCTCATCATCATCCCAAGTAACGAGACGACCCTTGCCAAGACTGAAATCGTGTCACTTATACAGCATGTTCATGTGTTCAGATTTACTCCATGACTCTTGCTGTATCATGTAACAACCGTATTGCATCATGAAGGGCATTGGTCATTCTGGGATATTCTTCTGTGTGCTCTGCTTTTCAGTTTTATTTTTTTTTGTCTTCTTCATGTGTTTTTGCATCTTTGTTGTTTCAGTATTGGCACAGTTGGAAGTTTCATTTGCCTTGCATCATCCTATAGTTCTATTTTTTACTAAGGCAAAAAGAATAGTTTCTTATGACAGGAAAAAAAAAGCATCAAATTAACTTTTTTTTGTAAAATCTGTTTTTTCCAGAAGTGCTCCGATTTCTTTGATTTTACTTTTAAAGCTGCAAAATGTGCAGTGTAGATCTCTAAAGATAAAATTTTTTAAGGTGTTTGGATCCTGACGCCATTAAGCAAAGAAAAACAAAAATGCTTGATGGTTATTGGAAAACATTAAAAGAAGAAACACAGAGAAGTCCAAAGCCGGCTGTCATCAACGGTTCTCTGTAATTGCCATGAGTGTCATGTTAAGGAACTCATAAACGGTCCGACAGGCACCTTGCCTTTGACTTTCAGCAGCTATAAATTGAACTTCAAGAGCGATAGTGATGCCCAGAGCAGGATGTTATAGCAAACATGTCCTTTTAAAAGCTGCCAGAGAGCGTTGAACAGAGGGAAGGAATGTTCTGAGGCTTTAACAAAACCAGATGTCCAGGCTCCCTCTCTGATGCGCACATGCTCTCTCACTCCCCAAGCTTGTGGTTAACGCCACAGATGGAACCAAAAGCTGGGCGGACTCCTTGTTCGGTGTGATGTACAGCGTCCTCCTCCTCAACAATCCTGCATTCTATCTGGTTCCTAACTCTGCCAGTATGCCCCAAACTCCTCATCTTCAAGTACTTTCTTCCCCTAGAATCCTCAGTTTCGTCAGCTGCAGACGCTCACATGCACAGACGCAGGATTATTCCAGTCTGTCTTCTGTACATCCTCTTTAAGGCAGCACTGCCAGTACTCTGCATTAATGCGTCATAGCACTCCATACAAGGGTCATGCCGCGACCTTGTGTGTTCTGAAGGTTTGTTTCAAGTCAGTGGCTCTGCTGCCTGAGCCGCTCCCAGGGAATTGGGCTGTGAGTGCATTAAGAGATTGCAAAAAGAAGGATGCATGAGGTGAAAGAACTTCACAGATGGACGACAAGATGGAACCAACGCGATGCATGGATGTATTCAGAATCATCTTTGATTCTTCTTCCTTAATTAAAAATGATTTACTACAAACTCATCAGCTGTACATTCTTCTTCTGCTGCAGCTTTCTCATTTTAAAGTGCATTCACTTCTTTAAAAAATTCCTTTTGATTGGAGGTCTGCTGCACATTTGTTTTCACTTCATCACAAATATTTCCTGTTGGACTTAGTGTAGTTTTCCAATGGAATGAACTGCTCATTCATGATTCAAAGCAAGTAAATTCTGGTTTTCATTTTAGGAATGTGTCCGCACCAACAATCAAGATAAGAATCAATTTAGAATATATTTAGGTTGTTGGGTAACAATTATTTTCTTAAACCAATCATATCACAGGGTTGTCTAATAAGAACTACTCATGATGGAGATACACATCTTTCCTAATTTCCCTGTGGTACAGTGATTGTTTTCCCATTACTAACATTCAGAAGCAATCTGCTGACCTTTTCACTAGCAGGTGAGTCTAGATAACACAAAGGCGTGTCCAAGTTTTTGGAGTACTAACCTACATCTATAATATATAACTGGCAAACAGGATAGGCATGTGGACTGTAATCAAACACCAGATAGTCACAGCATTTTATTGGCAGGTCCAGTGTAATTTGGAACAAAAAAGTCAATAATTAATCTTTGATCCAGTGGAATCAGTAATGAGTGTATTAAATTTTGATCCACAAAATCTTCCAACATGTATTGAAGAATGGAAAATGACAAACAAAAAGGACGACAGTAGGATCATTTCAGGGAGATGAATCCCCTACACACTGGTGGAGTTATTCCAGCTCTATATAATTGACACAATAGATCACATATTATTTAAAGATATGTCAGGGTTCAATTGTAATAACTCCTTTCCCCATCTTGATTAATCTCTCAGCACACAAGTTTCCTAAAAGTAAACAGTTGTTGGTGGCGACAGATTGATAATGTCCAAATTCCCACCCTAACTACTAAAAAATTATATGGTGCCATTGGTTTTAAAAGCAATTTTGACACCATGCTCACTGCTTTTCTTTAAACAACGAATAGGACGTTACCAATTTCATAAAGTGAAAATCTAATGAATATGAACATTTTACAACATTAATCTATGAATCAACTATGTTCTGATGATGAAAATGTAAATTGTTTATTAAAAAATGACCTTTAAACACATTTTTTTCACAAAAATAGACCACAGAAATGTGGTCTATATTCGCTAATGTAGTGAGCATCAATGCTAGGGCACTCGATTTTGGAAAAGTAGATTAGAACAGCACTACAAATTGGCGAACACACTATATTGTTCACTATTTACTGGGTAGTGAAGGAATTTGGACATACTTATTGTGTCTATTTTGTATTGACTGACACAAACAGATTTAAGTTTTTACACTAAATATGTGTGTGATTTCACATCACAAACTATTACTTTTAACTCAACACACATTAAAAGGTGTATTTTAAATTGCAATAAGTTCTAGATTCTAACAAATACTCACAAATGTTAATCTTTTTGGATTTTGTAATGCACAATTTTACTTGGACTCTTCCTGTATTAAAAGTGTGTCAAAGGCCAAATCAGAATTCTTACCCTAACCCTAACGCTTCTTCATACTCTCTCTACTTGTAAAGACATTTGAAGCTTTATAGTGGTGTCCCAAATAGTTTTTTTAATGGAGAAACATTTCTTCATGTGAGTGCGCTCTGAAGGACAGGAGTTTACATTTAAATGTAGGTAATGACTATTTGTTTTTACCTCTTAAAGTTATAAAGATGACGCTGTTTTGTATCTTCCAAGCATCATCAGCTCACCAACTATTAATGACATAATTCAGCTAACCCTCAATGTTGTCATCTATAGTTGCAACTAGCGTCCGAATTTGAAGACACTATTTTTCATTAACCCTCCGTTAAATGTAGGGGAAGAATTCGGCCAAAGAAAATTTACCTCATATTTACACAAACATTCTTGCTCATTTTGAGGAAAAGAGTACACATTTCAGAAAGTATATATTTAAAATGTATTTCAAGAGGTCAATCCTGTGATTGGTTACCAAAGCTGCAAAATTTAGAGCTGCAAGTCAGTATTCATCATTGATGTGATTCATAGTTCCTTCAAAGTGATGAGAGATCTTTACACAACAGCACGTCGCTATCAGGTTTATGATCAGTTGGCAAGGTGGAGACAGTTTTTTTTTTTAAGAACATTAGAGCTCATGGGGAATTAATTATCCAAGGACACTGAAGGCAACAAAATCCTAAACCTCTGTAAAAAGAGAGGTTCAGTTCTCTCTGAGATCCCTCGGTCTGAATAGGATTTGTGCTCAGAGCGGAACAACTGGACCAAAACAGCCACCGTAGCTGGTCATTATGGCATGTAAACAGAGTAGGAAGGAAGACCTATGGAAGATATACCTGGACATGCCAAGGAAGACCTTTAGGAGAACCTCCAGGAGCACCTTAGTATGCACTGTAGTCAAAACGCTGAAAGGTCTAATTACAATTGCCCAAAAGAAAGGTTTGTTTTTGAATGGCTCTAAATGTACATAATTTAAAAGCCATTATTTGAAAGCCTTTTTGTTTTGTTTTATTGTGTAGTGTTTTTTATTTCACCACAGCACTTAAGTTGGTCTGGAATTTGTAATTACTCTATAAATTTGATTAATTGGCGGATTCATTAATTGATTGATTGATTGAAATTGTGTAAAAAAAAATAGCACTATTGTGTTATGTCATTGTGCTTTGCAGGAGAGAGGTAATAAAATGAGTTCAAAGAAGGTAAAACACAAAACACATTCATTCCAACAATTGTGTGAACACTTTCTGTTAGTAATGTGTGCATCCATCCTGCCACTTTTCTCTACCAGACGCCAAGGTGGTCTGTGGCTGTGCAGCTGTTGTGCCAGATGTATGGAGCAAATTCTAGAGTGAGATAAACAAACAGCTGCTGCTCACAGAAATGATGGAACATCAGTAAATGAGAAGGATTTGTACACCCCATCAGTCATCATTTAGTTTTGTTTTTTTTCACACTTACTTTTAGTGTTCAGAAAGAAACTAGATGGTCTGGACAGCTTGATGTCTCCTCGACATTTCTTATAATGGATCATTATGACTTTTTTTTGTCAAACAGCATGATTTAAATGATAAAATGCTAAAGTTGAATGAGGGATTTGTTTCTATCTTGCATTCACCTGGAGACGTCAGGCTTTCAGCTAAAAGCAGCGTGCCGATGTCCAAGCGTGTGGACTTAGCAAACACTTCCTGCTGGAGACGTACATTACACTAACAGGGGGAACGTAAATAATAATCTTCTTATGTTGTGAGCTGCTCCACAAACCCTTACACAAGCAATTTACTGTATCAGTAGATGGAATAGTGATAAGCACTGTAACATGGGCTACTGCTGCATGGGAGTGGAGTCAATTATGCAGGTGTATAATGGCAAGATCAATTTAATGCTAAGTTGGTGAAGGTTTATTACTTCTTAGGTCTCCAAGCATGGTAAATGTTATTTCTTTAGTTCAAAGCAGGCACTTCACATCGCAGAGGACAAAAGGCATTGAAGAAATAACTTTTATGCTGTCACAGTAAGCTATATGCATTAGTGTTTTTGACCTGAAGCGATCATGCTCATGATTCCTGCCATGGCTGATGTGACAGAAGCTATTTTGTTTGCCTTTGATTAACAAACTTTTTGAGCAAACTTGCCACTTTTTCTGTTTTTGATTGAGCAGGAATTTGAGAGCTACAAACAGATCAGTACGCTGTTATCTGTTTTCACTTTGAGGTGCAACACTCGACATGCCGAACTAGGGAAGACCAAAAATGCAACAGAGGGAATAGAGAGACCCTGACTCACAACCAACAAACATTAGTGCTATTGGATGGATTTTACTCTCTTAATAGAAGTATTTTTTGATGAAATTACAGAATGCCTTTTGCCCAACTGTTTGTAGAAATAAATGTTAAAATGTCTTTCTTTAAATATTTTTCTTTCAGCAATCACAATATCTATAATTTACAACAAACTTTGAAGATTGATTTTGTGAATAAATGGTTCCAGATTTGTGAGGAAAAGTTTGGTGGGTGTGTCTTCTGTGTAGCTTTTGGTACTTTTAAAAGCTAAAAAGAATGGGCATGATGATCAGTTCCTGCGGTCTCGACTATTGGAGCCCGACTATTAGAAATGAAGAGTAGTGTAGTTTGTGTGGGCATACGGACAGTTACTTGCACACCCCTTGCGTGTAGCATTTGCGCCCAGTCAGTAAGAGGCCAGTGCCTTACGATATGACAGCATTACCCATACCTCATAAGTGTATTTAACTTACATAATCCATGAAAATACTGCTTAATATTCTTACCACATGCACGTTTGTGCGATTCCTTTTCATGACATGCCTTAACATGGCCACACAAACCTATGCTACCTTTAAGATGTGGGTGCACCTCTACAAATCTCTATGAGCCCAGAACACCCGCCCGAGTCAACCTCCGTATTGGTTCCTGTGACTAAGGCATACAGGATGTCCTAAAGAATTTGGGAATGGAGACAGTTGAGACCAATAAAATCAAATTGGCTGCTTTACAACAAATTCTGGTCAAAGAATGGGATGCCATACCACGTCAGAGTATGCGCAGCTCCCAACCCGTGTGAGGAGGAGGAGGTGTCTGGCTTCTGTGGTGTGACGCTCAAGTGAAGTGGACAAACTCTTGACTGAAGTTTCAAGCTTAAGTCATGCAACCCAAACAGTCAACAGCAAATTAAGGCTTTTGGCAAAGAGCTAATGGGTGCAACTCTTTTTAATTCCCCCTCCACACACACATACACCCACACACACACGTGTCTGTTTATTACAAATTTGAAAAGAATTTGAAAGAAACGTAAAGAAAATAAACCGAATTGCATGGTTACAACGAAATTGGTCAACCAAAAAATAAATACTTCTGTACTTAGTTTTCAGAAGTGGCTGGTTAGCTCAGGTGGTTAAGTGCAGTATGGGAAATCAAGGTTTAAGTTCCAGTGGGGCGCAATGAGCTGAATCTAGTGGGGGTCCTTAGGCTCTTTACACTACTGCTTTACTATGTATCCCAAGACTGAATCGGAATTCCTCCCCTACCCTGCGGCATCTCCCTACCCTAGCATTTAACCCTCCAAGTGGAGAGTTATGGAAAAAAGTGTCTCTAAATTCTTACTTTACTAACCCTCGATGATGTCATCAATAGTCACTGATCATCTATGTTGGCGCAAAGCTGCAAGCACTTGGAAAATCTGTTTTATAACTTTGAAAAGTCATACTAAAACAAAAATCCACTACTTACATTTAAATATTGTTGGACGTGGACTTCGCCTCTAGCTCGTCTTGGCTGTGGACCTCGCCCCCACTTGTCCCCAGTCCTATCTGGCTGAACCCTTTTTAAATACGTAGTTGTAGAGTTAGATAATCTAATTCCCCTTTAATAGTCCTGGTAAATAGCCTGTCCATCCTGGGAGAGGATCTCTTCCTCATGTGGGCATCTCTAAAGTTTCTTCTTTTTTTTCCTGAATCGGGTTTTTTAGGAGTTTTTCCTTATCGTGAAGGAATGTCTAAGGACAGGGATAACCTGTTTTATTTAGTCTGTTTAGTTTAGCACCTAGCTATTGTTTATACTTTATGACCAACCTTCTATTTCTGTACAATTACTGGCATGAAGCCCAATGAGGGATTTTTTGTGATGCTGGGCTATATAAATTGAATTGAATAAACTTTTGTGCTTCAGAGCACAAGAACACATGTGAAGAAATGGGTTTCTCCTCCGCTGCACAGCACAACACAGATCATACTCTTGGCAGAGGGATACACAGTCATAGGTCCCTATTGCTACCTCTTAAACAATTTCGGACACCACTACAGCTCCAAAAGCCCTTACAATTGAAGGTGTAGAGAGAAGCCGTAGGGGTAGGGATAGAATTTGGATTTGGCCCAACAAGGTTGTGTCAGTAATGGCACCCGGTGTAAAACTCTTCGTTCAGGAATCGCCACAGCAAATCAGCTGTGGCGATTCCTGAACGAATTTACCAAAAGGTGAACAACACAATTGTACTAAATTTACAAAAGTTGATTTATCTCATGGAGCAAAGCCAACCAGAAAGGCCACCTAAACTTAAAGTTCAAGAGAAAAAAATCAAAGAGAATACATCTTCCTTTTGAACAGGGTTCTCCGTGCACTTTGGAATGTGTTACAAGTCACATCTTTGCACAGCATGTATAGACTTTAGGCTATTGACTTTGACCTCTAACAGTCAATAGATTAACTTTAGTTCATGTGGCTCTTGCTGAGAAGGTCAAAGAATCTTCTTATAATCTTTTCCGGCACTAAAATCCAACTCAGCCTTGGGTCAGCCGTACAAAATCTTGTCTCTCTAGGAATCTGTTCATTTAATTCATTTAAGGTCGGACCTTTGTCCTTTATTATTTCTTATCTTGCTGTCCTTTTAGTGTAATGGCTATTGGAGTGACAGGTGATGTGTTTTAGCAGACTTAAATAATGAATAAACCCAGGAAGGAAAGCTCTAATGGAGAAGTACATAAAAAAGATAAGCCCTCTCAAGTTTGGTATGCATAGTCATGCACAACCTGCAACATAAAAACAATATATTAATATAAATATATACAACATTGTTACTCTTGTGGTGTCTGCCATGGATTCCTCATTCACCTCTTAAGTCAAAGCAGGTCTGAGATCCAAGGCTAGGTCTGAAGAGGTTTACAAACCTCTCATAAATTCTTCACTGTGGGTGAAATCATGTGAAAGCTGCTTATGCAGATTATCCTTGCCTCGACGGCAGCTGGCAGTGAGATCCTTGGGAGTGCACCTGACTCAATACTCACGGTGACGCAAACGCAGCCTGTGGCGCAGCGTGCTTCCACAATCCTCCATGACCTTTAGCCTGGAGACGGAGAAGTGAATCTTGCAGCCAAAAGCACAGAGGAACTGAACCAAAGCTACACACATGATCTGATTACACACATCGTAATCATTTGTAATCTGCTAACAAATAAGACATTAAATGACAGTATAATTATGTGTAAAAATGACTAAAATAACTTGTAAAAAAGTGTCCAAATGATAAATAATTTGATTTTATGTTCATATATTTGAAGTAAGTTTTCCCTAGAAAAAAGTTTGTGGTTGGAATAATGTAAAAATGTTCTGTTTAAAGGAGATATTTTGTGTTCTGTTTTGAGTTTTATTCAACCTCTCTACATTCTTTTAATAATTAGCTGTTAAAAAAGGAACTGGGTTAGACCACAAATAGGGGAAAGATGTAACTCAGGTATATCCAGATGACTTAAAAACCCCTGTCTGACCCATTTACTGTATATAGGAACTGGCTTGAGTGACCCCTCCCCCTCGCATTCCAAACAGGAAGCATCTGCTGGTTCCAAGAACCCAAAATCCCATAGACTTTTATTGAGAAACAAACAACTATTATTCAGTCAATATATCTCTCAGAATAACCATTCTTGCATTGATATATCATTTTAATATGTTCTTAATAATCCTATTTTTTCATATATATTTTTTATCTTTATTGCAAATTGTTAAAGTTATAAATTAACCAATCATATGACTCAGTATAAGCATGTGGTGCCTGCTGCTCCCCACCTTGAACGTTTGATTCCCCTGAGTAACTTTGAGTGGAAGGGGTGTGGACTTCGAACAAGCTTACTCCTGACTGGCGACTGTAGTTGCCATAGAAATGATGACTTAGACCGACTCGGACTAATTACGGTCGACTGGCTCCAAATGGCGGTGCTCGTATCACAAGCATGGCTACTGAATTGGCTTCATTTTGCTGGAGCCGAATTAAGGCATTTTCTATGGGTGGCGCAACACCCAGCTCTGTCCATCTATCTACAGTCTATGCCTTGACCCCCAATTTTCACAGATTTTTGCAAAAATACTTTGAACATTAATTAACTTTTCTTTTGTAGTGGGTAGTTTAAGCCTTTTTAAGATTTTGTTCACAGTTTATTGTGGGACAAAACTATAGAAATGTCATAATCACAATTGTGACAATTGATAGTGCTGCAAACTTAATACATCTTTTTGCAAGTTGTTATTTTTTAATTTAATACACGTCTAATAGGAAGATAAATAATAGTGTAATGTTTTTATGATTGGACTTAAATGCTTAAAAACATCTAAAATGTTCAAAAAGAGAAAATTCAAAACTTCTAATATTTACAGTGATAAAAAATGAACAAACCGAAAAGTGTCTGTTTAAGTATGAAGTGAATATTGAATTAAGTGAATCTAAATGGCATGAACGTTAATGAAGTCCCATGTGAATGGTCACATCCCATAACGCAATGGTTCGATGCAGGGGGCTCACATAGAGGGTATATGCTGGTGAAATAGTCCTCAAAATCTCAAGCTTCATTGCACATGCCCAAGTTAAAAATACCAGCTTTCTGTCTAGACAGCAGATGTCCTTTGAATAAAAAAACGAGAGGGGCAAAGATAAATTCACCTCGATCCTGGTTAGACACAACAAGACAGCAATTGGCACTTCCTCCAATTTTCCTATTTATGGTTGTCTAAATAAATTGTTGAGCAATTTTTGTGTTTTTTTAGTTCATAAGTGCTGTTTTTGTTGGAGCTATAACTGTATTATAGATATACATTTTTGGCACTTTGATCTATCGCATCACGTTGTTTTTTTCTAAATAATCATTTCTTGCATGTCATTAGGGAAAAAGTGCAAGCTGGTATTCCAGTCAAGAACATTATGTAAGATGGCATCCAAAAAAAAAAAAAAAGATGCCTGGTGAGAAATGGCTCTTTTTTCAGCAAATCTTCTGCTGTTGTGGTTGAGGAAACAAAAACACATTTAAAAAAACAACTGAAGGATTTCAAATGACTTCAGAATTTAGTTCTAGTTTACTTCAAGGTTGTGAACAATGTTTGGGTTTCATGCAAACAATTCCAACCTGAAGTCTGTCTTTTCTACAAAATGTTCATAAAACTGCTCACTTTCAGCATCTCTTGTCAAAAACGCAGAGAACTGTTGGCAGTGTGATTATGAAAGCTGTGAAGTGTTAAAGTGGTGGCAGATGATGTGATGAGAGATCAAGTGTTTCACATGCTGTCCTTCCTCGTGGTTCCAGTCTTATTCTAGTGTTTTATTCATATATCTTTGGTATCTATATATGGTATATATATATATATTTGTATGTATATATGTATGTACACCGACACACTCGCTGGCCACATCATAATGAGGAAGAAAGCCGATTTAAATGACTTTGAACATCGCAATGGTTTTTGGTTCCAGCCGGACTGAGTGTTTCAGAAACTGCTGATCTACCGGGATTTTCACCCACAACCATCTCTAGGGTTTACAGAGAATAGCCAGAAAAAGAGAAGTGAGCAGTTCTGTAGGCAGAAATGTTGATGCCGGAGGTTAGAGGAGAATGGCCAGACTGGTTCCAGCTAATAGAATTGCTGAAAAGTATTGTTGCTGACCAAGTCCATCCCTTTATGACCAGTGTTGCATCTTCTGATGGATTCTTCCAGTAGGATAAGACACCATGTCCTGAATCTGAAATCATCTTCCCTGGTTTCTTGAACATGACAAAGAGTTCACTGGACTCAAATGTCCTCTACAGTCACCAGATCTCATCCCAATAGATCCCCTTTGGGATGTGGTGGAGAGCATCATGGATGTTCTGAGGGGGTGGGGTCCAACCCAGTAGTTGAAAGGGACCAGTGTGTTTACATATACACAATCTGTTGATATTACTGAGACCGTTAATAACTGCCTAATGTATCTTTTTTTTTAACTATCCTGTATTTCTGTACACGCAGCTTTGGTGACCACGCTCAAAACCCCACGAAAAGATAAAAATGGATCAAATTCTTCACCAAAGAGTTTAGAGTTGGAACAGAATCTGGTGTAAAGTCAAGTATGGAGAGATTCAGAAGTCGCCCACTCAGCGCACTGCCTAAACCAGAATGCATCCTGTCTCTAAGGGGCCTCTTCTTGTGATTTCTTCTACACACTGCTACCGATGCTTGGACAGCACTGAGCTCCTAAAATAGATATCAGTTTGTGATAGATGGATGGGTTGTGAGGAGAAAGAAGAAAAGAGGGAAGGTTCACAAAAAACACAAAAGAGGACAAGTATTCTATATTGCACATTGTATATTTATATATTTTTCCTGCTAAAGTACTCTGGATGGATGCAAACTACATTTCGTTGCTGTGTACTTGAGACATGTGTAATGACAATAAAGTTGAATTCTATTCTATTGTGTGTCTACAAAATGCCAGCTACACTCCACTTGCAATTCACGTTATGTATATGTGTGTGACATCAGAAATGACCTGTTACGTAATTCTCTGGAAAGTCTGTCCAAAGTGCAGTGCCCTGATAAACTTAGAACTAAAGGCTTGCTGTTGTTGGGCTTAACATGTTTCCAGTATTTGTTTTTATCTTATTTCTAGCAACTTATTTTTTTTTAACACATCTTCCATGACAGGACACAGAGGCCCATTCATTGTGTGTGTGCCCATGAGGGGGTGGGGTCTAAGCTTACCCAACTAGGTTATAAATAACTGGATGGAGCACACCTTAAGTCGGTTTGTCTGGGTCCAGGGCGGTCAGAGTTCATTGTAGCCTAGCTTAATCCCTGTAAGACAGAAAGAGAGAGAGAGGAAGACTCAACATGGAGCTTTCTTTGATTTCTAAGCTACTTTGCTCATTGGGCGTTAAAAGGGAACAGCAAACACTGACTCTTGTCTGGAAACAGATCACCTTCAGACACACGTGCAGGCCATGGATGAACCTTGTCTGACAGGGAAAATATAAATGTGCATGTGTCAGAACTAACCCTAACGAACACAGACAATGCAGAATGTGTATTATATTACATCTTGTTTAATGGCTTCATGTGACTATTAAGTCAAATCACATTAATTACTGTTCTATCAATTATTTACTTAGGCCAGAGCTTTTTAAGAGCATTTCAAAGAAGGTCATGGTTATGGATCAATATGTTCATGGTATTTCCACACACAGCTGATTTTGAACTTAGTTGTGTGACATCATGCTTGGCACATAGCACTTTATAAAGTTTGCAACTTGTAACCTTCTGTTAGTCACTTAGCCCGATGGAAATTTCAGAATAAAAGCAGTTCAACTTCTGTTTTGACATCATGTGTTATGTTGAGAACTTAAAAGTTTGTGTTGTGACTCTTTTATATTCAGATGTATTATAATTCACTTTATATTTTAACAATTTTATTAAATGTAATAAAGTTCTGGTGTTGTTTCTTCTTGTTTTTATTTGTACTTCTTTTTTTTTTACCATCCCATTGCCCAAGACTAGCTGGGATATACTCCAGCAACCATGTGACCCTTGAAAGAATCACGACGTTTAAACCATCACGATTTGATTGATTGATTGGTTTACTTCAAGCATTGATTGAAAAATTAGAATTTAAATAAATATTAAAAAGGCGGTTTTAAATCTTAAACTCTTTTATATATGTGAGATGATAGACAACAATAGTGATGTTTATGTTGTTTACTGCTGACGTTAACCAGGAAGTTTAAAGAAAAACCTTTGAGTGTGACATTAAAAAGTGACAAATATAATTTTCTTTCAAACAAAATATTTTTAATGTTTGTTGATTCTGCTGATCTTGTATTCTAAATAATATATTTATATTTTCATACATCAATTAAAAATATGTGTATGTTGCAACCATTCAAGTTAAGAATCATGGTCTGATCGGTGAATTGTGGACCATGATCCATTAATCAAGATGGATTGCCAATTAACTAAAGATGCACTGCCTTGTCCATCTATTTATCCACTTTCTCAACCCGCTATATCCCTTTTGGGGTCACGGGGTTGCTGGAGCCTATCCTAGATACTGTTGGGCAAAGGCAGGGAACA
>NC_050524.1:18460558-18476821 GCF_002922805.2 Oryzias melastigma | reverse complement strand
TTGCGGTTCTCAAATCACACTTGAGGAAAATAGACAGAGCTCGAACCAGGAGTCTCTGGGGTCCCCCTTTTGGATGCATGCCAGTTACCAGATGTTTGAGGTGAGATTGAAAAAAAGGAAGTAAGGTAGATAGGTGGGTTGATGTGCACATGCAGCGGACACGTGAGACTTGGCTTAGTTTTGACTCTAACTGCATGCGACAACTTTCCTAAGATGGAAAGCATTGTGAGCGCTTGTTTGTGTATCTAGGAGTGTCCCTCTCTGTGTGCACTTCACACATACTTGAGGAAATTGTCAGTAGTGGTTCATGAGGACCAGGATGGGATCAGGCCTCTCAGAACACATGGTCCACATTAAAAGTGGTCAGAGGTTTCTGTGTCGCACACGGACGCACTGAACTTACCCTCTCCTGTTAAATGTCTGCCTGTTCCAGTGACCTTCCTTTGTCCGGAAATAACATTTGGTTTGAAACGGGGCTTCTGCGGGGATAATCTCTCCCAGGGTGTGTTAGTCGAGCCCTCCAAGTTCACTGGGTTTGTGCTCAGTCATGCAGACTGTACCAGCAGACTGCGGTACTGTAAGGCTGGTACTGATGCATTATTCACATAACTTGGATTAGCTCCACAGAGCAATACAGTCGGTCTAGTTTTCTTTTTAGGACATGCAGAGCGCCTCAAAGTGGTGGAATTGAGATGAAAACTGCAGCGTCAGGGTACGGGTTCCTTATTTCAAAACCTTTGAGGAAATAATGTATCAAATAATTCTGTCTTTAACGTTGAAAAATTATAATTTGTTTAAATTTTACCTTTGGGTACTTTTAAGCTTTTAAGTGTCTGCTTGAAAAGCAGGTAGACGATTTATTTTAAAGACTAGGCCAGATTGTGTGCACTAAGGTCAGACAGGATGGACACTGACTAGCACCCATTTAATCCCTTGACCTCGTCCAACCAGGAGATTAGAACAGCTCATTGGAGGAAATACTCAGGTAGATCCTGTCGCTCTCTGTTGGCTGCACTTCAGTCACATTCAGTGTCCCACAGTGCTCTCTCTCACATCCTCAGTGGCCCTGCCGTAAAGGTCAGAATGTCTCATCACATAGTTGATAACAACCCAGGATGACTTTCTGTAATAACAGCAGAACTGACAGGATTTTGTAATAGATGACTTTGTGGCATTCAGTTTTGGACAGAGAAAAAAGTCAAGAAAAAATGAAAATGTGAGCCAGAACACCTTTATCTGTCTGTAATTTTACCATCTATGTGATTACTTAACACACAAGCAAATCTTATTTTGACCTATTCATCTTTAACACCTTACAGGCTGGATGGCACAGTTGGAAATAAGGGCTGATCCCCAGTATGAGTGTTGAGCAAGAGTCGTCGTGCTACAGAGAAACTATGTAACCACAAGGAAGATAGATTTCCCTGTGCCCGTCCCCAGCCCGGATAAAATACAGGATTGTCTCAGGAAGGGCATCCAGTGTAAAACTCTGCCAAACCAAATGTGCGTATCAGTGAAACAAATGGGATATGCTGAAAGATGAATAACTACTTATTCCATGGTCCAGGACAATACTTGATGAGGAATGGCTGCAGGGTGTAGATTATGAAATGATAATGAACACCTTAAAAAAAAGATGTTCTGGTCACATTGCCCAAATATTCTATATTTAAACAAAATAAAAAAAATAAAAGAACACTTAAAAAAAAACCTTCATCCACAGTTTATCACTACTCCATGACAGTAGAAAAGACAACAAATTTTAAAGTTTTCTTTAACCTGGTTAATTTGATCATTTTAAAGCATGGGATGTAGCAAAAAAGAAAGAGAGAAAAAAATCTAAGAAGGAGGAAATAAGACACAAGGAGGAATTGAATTGTATAGACCAGGGGTGTCAAACATACAGCCAGATGGTTTAATCCGGCCTAGTCGTGAAGAGAAAAAAATATAAGAACGTTCGTGTAAAAAAAGCAAGTTTCTAGCCCATTCCTGTGGCGAGTTATGGTTATCTAAAGAACTAGCCCTAATGCACAATTCTGCCACTAGGGGGAGTAAAACAAATACCAACATAACAAGAGATCAAGAAATAAACAGCATTTCTTTGCATGGCGTGCCACATCTGGGTAAGATTAGGTTCCCTACCAGCCTCACAGCTGTTAAGTTGCTATAAAAATGATCAGATGTGACACCACAATTACCAAAATGTCATGAAAATAATCATAGCTCTAAACATAATAATAATAAGTGATTAGGATACTAGGTTGTTTGAGGCATTTTTCCAACTGAGAAAAAACAAAAACAAAGCTCCAGATAACAAGTTGACCATAAGTTGTTTTGCTATTCTGCCACTGGTCCAGCCCACCTGAGATCAAACGGGTGGAATGTGGCCTCTGAACCAAAATGAGCTTGACACCCTTGATTTAGACTGTCTTTTTTTAAAGTAAAGTTTCGCTTTATCATCTGGGCAAAAACAAGCAGTAAAAGATGAAATTTGTTCCTAAACGGATGCTTTATGACAATCCACATATGATTTTCCTTTGTTGCTGTAGTTGAGGTTGATGAAGGCTCTGCAGCTGTTACCTTGATGTGTTGCACCGCATATCAAATCTTCCACTTTTTGTGAAAAGCCATTTAAACATATAGAAAATCAAGAATAACGTAATTGAATACATATTTTTTCATAAGTGACCATGGTATAATACCCTTCGAAGTGTGCATTATCAGAGATGAATACACTTCACAGAAGTTTTGTGTTCAGACTTCAGTGTTGTCCGTTAATTTCTGATAATCCACACCTTGCCGAGCATTATCCCTTCACTCTTTCTTGCATTTATCAAAAACTCTCGGGAACAAATTTCTTTTTGCAAATGTTTGTAATTATTTAGTTGGAACATATAACTATGACAGTAAAATAAGTCATATATATCAATATTTTATTTTTGCAAAAAAAGTAATTTCAAATTGTTAGCTTTTCCAATCTAATAAAAGATGATCATAGTTAGTAATTTCAAAACAAATACTTTGTTAGTTGTGTTTTCTGATGTTTCTGTTTTTCCAAATAAAATAAAAAAAATCGTTTTTGGATCAGGCAGTAATGCTTTGTAGGGAAGTTATTAATTATTTTACTACATTACATTATTTAAAGTTGTCATTATGCAGCATTTTCTGGTGATATTTACTTGTTGGCTAATCTTCTCTTCAATCAGAACACATTGACAGTAGATTGGCCTTTTGTCCCATTTTTAAGCTTCTCCCGTAGGTGACGGTTGGAGGGATTTCTTTGTCTTAGTGGATTTGTTTGTGCTGGTCGAGCTTCTCCTTAAACAGAAAAAGTAGGATTAGTTCTTATTAGACGTGTTGAGTCAATTGTCTCTATGAGCGCTAAGACACAAAAGGATTTGACTTGTCTGTCAAAACTGTCAATCATTACAGACCCAACTGTGATGTAGGCTGACTTTGTAAAGAGTCTACATAGAATCATCTGCTTAGACTACAAGTATATCCTAAAGTTATTATTTTGACTTGATCTTAACTTTTGAAAGAGTTATTAAAGTTTTAACCTGAAGTTCTGCTGTCAAAGCCAGGATTATCATTAGCCTATTGCGTCAGGAGACCAATACCTGCAGTCCACAGACTTTATAACAGAATTAACTAAGTATGAAGCACCTCACACAAACATAGAAAAATCACCAGACGAGAGCATCAATAATACACTTAAAAGCCTTTTAGTCGTTTTATGGAGGGTTAGGTTTTCACCTAAATGTACTACCCATTCCAGCCTGTGAAGAAGCTTCAATGCAGGAAGTGTCACAGAGCTTCACTCTGCACACCTGAAGTTTTTTGGCCTTGTTAATTTGGTAAATTTACAATTGGGACACATTTGTTTGACTTTTTTTGTGATGCAATAGATCAAATTAATGGGTTTTTTTTCTCCAGTAATAATTATAGTAGTTGGAGAACTGCCACGTGATCAATCCTGCATCTCCAGCTTTCTCAGAATAAAATGTTCTTGGAATTCATTTTTTTCTCATTTGTTGCCTTTTTGTCATGATATCCATTACATATCTTGTTTCAGTAAAGCTTATTTTGGTAATATTGGAATTTCATGCACGTGTAGCTCTTGCCTCACATGTGAGAAGACCCTGATTTGACTCCCAGGTGGGGCCTTTCTGTGTGGAGTTTGGATGTTACATTAATGGGTTTTCTCCAGGAACTCCTGCTTTCTCCCACAGTTCAAACACATCCTTCCCAGGTTAAATCAGGGGTCCCAAAACTGAGGCATTTTGGGTTAATTTCTTACTGACCAAAAACCCAATGAGAGTCGAAAAAGGCCACTTCACCTTTTAGAAAAATACACGTTATTGATGTTTTGTGGCCATTAAACCATTCATTTATGGAATGTAGCATTCAACAATTCACAATCATTGAATCACAAGTGATTTTACTATTGATATATATATATATATATATATATATATATATATTTCAAATTTAATATATTTTACTTTTAAAAGCATTATATTAAAGTTCCTTTCAAAATAAAATGCAGTGTCAAAAAAATATTCTTGCTTTTTCAATCATTATGACTCATTTTCTCCTAATACTACCAAATATAGACATAAAGAAAATTAAATGCAAACATATACTTTAAGAACTTTGCTCTTTGAACAAAAACTAGACACTTTTGTGCAGAAGAAGACAAGAATGTGTTTTAAGATTATACTAAAAACAAACCACCTCAAAACTTCATAACCCATCATTTATTCAAATTGGTTGCATTTTTCTCTTCAAAGCCAAAGAGCCACAGCACAGAGATGAAGGGGCTGCACGTTGCTCAGGAGCTTCAGTTTGCAGGTTGCTGGATTAAATGAAGGACTCTTAATTGTCAATAGGTGTGAATGTGAGTATGGTCGTGTGACAGACTGATGACCTCTCCTGGGGGTACCCTTCCTTTGCCCAAAAGTAGATGGGACAAGATCCAACAACCCTCTAGCTGTAAAAGGGATCCAGCAGGTTCAGAAGATGGATAAACGGACGGATGAGAACTGCTGCTGTTCTCAACTTTTCTCTAGACCTTGACATGCAGGAAAGTCAACTGTAAAATACAAAATTGTGTAAATCTCTGCTATCACCAAACAAAGTACCGTTAAATATACGTTGTGTGAGTTGCTGTTTTACAGAGTGGAGTGTAAGCTTCAACATTTTGAAACAAAGTAAACTGTAAAATTTGTCTAAATCATCAAAGTACCATAAAATGCATGTTGTGTGTTGCTTTTTTAAAGTCTGAAGTGAATGGTTGAAAGTTTTGAAACATAACTAAAGCTATTTTTTTAAGTACAACTACTCTATACCAATAAAATAATATATCAAATAGGATGAGGATACATTTAACTTTAATGAGAATTTTATTTTGTAGATCTAATTTTTAATGTAGATTTTTTATTTTTTTATTTATTTTTAAATCGATTGGAGGTACCCAACTACTTTTTCTTATCAAACCCAGTTTTTTAAGCTGACCTCAAAAACCAGCAGTTTTTCTCAGCCACAAGTTTGTGACTGTGGTCATAAGAAACGCAGTACTTGCACGAGTATCTGCATGTACTGATTGCATTTTGCCCTTTGTCCTTGCTGCTATGTGTTCTGGTATGTAGCTAAAGGTCGAGGCCAGGCGGTGAGCAGGGTGGCGGGGCCCGGTCAGGGGGAGCTGACTCTTCCCACCCTTACACTCTGGGGGTGGAGAGAGCTGCAGTCCAGCAACTTAAATAAGAGTGAAACCTACCAATCAGCAATACCAAGCCATAAATGACAGATACAATTTTATTTTGAGGCAAAACTTTCCAAAATTTAAGTTGAATGCACATATTTAGTTTCTTCAAAAATATTGTAATAAAGTCCCACTCCAATTAACTTTGATCTATTTTTAAAGTGTTCCAAGTGGAATTTTAATTATGATTATGGCGTTTTTAGCCAAAATTAAAAAATAAAGAAAATAAATAAACTCGTTTTCTACAACATAGTTTCTGGAGAGCAGCAGGAGTTCATCAAGAATTCATTTCTGAGTTGTGGATGGGACTGTTGGTGCGGAGTAAAACTGCACTCATTTTCCATCAACCCTGAACATGTTGAAAAGACTTTATTTTTTTATTTTTATTTTTTTTTTATGAAGTATGTCTTTAAGTTAATTATGGCTTTGATTTACAGTAAGTGCAGGAACGTATTTCGGCACCTTACAAATGTGAGCTAAATCAAGCATTCTGTTCTTCTGTAGGTTTGAATCCCTATGGTGTAAAAGCTCATGAATTTTGACTTCTGAAATAGACTTCATGATAAGTTTGGTATTATTTACCACATGGAATTAGACATTAAATGAGAGGAAATAAATATAAGAAATTTCCCCTGAATAATGATTTATTTATCTTGCACATTTTATGAACATATGCTATAATCTTTTTATTTAGCATCAAAAACTCTCTTTATATATTTTTCATATATTTAAATATAGATTCCATTTTTTAAACCAATTTTCCCATGTTGATTTACTCAAAAATGTTTTAAACTTGTGTACAAAAACAAGCATCCTTCTGTCAAGCCTATATGTTGAAACATACAAAATAGCTGAATATCACATAATTATTAGCCATGACAATTGTACCATAAATATTAAATTATAATTTATATTTATTGTTTTACTCCAGTTGGCATAACAACATACTAGTTGTTGATTTAGGACCCAATCTCTAACCTATTACTTCTTAGACATATCAAGATTTTCAACAATTAATCCATTAACATTTGTAATGAAAATACAATGAAAATTGTGTTTTTCCAGTTTAAATATGTTCCTGTAGTATTTTTCTTATGGTGGAGGACATGTGTAAAATAATTTAAACTTGAAACTGCACTTCTGAGTATTTCTTCATTCAAATCAATGTTAATCAGGAGCAAATGAAAAAAGGTCAATTTGAAAAAGATTTTAGTCGTGATGCGGAAACTGAAAAAGGCGGCCCAAAGTCTCCATTCTCTGCTCCATTCTGATGCATCCACTTGTATACAAATAGATCTATTATATCTTCATTTTCATTGTCTGAGCTGGAATCTGGCTCAAAACTCTACAGCTAGATAGCTCCAATTTTGGTCGCCTTTTTTTTACACTGGGGAAGTTAGCTTGGGGTTGTGAGGGGCTGTAAGCTAGCGGGAAAGATGGGATATAAACAGCGGTTTACTTCCGCACCAACAGTCCCGCCCACAACTCAAACCCAAATTTCCGATGAACTCCTGCTGCTCTCCAAAAACTGTACTTGAAAATAACCCAGGTTTTTTTATTTTTATTTTGGCTAAAAACGGCACAAAACTAGTTAAAAGAAGATCACAGAAAACACGTTTATATAGTTGGAGTGAGACTTTAAAGGATATTTACACCTGCCAGCAGTATACAGGGTTTTTTTCTTATCAACAAAAAAGGTTTTCCTTTCTCTGCAATACTTCATGGAGAAAATATGAGAAGAAAATACAATATGATTCTGAACCTGCCACAAACACATGCTTTAGCTGGCCAGAAATTTACCAATAGAAATCTTGATTTTGCATCAATCTGCGTTTGTAACATCGTACACATTCTGTTCAGACAGGACTATGCTTTAGTGAATCAGTAAATCAAAAGCTAGCTGAATTATGCAGGGCAGCTGTACTGTAAGTATTATATAGTGTTAGCTGTAGTGGTGCATCCACAAACAATAATGTGAACATGAAATGTAGCCAAGAGATCGATAAAGCAAGCTGCATCCATGCTTTTGCGGGTCACCTCCACAGATCACTGGTGGAAACATCACATCTGGCTTCTTTTTTTTCCAAAGCAGATTTGTCCCTGAAGATCCATCCTTACAAAGTAATCAATTAGAGCCAAGTTTGCTCCACAGCTTTGCCTCAGGTAAACTCACATCTCAAAAATAGCTGTGGATTAGGCTTCAGGTGTGCAACTGTCACTCTTATTTTTAAATTAAATTTGAGCGGCCAGACTTGCCAGTATGGATTAAACATATCCTAAAGACTCTCAAAACAGTCTCCTAAGAGTCAGTTAAATCCTCTCATATACATTCTACACTAGTCTGTGAATTGTTGTGTGGCAGCGTGACTTCCTGCCTCCTAAAAGTCTTGAACTTTGTGAACTTCTTATATAAACGAGTGAGTTGCACTTGTCTCTTTCTATACAATTCAGTGTGTATTTAGATGTTTTTTTAGCCTTGTAAAGTTTTTCCAGACATACTGTTCTGCTGTTTATTATTCTGGACAAAAAAAATGTGAAGGCTTGTCATATTTACCATATAAAATCAAAATAGCTCTAATCTCCTTTTTTATTCTCTTACTGATTGATATTCAGGTGAGGGCAGTGCACTATCTTGCAGTTTCTCATCTATTGTCTTCCTTTTGTGTTTTTGTATACATGTAAGGAAGACTGTCAGAGGAGGTAAAAAAGAGGAATATAATTTACTATGTAACTTTCCATCATGTTGCTTTTTCTCCATCCTATTAGGTGCAAAGTTTTATACCAAACACAGAGCGTTGTCTGAGTTGTTTCCTGTCAACAGAAGACTCATTTAGATTTTTTACTTAAAAAGTCTCAAAGATTGTTGGCACTAAAGATGCGTTTGATCTATGCTAATTCTTTGTTTATATAAAGCAACCTACAATTTAGATTGCAGCATGACAAGCCATGACCAATAACAAAAGAGTCTTGGTTTCTGTTTGAAGGATATTCTGAGATTTGCATCCTTGTGTTTTGATCTAAGCTCAGATCGTTGACTGTATAAGAGAACTGGACTGAGCGAGTGTGATGTCGTCCATAGAAAACAACTTATTTTGAGTTCCGACCAAATTAAATAAATTTTCTGCCATTTTTCTGATGTCTGGATAGCAAGCTGGGATTGGTCCAAGTTGATTGAGTCTTCATTTCTATGACAACCACTCTCTCCAATCAGGAGTAAGCTTGTTGTAAGGCCGCATCCCTTCCACTAAAGACGGGCTCATGAGAATCTGTCAATCGTGCCACCATCAGGGATCTGATTGACCAGTTTATACTTGAACTACAGTAAAAAAAAAAAAAAAAAAAAATTAGGATTAGCGAGAAGATATTAAAATAAAAGTAGCAGAGCAAGAAGGGTTATTCTCACAAATATAACAACTGAGTAATAGCTTTTCATTTCTCAATACAGGTCCATGGAATTTTTGGCTCTTGGGACCTGATTCCTGTTTGGACCATGAGGTGGGAGGAGTCACTCAGTCCAGTTGTCAGATACAGTCAAAGGCTCAGAAAAAAATGCCCTCAGCCGTTTCCTGCTCATTTCAGATTTAGAAAACACATTTCCATCTTCAACTTTTACTGATTTTGCTAGACAGTTTATAACATTTGCACATTTTTTTAGGAAACAGTGACTAAACGTCTTCAACATAAGTCTGTGTTTATTCAATAATAATGATTTTAAAAATCATTGAATCCTTTGAGTGCTCGATTAGCTCATCAGTCATCCTGGCTGTTCGTTTTGCGTGTGCTGGCACAGCCCTGCATGTCAGTCTGACTGGTAAAAGCTGCCTTCTATGTCAATCCAGCTTCCTTGCTAATTTTGTCTGTGGCTTGCTCCCACACAGAAGCACAAAAGGTTTACACATCCATAAACATTATTTTGTGTGTGCTAGTTGTGCGTCACGGAAGCAGTCCTCCCTGTGTGTGTTATGTATATATGAATGAATGACTTTTACATAGGGATCGTCTCCTACCCAGGAAACACATGACTCCACTTCCCAGAAATAGACTATTACTTGCTTATAGTGGAACTTTTCCAGTAGGTTTACATGTTAGCGCCACCAGTTTGTTGCTCCTGCTCCTGTGGCAGAACCTGTTCTCAGAAATGTGAGTGTGAAAAAACCGAGCACACTCTACTGTAAATGCAGAAGTCAGATGTATATTTACACACACGCATGCATAGGCAGAGCAAAACCAAAATGTGTGGGTGGTGTGACGCAAGCAATGTGAGTCACTCAGATACAGAGCAGTGACACCGCACACCACTCTCAAAGTGCAACCTCTCCAACAGGTCAGATGGATTACGGCTTCCCCTCCCCTCTCTCCACACAGCTCAAAGTCATCTGTGAAATCTCCCATATTGCTCTTCTATCAGATATATAATTACAGATGTCATCATTTTTTTTCACAACTTTTCAAGAAATGGCGTAACTATGGGAACATTGACCTGTCGTCTTAGAGTAGCATTTATCCCAGAATAAAGTGACACTAATGAAACAGGAGGATATTTTATTGCTTAAAATGATTGATCAAGTGACCAAGAAATCATTTAGAAAGCTTACAAAAAAATAACAACTAGGAAACAATGAAGATATTTAAAAAATTTATTTAGCCCAATTTAAATCTGTAGAATCAAAGAGGTTTTTGTTCATTTAAGCTTCTTCCACAAGAGGGTGTAAATGCTGCCAAGGTTCAACAGCACACTGAAGAGCACAAGCACAATCAGAAATAAAAGAGGGTCTAATGACACATTCTGCTTTTTGTCTTTTGGAAGGAAGTAGCAAAAAAAACATATTTTTTTCCTGATAAACTAAGATGAGATTCTAAACACTGCCAAAAAAGGAAACACAAATCTGTTACACAATTGTGAGCTCTGCCAAGGTGCAGTTATAAGGTTTTCTTTTTGTACAATTAGTAAGGCATTAATGTTGGTAATTCTTTTTTAGCATAATTGCCCCCTAAAACTGCTTGCAGACGTAGTCAGCAGCCTATAGGGGAGCCTTGGAGAACACACTGGTGCTCACAAACCCACACAGCCCAGATGGGAGACAGATGTTTAACAGACAAGGTCAAGGAGTCCAAACAATAATGGTGTGCTCCACCATCTCTTAGTAGTCTCTGCATTGTTCGGATCACCCCATCCACTTAAATCCTGGAAATTTCCTGTGGAATGGAAACCACGTCCTACTCGTGCAGATTGCTTTGTGTTTGTTCTCTCTGGGACACACCCATGCTCCTGTGGAATTCCAACGGACCCCAATTCCAGCACATTGACCTTAGAAAACTAGAATAATAATGTATCGCAAACTCTTTAACCGCCACCCATTGATGCTGTTTCTGTTTATTTGTTACTCAGTCAAACCAGTTTCTCCCTAACAACAGAGTATTAGGGCCACTGAAAGAACCAATAAAAAAGTTATGGTATGTAACAAGATTAAAGTAATACATTTACAAGTTTAATCTAATAAATGTACAACTTTAGGGCCACAAAATAGTAATAATATGAGATTAGCGATATCCCTGCACTTCTGATTAGGAATGGGCGATATATCGCGCCAGTATAGCCCAATATTTGTCTAATATGAGTTATCGATATCAGACTGATACTAAGAGAATCCACTGATATTGTGATACTGACTGTTTTCAGATACAATTTATTTTTAGCATAGATTCCTAATAGCTTCTTCGCACTGAGAAGCTTGTATTAACTGTTCTGGCTGTTTTCATGTATATTTTATATTCGGTAGGAATACATGTTGTTCCTAATAGTTTCCTGGCAATGGAAAGCTTATGATTTACAGTTATGTCTAATAGTCAGTAAATAGTCTGAATGTTTTAAGATATCTTTGTAAACTTTTAAAGGTATACTTGCTCCTATGAGATCCCTTGTTATATGTAAAAAAAAGTCGAGTATAATGTGATTGTACAGTAAAAGGAAAGTTGTGCATTTCTTATAAATAAACAAAAAGAAAATCTAAACGTGGTGTTTTTGTAGACACTTAACTTGGTCTGAGCAAATATCTGCTATCGGCCACAGTTGCAAGGGAAGGTTATCTGTATCATCCAGAAAAAATTATATCGGCCCATCTCTACATCTAATATCTTCATCCATGAAAGACAAGATCTCCAAGTCTGTGTAATGTTTCTGTCTGAAGAGACCAGTTTCTGTTATATTTCAATGTTCCTTTGCTGGTAACAATTTGGCTTAGAGTTGCCAAAAGGTTAAGAATTTCTTTGTTTTTGAAACTTATCCGGTAATAAAGCTCCACAAAATGCTCTACAACTTTCATCTTTTAACACGGCTCCAATAAACAGATATATTTGGTGGTTTTTCTTGTAAATATATAACTTACTTCTCGTTTGTTCACTACTTGTTTTTCTTGTAAATGCACATTTTCTAAAGTTGCAAATTATGAGATTTAAAATCATAAACTTATGACATTAAAGTCGTAGATCTTGTTTTATTCTTGTTATTTAACAGTTATATACATTATTCTCGTAAATTAAAGACTTTAGAGTCATAATCTATGACTTTATTCTTTTAATTTAACAGTTAGGACTTAAATCTCGTAAATTTACTAGTTCAGAGTCATAAATCTAAGACTTTATTCTAGTTTGAGTTTAATAATTGTTAATTGTAATTTAACAGTTATGACTTTATTCTGTTAATTTAAGAGTTATAACTTGTTCTCGTAAATGTACAACTTTAGAGTCGAAAAAAATATAACTTTTTTCTTGTAATTTAACAGTTGTGATTTTTTTCATGTAAATTTATGACTTTACAATTGTTATTTATTTATTTTCGTTTGTAAATTGCCCCTAATACTTCATCATACTCCGTCCTTCTGGAAGTTTCTTTTTTGTTCAGACTACAAACTAGAAACGTCTGGTGATGAGTGCTGCCTCCTCAGACCTGCAAAGGCTAATGCAACGAGCATTATATCACGAAACATAAGGAGAGGAGGAGAAGTTTCTAATCCCATTATCTCAGTCCCAACTAATCCATTAGAAACACCCCCTTTGAGTCATACACACACATGCTTTACCCTACATATTACTGGTACCATATTTATTCTCATTATAACAAAGTAATTCCAAGATGTCAGACCTACAGGACACTTTTTTGACTGGATTAGAAGGAATCAAGAAAACCATTCTTCATGGGGGATCAGGGAACATCCCCAAATTCATCACAGGAACAAAGGTACAGTCATTTTTAAAGCTATACTTCTAATCTAACGTGTTTGCCTCAATATGTGACATAATATAAATTCAAGTTTCAAGCAATTTAGCTTAATGTGATACAAATGAATATTGAATCCAACTGTGCATCTGAGTAATGAAGTGGAACAAATTAAAAACATAAAATGGAGAGACGTTAGTATGCTTCGGATAACAAATAGGAAACAGCACCATCACAATAACTGGAAAAGAAAGCCACTCAACATGATGTTAATATTAAATTGGGTAGATGTGTCATCTTTTCCTAAACGCAGGATCAGCACAGCTGTTTTGGTGTAAAGGTTTCAAATGGCAATCTTGAGTTTGACAGAGGATAACAGTTTTGAAAGGTTTTCTTTGAGATAATAAGCATGTTTACATTTTAAACTCCAGAACTGGAAGCTTAAAACTGTATTTCTGAGTATTTATTTATTCAAATCAATGTACATCAGGAGGAGACAAAAAATGCTTTTTGTAATAGTTCTCAGTTGTGAAGCAGCAACAGAGAATGGGCAGGCCAAGGTCTCCTTGCTCTGCTCAATTCTGATGCATCCACTTTTTTGTCTTTTGCTGTACCGGTCATGTTAGCTTGAGGTTGCCAGGGGCTGTAAGCTAGCAGGCGAGAGTGTAAACAAAGGGATATCAGCAGAGGGTTCCTTCTGCGCCAAAAGTTCCACCCAAAACTCAGAGATGAGTTTTTGATGAACTACCGTTCTGCAAAAAGTATGACCAAAATATGTTTATTTTAGCTAAAAACTGCATCATAATGAAAACTGGGAAAGATTTTACAATACATGAAAATATAGTTGGAGTTGGACTATAAGGTCCAATCTGAATTCTTCTCTACTCCCTAGCCCTTCTTTCCCCTTCATTTAGCCCTCCAAACGGAGAGTTATGAAAAAATAGTCTCATATATCAAGCGTCACTTTTGTTCAATGACATCACCAATAATCGCCAGTCCGCTAGCACTGAGCTTCCAGCGCTTGAATATACATGACAACAGCATTTTTAAAACTTTAAAAAAGTCATGCTACAACAAAAAGTCATTACTTACATTTAAATGTAAACGTCTGTGCTTCAGAGCGCACACACGTGAAGAAAAGCGCTTCTTATTGCGACGCGGTTAACCCTCACGACAGAGGAATTTGTACTTCTCCGCTTGGAGGGTGAAATTTAAAAAAAAAAAATTTCGGACATGACTTGCACTTAAACTGCCCTTTTGAATGGAGGGGAAGGGAAGTACAAAAGGTGAAATTTTATTTCTTTAAAAAGTTAATTTTTCATATAAATAATGCAGATGTTCCACTTTTTCTGATTTTTTTTTTTTGTCATTGCATCATTATGACTATGTCAAAATGGGCTAAAAAAAAGTCCATCCTCACTTATATTGCTCATGAAAAACAGAAGTACCCGAGAACTTTTCAAGTCTTCTGAGTCATAACAAAGCAACTGTGTTCTATCCCTTTATTCTTTTATATGATATTGTAATAACAATAAGCATATTTACAGCACAAAATCTGTTGTTGTCACTATATTTCACAGTTTCTCCTGGCACCAGCTACTTGGTACTATTGGTTGGTAGTGTTTTAGTGTGGAAAAGTAAACAGCTCACTTCCTATAAAGGCTCATTCAGATAGACTTCTTTTCTTCACTTCATCTCTGCAGCCTATAAATGATTCATCTATTATTGGAGACGATCTTGTCTGTGGTTCCAGGTGACGTTCCACTTCCGCACTCAGCTGTGCGATGATGAACGGACAGTCATAGATGACAGCAAAGCGGTGGGGACGCCTATGGAGATCGTCATAGGCAACATGTTTAAACTAGACATCTGGGAGACACTGCTGGCCTCCATGAGAATCGGAGAGGTGGCAGAGTTCTGGTGTGACACCATTGTAAGTACTTACACATTTGAAAAAGAAAGTTAAACATTTTTTTAGGTTTTTCTTTGTGTTCTTTGCAAATGACTTTTCAGACAGAGATTGAATCTTGTAAAAGAGTCGATATATTCTAAAGAGGGGTTTCTTTTAACTTTTTATATGAAGAAATGAGGCAAACAAAACAAAAAATCCTTTGAACACAATGGATGCAATATCTGAATGGACTACCCCTTCGTATAACAAAAATATATTCACATTTGCAAAATCCCTATAAATGCTTAACACTAACAAGAGAATGGATTTATTTTTTACTTTACAGATAGACCTAAAGCAGCACTGAGCCAGGTTAAGCTTCTTGGCCGAATTCAGCCTTATATCTTCTAGATCTGTTCTAGGCTTCCTCTGGATCTTTGATTCATATCAGGACCTAACTGTATAAACAAGGAAGGAATAATGACCTCCAAAACGCGCACCATGCATGCATGCATGTACAAACAGCAACGCCTCATACTAGTTTATAACGAGGTACTACTTGTATTCTTTGCAACCACTTAAAAACAGCGTGTGTTGGACACTATAAGAGAAAGATTGATTCAGGTACCCTGTCATTAATCCACAGCGGCTTCACTCTCCCCTAATCGGCTCTGACTCCTGCTGAATCAGCACTGCTGACTCTGATCAGATTTGATGGGGCTTAGAGCGTTTATGCATTCTGAAAAACATGGCTGCCTCACTGCACAAAGTAGACTTCTCTATTCAAAGACGTATTCATCTGCAAACAGAAAAACTCAGAAAAATGCATCAGTTCTGTCACTGATCTCCTATTATTATTATTATTATTATTAAAATTTAACTTTATAAAGAAAATAAACAAGACAAAGTATTTTTGCCATCATGTCAGCTCAGATCACTTCAATAAACACAATATGAAGTTGAAAGGGCTGAAAACAAATTCAGTCGTCCCAGCTTTGTGGTTCTAGTCAAGCAAAATATTATTAAATTCCTTTCTTTATTTCTTTAAATAATACAACTATTTTTAATAATAATAATGCAAATATTTCTTCCTTATTTTTATTTAAAAACTGTCATTCCTGTTTTCATCAATAAAAATAAGGAACAGATAATTGCAAGATGCTCCTTCTGTCGACTAAAGTCAAACATCAAAAATATCTATTGAAAGTGAAACACAAGAATAAGCAAAATTATGCGATGCTGAGCGAACAAGGTCACTTAAAAAAAGGGAACTGGTTTTAGTTGGTTTTTCCATGTTTTGCTTGTAATATGAATAAAGTTTTAAGATAAGAGACTTTAATCTTAGTGTTCATGCTAGCAATTTTGACTTTATCCTTTTTTTTTTTTTTTTTT
>NC_050524.1:18439898-18460534 GCF_002922805.2 Oryzias melastigma | reverse complement strand
CAATGACCCCAAATGTCTGAAATCTGACTCGTAAAACTCATGGCAAAACTCATCTCCAATATCTACATAACCATATCATGACCTCAAAATTTTCTTGAACAAATTACCAACTACATTTCTAATTGATAATTAGTCCTTCCAGTATTCTTTCTCCGATTATGTCAACAGTATTTATTTCCCACTTTATTCTTAATGTACACTAAACTTAATAAACACAATGTCTCTAATTACGTAATTTTAACTCTGCATTTTAACCAAAATGTTAATGTTGTAATTTCTGTTTCCTACTGTTTAAATTGTAAAAATATTGACAACTTCCTTAACAATAACATGAAATTAAAAATATACATGAATTATGACAAAAAGTACAGGTTGACTAGCCCTGTTCAGTTCTAATCACTGTTGAGTTTTTCATAAAACTACCATGTATTTACATACAATTCTCAATATCATCTCTGGTATCTGGTATTGAACTAATAAATATGTACATTAAGTGACATAAACTCTGTAAATGTTATTATGAATAACGTGTTTCATAAAGGATTTACCTTCAATATATAAAAGTCTCCAGCTTCTTCTACTACCAATTTGGTTGGCCGCTAGCATTAGCGAGTTAGCTTTCAAAACTATTTACTTCTTTGTTTGGAACACGCGTTTTTTACTCTCAACACATTTACCCATGTTGTCTGTGAGATCTTATTTTTGCACATTACTTTTCACATAAAGTGTTTACTAACCTGTGATATGGAATACAGAGACAGCGCACGTGTTGAGCTGCTGCTGGTAGCATCACAAGAGCATCTTCTTCCTCTACTCCACGCAGTTGGGCGCTACGTTGCCACCTAGTGGACAGTTTGGGAATAAAACTAACTCAAACGAGTTGGAAAGGAGCCATGTAAAATAAAATAAAATACATTTAAGGGATGCCAGTTTTTACTTAAAACAAATTTTCCATAAATTTCAACTTCCATTTTTCTTTTCCATCACAACTTATGGCTTTATCTTCTCCTGATCCACCCCAATTTAAATAAACAAATACTCGGAAATGTAGTTTTAATCATAAATTCTTTAAAATATGTCCTCCATCATGAGAAAAAAAAGCATGAAAACACCAAAAACATGATTTTTATTTGAGTGGGCCTTTAAAGTACTTTTAACGTTTTTTTATTCAACATTTTAACATCAATAACCTAAAAAAATGTAACTTGTTTTGTCTTGATCTATAAACGTTGCTACTCATTGTTTGAGAAATAATTTCTAGCAGTGCAGCTTACCACAAAACTAAACTTAAAAAAAAGTTTTAAAACACATAATTTAGCTAAGTAATAAAGTTATCTTTCTTGGCTGCATTTTAGTTTTCACCCCTCATACTTAAATCAAAATCCAAAAGTTTCTCACATCAAGTCAACGTTTGTCTAGAAGTTTGAGTCTGAATCAAATTTGCTTTTAAAATGTATTGATTCTGGCATTAAAGGTGAAAGAGAACAGGCTGTGAAAGGGTCTTTAACACGGCAACACAAAGTTTGAATAGTCAGGTTTTTTTAAAAATAGAATTTCACATTTTTCCTGGAACACTCAGAGATGAGCTTTCTAACCCTAACTCCTTGTTTTCAGCACACTGGAATCTATCCACTAGTCTCCAAAAGTATGCGACGTATAGCTGAGGGGAAAGACCCAGTGGACTGGCAGCTCCACACATGCGGTATGGCCAACATGATGGCATACCACAGCCTTGGATATGATGACCTGGATGAGCTGATGAAGGAACCAAAACCCTTATATTTCATTCTGGAGCTGATCAGGGTAAAGAGCTTTTCACTCATGTTTTCTATTTAAAGGGAATTTAACAAAATGTGCTCAAAAACTGATTAAAACATGTAAGTGCAGGTGCAGCAGCCCAGTGAATACAACAGGGAATCGTGGGCTCTGAACGACGAGGAGAGACTGAAGGTCGTTCCAGTGCTGCACGGTCAGGGGAATAAACTCTATAAACAGGGACGCTACCAAGAGGCCACGCAGAAGTACAAGGAGGCCATCATCTGCATAAAGAATGTGCAGACAAAGGTGACACCTTTTAGTCTTGTTTTTAATATTTCCAGTGGTCTGTGAGCAGCCGTGAATTCAAAGCGCTTTCTTCTCCAGGAGAAGGCATGGGATGTCCCGTGGCTGAAGCTGGAGAAAATGGCAAACACTTTGACCCTTAACTACTGCCAGTGTCTGCTCCGTATGGAGGAGTACTACGAGGTCATTGAACACACCACGGATATCATCAACCAGCATCCAGGTTGGTGTGAAGTCTTGCTGTAAAAGCATTTTTAGGTCTTCTGAAGAAAAAGAGAGAAATGTCCATTTTTTGAAAATATTTTTAATGCTTTTTTCTACATTTCCTGACTTTTTTTTTCAAAGATTCTAATCAGAAATAGAATTGCAAAAGCTAATTTTGAGACAATATTAGCTTCATAATGTGATATAAAATGGCTGCACAGTAGAACAGTGGTTAGAGCTCGTCTCATAGCAAAAAGGTCTTAGTTTGAAACCCGTCTGGAACCTTTTTGGGGTGAAGCTTGCATGTTCTCCGTGCATGGGTTTACTCCAGGGATTCCAGCTTCCTCCAACAGTCCAAAAACAAATCTTATTGGTTAATTAGTTACTCCAAAGTGCTCATGGCACTGCAACACACAAGTGATGTGTCCAGGATGGACCCTGCTTTCACCCAACATCAGCTGGGAACCGGGATGAGCTTCAGTGACTCAAAACAGATATATCGAGTTAAGAAAATTGATGCTTTGCTGCCCTTAAACATGCATATTAATTATATCCATCCCAGGTCAAGCAAAGGCGTTCTTCTTGCGAGGGAGGGCCCACAGCGAGGTGTGGAATGAGGCGGAGGCTCGGCAGGATTTCAGCAGAGTGTTGGACCTGAACCCTGGAATGAAGAAGGCGGTGAAGAAGGAGCTGGCAGTGCTTGGCATGCGCATGGAAGAGAAGAACCAGGAGGACAAGAACAAATACAAAGGCATGTTCTGACACTAAACTGACTGCAGAGAAGCAGAGAGGACATTTCCCTCTTGTCCTGACCTACACCCTCTGAGAGTTGACAAAACAAATGTCACATCAGAAACTGAAGTAAAAACTTCCCCTTCTGAGTTGTTTGTGTTTTTGTCAATTCAGACAGCTTTAGTTGAGTTTGATTTACAGTTAAAGTGGATATTTTAACAGAGAAATTGATGTTTGAGTTGTTTTCTTGTATTGCTATGATTGTGAAACTTAAAAAAATGTTTCAAAAATAAACAGTTATATGTATGCTGTATATGAATGAACTAAATAATGACATGTTGGTTGTAAAGTTTGCTTAAAAAATGGTTGATGCTCATTTTAATGTATAAAAATTGTGTAAAATAAAAATATATAATCAAAGTTATTGAATATTGTTCATTAACACAAGGAGAAAAGTTATAGTGCACAAAATTTAGGGAAAATGCACCAATTTGAAAAAAACGTGTGAACAAAATAGTCAATTAAACATTAATTGGGAGCATTTTATACACACAGGTAGAATAAAAGGAGCATCCAGATCTCCAGAATGAGCTTCAAACTCAGGATCAAAAACACAAAAAACAGAAATACAGTCTTTTTCCTTATAATGATTGCACAATCTGCTAATGAGGCTGATGTTATATGTGTTTGTGTTATCAATTCAGGAAAAGATAACGTATGTAGAGCTCCAGGTATTCAGTGATCCTGTCGGATCATCAATCCAAGCAGAGCACAGGTTGAGTTTGAGTGACTGTTCTGTCAGCTGGATGTTGATGTTTGGCTCTTCTGGTATCTAATACCCTTCAGTACATTACTCATGTATTGATCATGTGCCCACTTCACTTGGTTGAAATGATCCCTGACAGAAGCTTCCATGTTTAGCTGGAAAAGACTTCCCCCGTTAAGGATTTTAATGTCTTTTTGATTTATGTATAAAGGTCAGGAGGTTTGGAATCAATAAAATTGTTTAAAATTTGACTTTTTTTTCATGAGCTCAAAATAAATCAGAGTACTCATATTTGACCACCAGGTGTCACTGTTTCTACACGTTGGAAGGTTTTCTCAATAGTTTCAGTTTACAGGTTGAGAAATTCCTTTATAGTTATTGTTACACAACAAAGGTTGTGATGCTCTCCAGTTTTTTAGAGACTGTAATTAAATACATTTGAAAATAAAATGTAAAATATTAAGAACTAAAATATTTAAAGTCAAAATAAATGCAAGTATTGCACTTATTGCACTTCCTGAGCCAAAGATTTCAGTTTCAGTTTTGAGTCCAGAAACTATATCCAGTTTATGTCTTTATGAAAATGCCTAAAGATAAATTATTACTGAGAAATAAGAGATAAAAAATATATATATTAAAATAAATTTAAGTGGAAGTTAAATTTAATATACATTCTTCTAATTCTTTTATGTATTTATCACATTTTATTGTACAGCTACTGGGCTACTCCATATTTTATTAGCTTTTAATATACTGTATATTTCATTTGTACATTTTTATTGTTCTTAGTGTTTTTAATTTTTTCCTTGTCACCATGGCCAGAGGACCACAGATGAAAACTACCCTTTTTATGTCTTTTTAAAACCACGTTTCTTCTTTTTTTATTGTGTGGTTTTCTTTTAAATTGCATTGTCCCTTTAAAATAAAATTAAAAAAAGACCCACTCAAAAAAAATAAAAATAAAAATGTTTTCGGTGTTTTTAACATGTTTTGAAGCATCTTTCTTATGATGGATATTTAAAGAAATTTAAGATGAAAGCTGCGTTTCTGAATATTTCTTTATTTAAATTATGCTGAATCAGAGGAGATGAATAAAGCTTGAAGATGCACAAACTACAATTGACATCCATTCTGATGCATCCACTTTGTTTTCCTCATCTTTTTTTTCTTTTTTTGCAGCATAAATATTAAGTTGGGGTTGTGAGGGGCTGTAAGCTAGCTGGAGCAAGTGTAAACAAAGGGATGTTGGGAAGTCCGGGCAGGCTAAATCAGAGGCAAATTTCTGATGAACTCCTGCTGCTCTGCAGAACATATGTCCTAGAAAATTACATTTTTTTACATTTTTGTCTGAAAATGGCAGAATCGTTGTTTCAAGACCACTAGAAATGCTATTACAACTGATCAAAATATGATTGGAGTCTGATTTTAGTTCAAAATCATATCTAGATAATAAATGGCAGAGATTGCTTTGCTGCCAGTCAAAATAATCCAGTCTGGATCATACATAGCTTCTCTGCGATCAGGCTTGATCTGTGCATGTATCATCCCAGAATGACACTTTTAGACATCAGCATATTTGTTTTCTGTAAAAGAAAATATGACAAAGGAAAAACACCAAAGAAACTAATGCAAAAGTGAAGTGAAGGTAGAGTAAATTTTGCAAACCTATCCGCCGGTTTGATGAAAGACATGGAGACTAATGCAAATGCATAAAAGTTTTCGTTCAAAGGAGTACACACAAGCTCGTTCTTAAAAGAAAAGGTGCATCAGCCCCATTCTCACCGCTTTTATCATCAAAACCATTCTGGGGTTGGGAGATCAAAGCTTTGTTCTGAGACTAGATTCTGTCAAGATAATCATGAAATTTACACTTTAGGTTATTTTCAGTGAACATTTCTGACTCTCTTAGATGATTTTAAAAAGCAATATCCCAATTTTTTCACCTGCAGGTGATGGCAGCTCATGAATTTCGTGCTCCTGGTGGACATGAGTTCATTCAATTCAAAATGAGTCTGATGGCTCAAAGAAAAGGAATCACTCTGTGTTTCCGGACTTACTGATACTTTCTTAGGCTGGACGGGTCACCCTCTCCTCAATGTTGTCCAGCTCTTGCCTCATGTTGCAGACTTCAAGCTAGTGCAGCTCCTTCAGGTCATTTAGGCTCTTGAATCACACTCACAAAGGGGTGAAGGTGAAAGGATGAAGGTGCAGATGCATAACTGTGTGTTTGCTTCTAAACTGCAAGAAACTTCTGGTCTCAGCTTTTTTTTAGCCTAATCAGCTCCAATAATGATTTTTTTAACACCTACAGTGAATTTAAAATCCATCTAAGGCTTTGAAATGCTCAGAAATGATCAGACAGGAAGTGACAGATGTAATCTGCAGGTTAGATGATGGTTCTGGCGCCTCTGCTCCTCCTGTGTGAAGTAGATGTCCTCTCAGATGTTGACTCATCTATCAGCTGAGAGTCTCCCTGATCTGGATCACCATCTCCAGCACGGCGTCGACAGCTGACCAGCCCCAGCCTCCAGTTCTTCCCTGCAGGGTTCTCATTTCAGTCCGCAAAAGTGAATATGATGACTCAACTTTCAAACCTAAATGTCCTTATTTCTTTGTATAAATGCAATATTTGGCTTGATGGCAACATGTGTTGGAAGTTCTTAGAATTATTTTCCACCGTATATTGTATTGCTTGACTTGTTATTTTTTATTGTTTCCAATACTAAACTATTTCACTTAACTCTATAAATTTTATTGAATGCTAGATTATACCTTTCTCTTCCTGTTTGTCACCGACAAGCTTCATAAATCCTCTCAGTGTGTCTCGAAGAGAGACTGTTTTGTGTACAATGTTTGTATTTTTTTCTCAGACTTCATTATTTCATCCAAGTTTGTTCTTGTTTGGTATTTTTTAATCTATTTTTTGAATTCCTTCACTATTCTTGGATCAAGTTTTATATTTTTGTCCTGGTGTCTCTTTGTTCAGGTCCCTCCATGGCAGCAAATAGTAATGACTGAACTGTGAGTTACCTTGAATAAAAAAATGTCAGATGAACACCATTAATGTTTCCCAGAATCCACCTGACTTACATGAGATATTTTATTTAAACCTATAAATTATTTAAAAAGGATTGCTACCTCAAATTCAGTATAAAGGATAAACTGGAACAATTATGAGTTCAAACAGGAGGCCTTCACAGAATATCTAAGAGAACTGAGGATACCTGAAGGAACAATTATAAAACTACAACCAGCAAGAGAATGTTTGATTCAACTCTCAAAGACTAAAAAAGTAGAAAAGCAGCATTCGATGCTCTTTCTTGAAGAACCTTATTTTTCAGCGTTTAAATGTTCTCCACATTCACAAATTCACCACAAGGGGGAGCTCTAATCCCACTGAAAAATCCTTCACTGCGCAGCCGCATTTACTCGGTCGTGAGGAGTCAGGGGGTTCATTAAACAGGTAGGGAAGGTATTTTCCCCTCTCTCAAATTGACCATGGGCGTAAATTCAATGCACCACATCTGAAAGATAACAAAGGGAACCAAGCAGTGTGTTATGCCCAGTCAGCTTTAAGGAGACTGGGACATTTAAACACAAACATTCACGCACCAATGAGGAGATGTCCCGTTCAGGGCAGTTTCATTCAGGGATTTCCCTGTCATGCCTCCATCTTACTTCCTCACAGTGAGAGGAGTGCAACCACCGCAGGAGATGAAGCAGATGCTCCTGCTTTTATTGCCTGATGAAGGAGAAATCAACAAAAAAGACACACAAAAAATAATAGTTTGTCTAATTTGCACCTTTTTATAGTGCTCTAATAGTTCTGTGTGTCTCATTCCATGTTTTCCACATTAAAGGACTTATTTGAGTCAAAGCAATGGGCTTTTCTTTGTCTTGTGCAGAAGACACTGATTTATGGCGCTGTGCCTGCGGATATCTCAGACATTGAGCTACAGGGAATTCTGCATAGCAGCACTTTTGGCTGCTGGCTTCCCTCCATGAAGCACTGGTGCTGATGTGGAAAGAGGAGGGGGAGGAGAGAGGAGCAGAGGAAGGCAGCAGGGAGGAGGGCTAGACTCCGCTTCACCCCGCTCCAAAAGGAGTCAACCAGCAAGGATGAAGACGCCAGAAATGACGCCATGTCCTTTCAAAATAAAAGAATGATGCGACGAACTCCCCCCTCAAGTTCCAAACAGGAAGTACCTGCTGGCTCTAAGAAGCCAAACCCCACAGACTTCTATTGAGAATTAAAAGTTATGATGCTTCAATAAAAGCATGTGGTGCCCGCTGGCCCCCACCTCAAGTGTTCAAAACGTTTGAGAGTTTCAGTGGAAGCGGTGTTAACTTCAAACTAGCTCAAGATAAAGAAATACATTGTGACACATATATTTTTTAATTTATCTTTATTTTTCAGTTTTATTAATCGATTGATATTTTGTAAGGCAATCATCTCAGCTGTCGTTCTCACCTGGAAAAATCATATAACGAATTACTGCTTTTCAGGCCTAAAAGTAAAGTCTTACTTCAATTATATTTTGATCTATTTTAAAAGTCTTCGGAGTAGTCTTTTTGTTAAGATTATGCTGTTTTTAGGCAAAAAACGTAAGTCATTTTCTAGGACAACTTTATTAGAAAATTGTTTCTGAGTTTTGAGTAGGACTATAGGATGTAAGCCTCAGCTTATTTTCCATCATCCCTTTGTTTACAGTCTCTCCGCTATCTTAAAATTCTATTTAATTTATAGCCCAATATCACAGTGATTGTCTCTTTTGGCGTGATACAGGTAATTGTAGAAAAACTGAAAGTTGGTCATAAAATATAAATCACAATATTGAGCTCAAATATGTAGCTACTCCATCACATTAAAAAAGCTACAAGAGTATGTTAAAAACACCAAAAACATACTTTTAATTTGAGTCAGTTTTAAGAATAACAGCTGGTCTTCAGCTTTTATTTTGTAAACTTTCTCCACCGGAAGTGGTGTGTTTAAATGAAGAACCTTGACACTGGTCCCAACTTGGGTATAGAGTGGCTGTGCCTCTGCGGCGGATGAGCATCGGGGGAGAAGGACTCGTTTGGGACAGAGCTGCCATCCATCCTGATTTATCCCGATATTTCACCACTTTTCAGTAAACTGACTCAGGAGGAGCTGGATGAGAGCGGGATAGACTGGCTGGATTTATCAGAGGCTCTTGGAGGGTCTGGAAATGACTCTGTCTGTGGATGTGAGAGGAGATGGACAGTGATTGAGTGGGATGAATGACATTTATTCACTGCGTTTATAAGCTCACCGGATGGTTTTTGATCAAGTGGATGAAGAAGTGTTAAACTTTAGGCTATAGATCTAATGGAATGTGTGAGAACCCTAAACTGATTTTTAAAAATATTTTTTAATCAAAATTCCTGCTAGAAGTTAAAGTTGACGATGGCCATTAACACTGACGCCGACTTCCAGAAGTCCGCCCTGGGTGAGGGCGGAGGTGGCGCCCCCCCTGCGGACTTCCAGGAGACGGAGAAACTCTTGGCGGTGACCAGCGAGCCCGGAGGAAACGGGACGAGGGGGTCCAGCTCGTTCACCGTCAACACGGCCGGCGATAAGGACCTAGAGGCCGACCAGAACGGCCACAGCGTCGCTCTGAGGTCGGGCTCCGCCGGGCAGCTGGCCGCCGCCGCCCCCCTCTCCCCGTCCAAGGTGAGCCTGAGCCGCTCCTCCACCGGGAACGCCACCGTGCCGGAGACCCCCGAGCCCAAGGATTACCTCATCCTAGTCATCCTGTCCTGCTTCTGCCCGGTTTGGCCAGTCAGCATCGTAGCTCTGGTCTACTCCATCATGGTGAGCATCACTTTCTTAACAATGTGCTCAATAATACATTCATATAAAGTTTGAATGTTAAAGATTTGCAAGAAGGTGCATTGAAGTCCCTCTCCTGCTATATTTTTACACTGTAAAAGATTCCCAGAGGTCTTTTAGTTGTAATTATGCTGTTTTTGGTGGCGGGAGTTTGCCAGAAATTCGCCTCTTAGTTGTGGGTGGGACTGTTCCCCCGAGGAAGGAAGCCACCCCTGATATCCCATCATTCCTTTGTTTAATTACACTCTCTCCCTCTAGCTTACAACGTCTTAAAATCAATTTTTTTTTCACCACGATCAATGTAATTCCAGAGGATTTTGAAGGAGAAAGGCAGCTCTTTCATAAACTGACAATTTTTATAAAAGATTTGTTTATGACCCGACTTTTTTCAATTTTAAAAGAAACTGATCACAAGATATTTGTAATATTACTAAATTCACATTCAACATATTTGTATTTTATTTTTTATTCTAATCAATTATTTTTTTTATATATATATTAGAACAAATTCTTTTTTAGAACTTAAAATGAACTCATACTCATACATATTGGGAATATTTGAGTACTTTGATCTCGTTACAACCCTATTGACAACTAAACCGTCACATTTAAAGGAAGGTCCTTAAAAAAGATCAATCCGACCGAAATAATCACATTTTAAAGCGGTTTGATTTGATCTAAGCCTATGAAACAAGTTTATGAGCAGTTGAACCACACCCCAAATAAACATAAAGAGCATTGTTTCACTCTGGTTTCAGACTACTTTCTGATCTCAAGTCAGATACTGTCTCTCTACCATCTCCTGCTCTAAAGGCTGAGGCAAAGTTTCAGGATCCTAATAAGGATGCTGCAATGTGCCAAGAGACACAGAAACTCCACCCAGCAGCTTCACAAGATATGCTAGTGGAGGCACAAAGGTGTGTTGGGCTATTTGCATAATCCATGCTCAAATTGCAGCAGATGCACAAAGCAAGTACCTCCTGCAGCAGTGAAAAGTTAATGTTAAACCTTACATTTATTTCAGTTTGTTTTACAGAAGAAACTAATAATCAAACAGACAATTTCTCAACTCAAACTGAAGTTTTATACTTTCCAATGTTTTGTAAATGTCTGTGTACCAACTGCATAAACTCCTCCAGTGCTCTTGTGTTGAAAAAAAATAAAGTTTTCATTTTCAGGACATGTAAACATGGCAAAAGCATAAATACAATAGTGTTTGGTGGATCATGTTCTTGTTGTAGTAACTCTTTCATACAACAAATCATCTACAGAGAACGGTGTTTTATTTTCGTGTCATTTGTGCTACATATGAAGGAACACACATTTAGTGGGACGAGCTGCTGAGCTGAGTGTGTGGGTTGGCTATTTTTTTCTGAAAACGTCCAAATGTTTTCAGACAATTGTTTGAGCTTCTGGTGCTTCTAGTTTTGTACCTGATGGGCACCTGATGTAGTAGTAAGTAGGAACCTTTATTTAACCAGATAAAAACCCGTTGAGATCAGGATCTCTTTTTCAAGGGTGACCTGGCCAAGAGGTCGGCAGCACACGTCTCATGGGCCTTGCTATGGGAATCTGTCGGTGTCTGCTCCATGCCACAGTTGACTGATTTGGATAAAGCCCATTTGATAAGAAAACTTGAGGCTAGAGTTCCTCAAAACCAAAGTGTAGCATTGTTTGGAGGGAACCATACAATCTGTAAACTGAAGGCCATGTTGTAAATGATGAGAGAGGTCAGAGACAGACGGCAATGTGGGAATGCCAAGAAGAACAGGGATCCCCTTAAAATACGGATTCTTCACCATGTACCCATTTAGATTAAGTTGTTTAAGACGTTTCATTGCTGGTTCAGTGGCCAACACAACCACTTTGACTGACTAGTAGTTGAAGAACAAGATAGCATCCCACAGCAATTTGTGACCACACTGATCACTGGCATGATGATGTGTTTTCAGACTTCAGTCATTCATTCTTATTCGGTGCTGGGTTGCAGGTGTAGCCATCCAAACAGAAATACCCAGACCACACTTTCCTCAAAATTTGTGTCCAGCTCTGCCAGGAGGACCCTGGAACTCCCAGGCCTTCCAAGGGACACAATCCCTCAAGCATTGCTTGGATTTTCCAAGGGGGTTTCTCCCAGCAAATTATGTCCAGAACATGCTTCTTGGGAGGCCTCCAAGAGGCATTTGACAGAGAGGCCTCAGCCACCTCAACTGGCTTCTTTTGATCTGGTGGACTAGTGACTCCTCTTTAAGCTCCTCCCTGTTAATCCAGTCTGTCTCCCTCTGTCTAAGGGACTGCCTAGTCACTCTGTGGAGGATATTAATTTCAGCAGTGTGAATTTGAGATCTCATTCTGTCCACTGGGATCCAAAACTAATGATGATAGGTGCACTTAAGTTGGCTTAAGCATCATGTTTGTTATAGACAAATTGTCAATGGTATACAGGTCCAATGGCGAGGCACAGCCTGGGTTCAGGGAAGCCATTCTTTCTGACCACATCCTTCCAGATATTGATATTTGTCCCCATGGGCATTTAAGTTTCCCATTAGAATAAAACACTTTTTATCAGTATCTCCAAGATGGTCATACTGCTGTTCACCCTAAACCACAATAAGAGACAGGGGTGCAGGGATGCAACTCTCTGAGTAACCTGGGTGAACCTTAACACATGATGGCTGGGCGACTATGAGAATGGCTGCCACCTCTCACCAGGGGTAACTCAGGAGACGAGAAGTCCAATCCCTCTCAGTGAATACCAGACCCCAAACTTCAGGTACAGGTGAATCCAACTCTAGCCAGTTCCTCTCAGCCTCCCACATAAGCACTGGCTACTTCCCACTAAGTGAGGTGATATTCCATGCCCCAGTGGTTAGAGCCCATTACTGAAGAAAGGGCCAAGAAGGTACTCGCCCTTGAGCACTACCCACATCACATGGCACCAGCCCCTTATGGTCCTTCTGACAGGAAGATGATCCCACATTTTCTTTTAGGGCTAAGCAGAACCGGGCCTGTGGTTAACTCCCCAAAAATCTGTCGCATTTAGGTGTTAAGATGTGGTGGAAAGGATTCTTGAGATAGTTTTTGTCCAAACTTGTCTTAAAACTTTGAAAAGCTTTGCCAGCGCCTGTATGTAATTTTTAAAAGGTGGAAGCAATCATTGTCAGACATTTCTGTTTTATATTCCCTGCATTAAAAAAATCCCCAGGATTTTTTTTTTATTTTTCTTAATGTGACATAGACAACATCAAGTTTTTTTAAGTCAAATTTTGAGTTTAATGGACTTCCTATAATGTCATGTGTTTTTAGTGCAAAACATTAACAACAACAAAAACTATTTTAAAATATAATATTTTGCAAGGAGTTATGTTTTTTTTTAAACAAATAGTGAAAGCAACATGTAAATCACCAGTTATTCCACGATGTTTAGAAAAACTATTTTAATAAATGAAGAAACAAGGAAATCCTAACATGAAAGTTGCAATAATTTAAACATAAATTTTAAGCTATGATTCCATCTAACTTTTACATCTGACTCTGAACAGAAACCACAGAGAAAGAAGGAAAGCACAGTGCAGTAAACCCATTGTCTCAGTAACAGTCCTCCTGTAGCACGACACACCAAAGGGAATATCAGTCTGTATCCACAGGAAAGCCTGCTCTTCCCTCTGCCTATCGTCAGACTCACTGACATTCACAATTCAGCTTAGCGCTGATAGGGAACGGCTTTGACAGAGGGCACAAGAAAGAAAAGTGAAGGGGGAAGAAACTGGAGCTGGCCACTAATTCAATAGAAGGCGAGAGAAGTCAATTTAGTTTCTCTGTGGAGGGCAGATTGCAGGAGTTAGCCAACTATGTGGCAGAGATCAGCATTCTCCCTTCTTTCCTGGGGGCATGGAAAGGAGATACGGGCATCCCAAGGAAGATCAAAACATCGTTCACAAGGGCAGATGAGTAGGAAGAGACAGTAAATGGCCATAAGGTAATTCCTCCCCCTCGGTTCTGGAGAACTGAATCAGATTGCCATGTAGATGTCAGATAAGAGCGAGTGAGTCAAAACAGGAAAACAGAAGAATTGCTGTGAACAAATGAATCAAAAGTAATGTGGTTGATGCCACATTATACAGCTTAAGAGTGCAAGAGCACCACTAAGTGCTAACACTCCCACAGCCCAAGTGAAATAGATCCTTCAGAAGAGCTGAGCAGAGAAATGCAGAAATTACATCACTGCAGGGAAGAGAGGGGGAAACTTTCTAGACTTTGAAAAAACTTTTTCAAGATGAAAGAATGAGGAAAAAGTTAGGAAGTTTTAAACTGATCATTCAAACCTATAAAGATCTAAAACAACAATTTAGAACCACAGTAAGGTGGGTTTTGTTTAAAGGGCCTATGCTTTTCTTAAGGCTTTTCAAGAAAACAATATCCATAAATATGATCATATATTATCTTTGGAACAATAAAAAACACATGATTTATGAAATATGAGTTATTTTCCTGAGTTTTTTTTCTACCTTGAGGTAAGACAGCTTGATCTGAGGCACCACCTTTCACTGCTTGTGGGTGCCGTCATCCCAGAGCCGTCCTCAGCAACGTTCCTGTGTTTCACCCACAAAAACAAACAACATACGAAATTTTGCAAAGATGGATGTGCATATTGTGTGTCTGCCTTTAGCAGCCCTGGCCATCACTATAGACATTGTAGTGATGGCCAGGGCTAGCGGCTGAGCTAGCTAAGCGGTGAAGCTAGCAGCTGAGCACCTCTAACTTTGCTGCTCAGCTAGCGGTGCTCAGCTGCTAGCTTCACAGAGAAATCAGGTGCTTGTGTTAGCCTGGATGGCGGTTCTGGCAGCACACACTTTTCCTGAATGGGGCGGTTCTCACGTTGTGACATCAGCTCGTGAGGACCTGCTTGTTTTTGTGGGTTGGGAGGGGCTGGTGCTCAGAGTGCAGGTTTTTAGAGGAATTCTCAGAAATGCATGAATATATCAAAATACCACTTTGAGGTTGTTTTTAGTGAGGAATGAACTATATAATACACTTAAGAACTCAAAAAGTTGATTTTAAATGGTATTGACCCTTTAAGCTATCAATGTTGTTCAGAAATTTTTAACACTTGTATGCTGCCTGGCTGTTAGAAATGAGGAAATTAGAGAATCAGAGCTTAGTTTGTATGGACATCTTGGGGGCAACACCCTGTTCTCTTGGCATTTGTGTGCAGTAAATAAAGAGCCAGGCACCTTGCTAATGATTGCCACACTCTTTTTTTTACGACGCCCCTTCAGGTAACCACACTAGCCTCGATGGAACTGCAAAACACACCTACTCTCTCTTTACACGACGCTCAACACAAAAATCGTCCGTAAGGCACAAGAAGCACTAATGATGTTTTCCAACCTGTTATCAGTTAATCTATGGATTCAAAAGTTGACAATAGTCTCAGTGCTGGTTGGTGACATGGTTCGTGCTGCCACACAAAACATATCAGAGAAACAGAGAGCTGTTTTGTGAGATCACATGGAAATCACAGACAAAAAAAACATCTTAAGATCTTCAAGCAGCTTTATGCTCGTGTGACTACAGCTGCAAACTGGACTGCAGCCAAGCAGCTTGGATGTGTCTGCAAAAAGAATGATTGGTGACACATGATTATATAAGCAACCCATTCCTCCAAAGACTTCCAATATTAAGGTCAAGGTACATCAGATTGCTAATGTCAGAAAACTACTCTCAGTCACAGGTCAAAACTCACATGGCTAAAAAAACCAAAGAATTTCTAAGAGCAAAACATTGACCTGCTCTAAGGTGGCATTTTATGAGATCTCAACCCTCTAAAGATCTAAAAGCCCTGATCTACATCCCATTCAGTGAAAGTAGTTGAAATGTGGAGCAGATACCCTGCAAAACCCTAACAGTTAGCATATGAAGAGTATTATGTGCAAAAGTCTCATTTAAAGGTAGTTTTAAATGCTTTCAAATCAAGGTAAGTATGTCAGTTTTGTCCAGGGTTGTTTCATTTGTTTTTTTTCTAAACGATATTGTTAAACAGAATTTTAAACATCTGTTTCTCTTTGGTACATTTAATTAAAAAAAAAGGTTTTCCAACTTTTTTGCAGGATGTCTCGCCTGTGACCTTATGTTATCTTAAAATAATAGACAAAGCAGCCTTAAGTGTTATAACCACATTGGTCTTTGCATTTGCATTAAGCTACTGCAGAAAAAGTTAGACATTTTCTTCATTTTCTATTTACACCATTTAAAATACCACCAAGGAGAAACAAGTGCATCCTGACCAAAAAATATATAACTCTAACAAATGTAATTTTCCACAATTTATTTGTGGGAAAAAGTATGAAAAAAACCCTAAAGACTGGTTGTGTTTTCATTTGAACTCAGGTGTTTAACTATGCAGGAGTCTGCACGTACTAGCAGATTGCACATCGCTAACATCAGGAAAAAAATGTACATTCGTCATCATTTACCACCTCTCCCATAAACAGGACCCCCTAAAAGCTACCTTCCAGCTGGCTGTCACCACAAATTCCCTGACAGATGATTCTGCAGGAAAGGCGTGTGGCTTGCATACAAATGTGGCAGTCAATTTTTGAGTACTGTAGAGGGAGGTGTTGAAGGTCTTTTATGCCTTTTTTCATTTTGGGGGAATGCCAGAATTGCATATCGCCGTTCAGATATGCCTGTGACTTTTTCTTCATTTATTTCTCTAACTGTTAATCTTGTAGAGAATGTCTCGTTTCATTGATTGTAAATATCCGGACATCCACTAACTCTCAAGTCTTCATGTTGTATTTGAATCATAGATTTCCTTCTGTAAATATGTTATTCCAATCCAAATGGGTAACAACCCACTCTAAAAATATACATTTTTGTAAATTTGTTTGAACAGATCCTCTTGAGTGTTTAGTGAGATAGACTAAAACTCTGAAACATGAATCTTGACTATCTAAATGAGGCTGTCTGACAGAGGTCCATTGTTGCACTAATGCAACACGACGTTTACTATTCCACCCCTGTGCTTGAGGGTCTCTAGTTGTGGGATGGCTCAGCCCAATTCATCCATCCATCCATCCATCCATGTTCTTAACCTGCTGTGTCCCTTTTGGCTCATGAAGTTACCAGTGGCATTTCCAGGTACCATTGGGTGAAGGGAGGGTACACCCTGATTGCCCGTCTATCACAGGGCACACAGTCAGAGACTTTAGAGTATGGGTGCTCATTACGTTGATCACAATCGACCGAAGGATGTGATGTCAGATTGCGGGTCATCAAGAATACATAGGCAAAAATATATATATATATTTGTATATTTTTTAAAATGACTTCAGCAAATTGCAAACATTCCTGAAACCCAATTCCTTTGTAGCGGTGGTAGGTTTTCCCACACTTCTATGGTAAAAAAAATCTGTGTTTGAATCCTGCAATTTATGGTTTTAATTTTTTAAAGTTCAGTTCAGTTCAAAGCATTTATTTCAGACATGTAAAAGAATGTAGAGCAACAAATAAGAAAATCCTAGAAACAACAAAAGTCTGAAAGGGAGTGAGAAAAAGAAAAAAAATTGTATAAATTCTCACTCCTGTACATTATATCAATATATTCCTTAGTCCAGTACACCCAAAGTTAAAGTTCAGTGCCATAGCTAAAAGTACATAATATTACAAATATACATGTAAACACATGCAAGTCGTTATTCCACAAACACAATCTCATTTTATAAATACATAGTTGCTGTCCATTAGGCATAAAGAATACATGACTTTTTAAGAATATCTTTTTTAATACAAGTATTAAACCAAAGGTTTAATAGACTGGATTTATTTGTGTTGTAACTATGTATTACAAAAAAAAAAATAAACTCATGCCTATTAAAAAAAGATATTCTAATGCTCTTTAAACCTTTAAAGTTTCTAGAGCAGGGGAGTCAAACTCAGTCGCACAAGGGGCCAAAATCCAAAACACACCTTAGTTTGCAAACCAAACAGGATAAATGTTTATTGAACAAACTAAAACTACAATTTTGTAACCGAAACTTTCTTAACATAATAATGAACTAGATATATAGCATAACCTGCAATAATGCTAGTGTGAATGCTGTAAGCTGAATTCGGCAGCTGAACATGCTAGTGCTGATAGCTGAAGATGCTGAAGTTGATAGCTGAAAACATTGAAACTTATAGCTGAAAATCCAGAAGTTGATAGCTGAAAACCCTAAAGGTGAAAGCTGAAAACACGGAAGCTAATGGCTGAAAACGCTAAAGTTGATAGCTGAAAACATTAAAGCTATTAGCTGAAAACCCTAAAGTTGATAGCTGAAAACACTGAAGCTAATGACTGAAAACACTCAAGTTGATAGCTGAAAATGCTAAAGTTGATAGCTGAAAACATTAAAGATATTAGCTGAAAACCCTAAAGTTGATAGCTGAAAACACTGAAGCTAATGACTGAAAACACTCAAGTTGATAGCTGAAAACACTGAAGCTAATGACTGAAAACACTCAAGTTGATAGCTGAAAATGCTAAAGTTGATAGCTGAAAACGCTGAAGCTGATAGCCAGCTAAAATATTAGCTAAATGCCAAATTAGCCTAAAAAAACAAAAACAAAAAAACGTAGGTTAGCCAAAACAGCTATTTCACATATTACTGAAAAATAGCTAAACTTCTAAATAGCCTAAAAAGCAGAAAAAATCCTTAATTAGCCAAAACAGCTAGCATGTTGCTTAAATATTAGCTAAACTCCAAAACAGCCAAAAAATCTTAGTAAATGCCAAAATAGTCCAGAAAACTAACAGAATGTCAATTTTAAAAACTCCAAAACCATAACTTTTTAACATAAGTATGAATTACAAAAAGAGAGCATTATTATTCCAGAATAAATCAACGTAAACCTTAAATAACTTTTAATATTTTACTCTCCATTAAAATATATTTTGTCAAAATTATACAAGTTAAAAATTAAGTCATGATAACATCTGGTCATTAAAAACAATAAAATAAAATGATCTGGAGGGCCGGATATAATTACCTGGAGGGCCGGACCCGGCCCCTGGGCCTTGATTTTGACATGTGATCTAGAGAATTATCTTGATGTTTTTGATTAATAATTATAGTATAATGTGTTAATTAATTTAGCAAAAATTAAAAATAGTCAACAAAATGCTAAAGGTTGATGCAGGATTCAGACTCAGGTCCTTTTGATGAAATCTTGGAGTGTATTACTTGATGAAGAAAGCCAGCTCACAATGCTAAGTGCAGAGCTCACTCAGGTTATCACAAAATATTTGTTCATCCATTATTTTTTTTACAGTTTTTAAACATTCTTTGGTCGTCTTTCCACAGATCAAAAACCTGCTTTGTAGGTTCGTGGTGACCTAAAATTGTCCCTTTGATGTGAGTGTTTTTGTATGTGGTCCTGCAATAGACTAGTGATCCATCCAGAGGGAATTCTGCCTTTTCTCTGCATAAAGCAAGTATGGAAGATGGATGGAACTAACTCTTAATAAAAACTGGTAATTCTAATGCAATCAAAACCTTTTAACTTATCACCCTGACCTGAACGGTGCATTGTTTATATTTAATGTTGCTCCTTTCCATGAGGCTGCTGGTGGTTTTCCATTATTCATGACAGGAGAGAGGCTGGAGCATTTACTTCCTCATCAGCCTCAACCCACTTTTACTGAACTCAGAAGACATGGCAGAGAGAGGATGAAGGTGTGCCGTCTTTAAGAATGCATAGCTGCTGTGTTCAGACAGTCAACACTTTTGAGGAAAGAATTTCTCTTTCTGCAAGACAAACATGGCACGGCGTACTCTTACTTAAATCCATACAGATCCAATGGAGGGTGATTCCCACCAACACGCACATGCAGACACACAAACCTCCTGACAGTCGAGAGCCTATCAAACCACATGAACCGGTTTTATTAAAACAAAAAATATATTGCTGAAGGTGTCTTACAGCTCACAGTTTTTCTTCTCTTGGGGGAAATATGTTACCTACTTATTAAACCCCCTCATTTCATTGGTCTTCTCCGTCTAAGCAGACGGATCAGGGCCGTTTTCTAAAAGGAACTTGCATTGATTTAAGGTGCTGATGCAGCTATCCTGTGTGATGTGAGCCCAGATCAATGCAGGCTCCCAGGGGGACTCAGCTCCACTTTGCAGCAGTCCTGGGGAAGGAACGCCGAGCATGTCACTGCTCACAACACAAGGGATAAAATATGGTCACCTTTTATTTGCTGTGTTGGACTAATTTATGCAGTTATTTCTAAACCATGACACGATATCTTTATTACCTTAGCCTGTTTTCCTAGAATTACAGTTTCAGATTTTAGTTTTGTTTTTTTCTTTTATTTAAATCCAATTGGGAATTTTAGCATTTACATCTAGTTTTTAATGTGATTAAAAAATAAACTTAAGTATAAAAATATATTTTTTTGAGGATTTATTGGGGATTTAACAAAAAAAATACACGAATAAACCGTCTATGATGTGCACCAAGGGATTAGACTATTTGGAAACTTATACAATAACTGACCGAGATTCTGCACTTTAAGGTGATTTTGCTGCTTTTTCTTCTTAAAATGCAACTTTCACATTTTTGGTGTAAGTAGTTCCTGAGTTCTGAGGCCTCTCTCTTTATGAGATGTTAAATCATTTTGCTTTAAAATTAAATATATTTATCAATTTGTATGCACACACAATATTTTAAAGTATCTCTCTTGTTTAAATGAGGAAAGAGAATCTAATAAATTCACATCTATAAAGACTAGCAAGGATGGTCCATAGCAGATTTTTTTTAAGTATCGCCAAGACTAGTTCAAGATTTTTCAACGTTTATCCAAGAAGCTTTCTAAATTCTGAATTGAGAAATCTCGTTGGATGAGAAGCGAAACATCGTCAGCATAGAAAATAGTCCAGATTAACAATGAAACATATGGAGCTCCCAAAGGGACATCAAAGTAGAAAAAAAATTGAAGTAAAAAAAAAAAAAAAATCTTTTTTTTTACTT